>NW_006921834.1:4899825-5005389 GCF_000298275.1 Orycteropus afer afer
TGGTGGTTCAAACCCACCAGCCACTCCTTGGAAGGAAGATGGGGCAATCTACTTCCATAGTGATACTGCCTTGGAAACCCAAGGAGGAGTCGCTATGAGTGGGGTCCGACTCAATGGCACATAACAACAACAATAACAGAGAACTGAAACATACAGCATAGACTGCAATAAAGGAGCCAAAAAGAGTTTAAAGATACAGGAAGAAGGAGTAAGTGATGGAGCAAGAACCCAGGGTAGAAGGGGAACACAGGATCAAGTTCCAGAGGTATAGCAATTAGCCTTGGATTGGAGGAGACTACTACCTTCTCAGAGAATGAAGGAAAGAGGTGAATTTCAGTGAACAAAGAAATAAGTTTGTAGGCATGAGAGGGTCATCCTGGTATTCTCAGTCAAGTTGCAGTTAAGGCCTTCTGTTTTGGCACAATATGGTCAGAGAGGAAGTATGGCAGATGATGGTGGATGTGCTTGAGGAGAGCGATGAGAATTTGTAAAAGCCACTATGGGAATGGGAGTGGTGTTCAGAGACAGAAAAGCAGAAATGGATTGCTGGAGTGGCACTGGGGACCAGACGAGATTGCAGAACACAAACGTGAGGTCATAACAAGCCTCTTTGATGGTACAGTTTCTTCTGGAAGTGCTCAATAGCCCAAGATGGGAACAGAAAGGAAGATGTTTGAGGTTGGAGGTCTCAAGAGGGGCATAGGGGCTGGTAGGACAAATGGGCTAGGGAATTGAGGGAAGCAGAGGGAGGGCAGGTTAGGTAATGGAAAGACCTTGAATGTGATGTGGCTGAGAGTGAGATGCTAATGGGAGGGACTGCTGTGGGCCTGAGAAGCCCAAAGGCCCCAGTCAGCGTCAGGGACCTGATTCAGTTAGTAGAGCACAGTTTGCGCTCTGTGGTCCCATGGGATTGTGCTGCACTGTGGTGTTCTTGAAGAGAACCCTCCCCAGGCTTTTCCTTCTCATTTTCCACTCCAGAGTCTTGCATGATCTTAGAGGCCAGTGTCCTTTCTTTAACCCTCATACTGACCTCATTCTACCACAGTCCCTCCTGGGTAAACAAGTCCTGCATCCCTCAGGCTTGATGATTATACTTTGGTTTTAATCTGGGCATGCCCGCTGGCCAAGTTATGACTCTCCCAGTCATTCTCCTTTTGTTGTGGACCTCTGAGCTTTGACCCATCTGGCTGGCCCGATCTTCTCCATCACCTTGGTGACCCCCAATCCAGAACTTCATCCACACATCTCTGATACTGCTGGTGCCACAAGATCCATAGCTACACTCCCTCCAGTCCACCAGGAACCCTGCTGCTAGACACTTCTTCTAAGAAAGCCCTTTAACTTTGTCATCTGTCCTCTTGAAAATATACAGGTTCTCTATGGCCTGTAACACCAAGTCAAAATCATGGCATTCTAAACCTGGAGGGGATTTTAGAAACTATTTAGTCTGACTCCTTTATTTTACATATGAGGAAACTGAGACCCAAAGAAGACAAGTGACTTGTCCAAGCAGAGCCAAAATTGGCTGTAAAGACCTCTACATGATAAGAAATTACTATCCACCAGACTTATTTCCCCTGCATATAAAAGTAGCACACGGAGACTGAACATTCACTTTTCTAAGAGCGTTGGCTGATTTGTTTATTTAACCTTCACAAAAACCCCATGAGAAAGTACTATTATTCACCTCAATCATAGATATGAGAAATTGAGGTGCAGGGAGATTAAGTAAGTTGCCCAAGGTCACCCTACTAACCCTAGTCCTGACAGCTCCTTTATTGTCCTGGGTTCTCTCTCTCTCACACACACACATAGCCCCTTGTTCATCATTTTTACCCTCTCTGGGCAGCACCTGCCTCCTCTTTTCCATCTAGACCACAAGTTTATAGCTACTGCCTATTTATACTCCCTTCTTCTAAGTGACTGAGTTTGCCCAGCCTGCCTTCGGGCCACAGATGACTGCACACGGGGTGGACATCTGAACCAAGGGAAAGCAATACACTGGCAGAGCCATTCAGGTTCTCTCATAGAGCATTTAACTAAGGAGGCACAGAAACTGAAGTACTTAGATGGTGGTGGACTCTGGAGTCGTAAGGTCCTGTAGACTACTGCCTGGAAGACATTTCAGGCCCTGTGGCAGCAGAGTGAGCCAGAAGAGAATAGAGCAGAGACACAGAGGGAGGGAACAAACAGAGACCCCAAGCATGTGCACCAGCATGAGCACAAGAGTTTACCTGAGGTAAGTCATGCATATGGATGGGTGCAGGCCCTCCACACACACACACACACACACACACACACACACACACACACACACCCTTCCAGCCTCACCCACTCTAACAGTCACGTTGTCTCTGACACTTACTCAGCCCAGTGTCCTCTCAGATCCCATGGCATCTGGCTATATTTTCCACTACTGGGTTCTCAGAAATTCCCATCTATCTTTCCCGGAAATCCTCCTTTCCTTTCCACTGGTTTGAGTGAGTGAATGTCCTTATAGCCTATGACCCCTGGCCAGAACCCAGCTAGGGGAATTCTATCCATTCTTCTCACTCCCTGAGATGGTTAAGGTTGTGTCAACTTGGCTAGGCCATGATTCTCAGTGGTTTGGCAGAGTCAAAGCAGTAATCAGAACAGTTTGACTCCTATGGTGTGGACTTCTGGCAGTTGGCTATTTAGTTATGGTGTCCCCAGGAGTGAAATAGTTGGGAAATCTACTAAACATTTTCTTGATGTGTACAAGTGAAAGAATTCTAGGTCAAGTGAATGGCTGTCTAACTTGAATCTCCAAATTAGAGAGTCATGGACCCTTAATCAATTCTCACACTTGAGCCAGTTTACAGCCCCACAGCCCCCTGAATAAAAGGGAGGCCAGGTTCCCTTGCAGAAAGACTCCACTGCACTGCCAAAATTTTATACTGGTACTCTTTCTCCCAGCCTTCCTTAAAGTGATGTGTGGCCTTTTATGAGAGTAACTCTTCATTGGGGAAAAAGGAAATAATCAGACTTTTGGGGGATTACTAGATACTGGCTCTGAACTGACACTAATTCCAGCAGACCCAAAATGTCACTGTGACCCACCAGTCAGAATCAGGGTGTATGGAGGTCAGGTTATCATTGGAATCTTAGCTCAAGTTTGTCTCACAGTGGGTTGAGTGGGTCCCTGAACCCATCCTGTAGTGCTTTCCCCAGTTCCAGGATGCATAATTAGAAAAGACATACTCAGCAACTGGCAGAATCCCCACAATGGATCCCTGACATGTGTAGTAAGGCCTGTCATGATAGGAAAAGCCAAGTGGAAGCCATTAGAATTACCCCTACCTAGGAAAACAGTGGGAGCTCTGGTGGTGTAGTGCTAAAGGCATTTGACTGCTAACCAGAAGGCTGGCTGTTCAAAGCCACCAGCCACTCCTTGGAAGGAGGATAGGGCAATCTACTTCCATAGTGATACTGCCTCAGAAACCCAAGGAGGGGTCACTATGAGTCTCATTGACCCAATGGCAGTGTGTTTGGTTTGGTTTGGAATGGATCTTAGAGAATGATGATGGATTATTGTAAACTTAACCAAACGGTGACTCCAATTGCAGCTGCTGTTCCAGATATGGTTTCATTACTTGAGCAAATTACATCTCCTGGTACTTAGTATGCAGTTATTGATCTGGCCAATGCTTTTTTCTTTGTTTCTTTAACTTCTTATTGTGATTTGGGTGTAATTTTACAAAGCAGATTCGTTTTATATTCAACAGTTCATTCACAGTTTATATTGTGACATTGGTTTACATTTCCTGCAGTGTAACATCTCACTGCCCACTTCCTCCCTCTGGTTACCCTTTCCTGTGTCCTTCTTGCCTATGCATTCCTGCCTCCCTACCTTTCTCCCTGTGCAAATGCTTCCCTTCCGATCACCCATGGTTGATTGTTCTGAGGAGTGCATCTCCCTGCTCTAGGTGTTCAGCTTGTAGGCCTGTCTATTGTTTGGCTGAGAGTTAAACCAAGAGAGTGAGTTCCATTCCAGGCCCAGGGGGTGCCATAGACTTAGGGCCATAGTCTCAGAGGTTTCACCAGTCTCTATGAAACCAATAAGTCTGTTTTTTTTTTTTTTTTTATGAATTTGAATTTTATTCCACATTTTTCTCCCACTCTATATAGGATGTCCTATTTTGTTCCCTTTCTGAGTGGTCAGCATTGATAGTTGGGCATCGTCCAGTTCTTCTGGTCTCAGGCTCATACAGTTTGAGATTCTCATGGTCCATTAGTCCTTTGGACTATTTCCATGTGTCTTTGATTTTCTTCACTCTTTTTTCCTCCAGAAGGAGAGACTAATTGTTGTCACTTAGATGGTCACTCGCAAGCTTTTAAGACCCCAGTTGCTACTCACTGAAGTCAGATGTAGAACAATATTTTTATATTCATATTGTGCTAATTGAACTTGATGTACCCTGTGACCATGGTCCCCAGCCCGCAGGCCCGGTGATCCACTTCCTCAAGGTGCTTGTTTGTGGCTAAGAAGTTTTCCTAACTAAACTACTGAGATACATACATACTCTGGATACAAATTTGCCTAGCCAGCATGCAATGCTACTTTATTTGGCCAATGCCTTTTCCTTGATTCTGGTTTCACAGAAACACAGTTTGTCTTCAGCTAGCAAGGTCAGCAATACAGCTACACTGTCCTACCTCAGAGGTATATCAACTCTTCAGCTAAAGCTCACTGTCATCGAGTCAATTCTGACTCCTAGCAATCCCCATTGGGTTTACAAGGCTGTAAATCTTTAGTGAATCAAACTGTCTCATCTTTCTTCTGTGGAGTGGCTGGTGGGTTTGAACCACTGACCTTTTGGCAGGCATCCAAATGCCTTAACCACTATTCCACCAGAGCTCCTCATTTACATTCTTGTTGTTAGGTGCCATTGAGTCATCTCTGACTCATAGCAACTATGTATAGCAGAATGAAACACTGCCTTGTCCTGTGCCAGATCCACGATCTTTGCTATATCTGAGCCCATCATGGTAGCCACTGTGCCAATCCATCTTGTTGAGGGCCTTCCCCTTTTTCATTGACCCTCCACTTTACCAAGCATGATATCCTTCTCCAGGGAATAGTTCCTTCTTACAACATGACCAAAGTAGGTGAGACGAAGTCTGGCCATTCTCACTTCCAAGGAATGTTCTGATTGCACTTCTTCCAGGACAGATTTGTTAGTACTTTCAGCAGTCCATGGTACTTCCAGCATTCTTCATGAACACCACAACTCAAAAGCATCAACTCTTCTTTGGTTCCTTATTCATTGTCCAGCTCTCACATGCATATGAGGTGACTGAAAATACCATGGTTTGTGTTGGGTGCACCTTAGTCTTCAAGGAGATATATTTGCTCTTCAGCACCTGAAGGAGGTCTTTTACAGAAGACTTGCCCAATCCTATATGTTGTCTGATATCCTAACTGCTGCTTCCATTGGTGTTGATTGTAGAACCAAGTAATATGAAGTCTTTGACAACTTCAATCTTTTCTCCATTTATTGTGATGCTACTTATTTGTCCAGTTGTGAGGATTTTTGTTTTCTTTATATTGAGATGCAATTCATACTGGAGACTGTAGTCTTCAACCTTCATCAGTAAGTGCTTGAAGTCATCCTCACTTCCAGCAAGCAGAGTTGTGTCATCAGCATATTGCAAGCTGTTAATGAGTCTTCCTCCAATCCTGAAGCCATGCTCTTCTTCATCTAGTCCAGCTTCTTGTATTATTTATTCAGCATATAGATTGAATAAATATGGTGAAAAGATACAACCCTGATGCACTCCCTTCATGATTTTAAACCATGGCGTGTCCCCTTGTTCTGTTCAAATGACAGCCTAGTCTAGTACTGTTGTTGTTGTTGTTGTTGTTTGCCGTCGAGTCGGCCCCGACTCATAGCGACCCCTCCTTGGGTTTCCGAGGCAGTATCACTACAGAAGTAGGATTGCCCAACCTTCCTTCCAAGGAGTGGCTGGTGGGTTTGAACCGCCAGCCTTCTGGTGAGCAGTCAAGTGCCTTAGGCACTATGCTACCAGAGCTCCTCTAAAAATACTTGTAAAAGGACAAATAAGCAGCCTAGTACTAGAGGGTGAGAAATTAAGCTGGCAAAAAATCAGGTGCCTTCACCTTACTGAAATTTCTAGGGGTCCACTGATGTGGGACATGTCAAGATATTACTTCTAAAGGGAAGGATAAGTTGTATATCTGGTCCTTCTTACAGCTAAAAAGGGGGAATGATGCCTGATGGCTCTTTCTGGAATTTGGAGGCAACAAATTTGGGTGTGCTACTCTAGCCTATTCATCAAGTGACTCAAAAAGCTGCTAGTTTTGAATGGGGCCCAGAACAAGAGAAGGCTATGCAAAAAGTTCAGGCTGCCATGCAAGCTTCTCTACCACTTGGGCCTTATTGGGCCTTATGATCCAGCTGATTCAATGGTTCTTGAAGTAGCAGTGGCAGATAGAGGTGCTGTTTGGAGTCTTTGGCAGGCCCCTATTGGTGAATCACAGCATGACCTTTAGGATTTTAGAGCAAAGCCCTGTCATCTTCTGTAGGTAACTACTCACCTTTTGAGAAACAGTTTTTGGCTTATTACTGGGCCTTAGTAGAGACTGAACACTTAACAATGGGCTACTGAGTCACTATGTGGCCTGAGTTGCCCATCATGAACTGGGGGTTGTCTGACCCACAGAATCATAAAGTCAGATGTGCACAGCAGCACTCCATCATTAAACGGAAGTGGTATATGTGAGATTGGGCTTGGGAAGGACCTGAAAGCACAAGTAATTTTCATGAGGAAGTGGCCCAAATGCCCATGATCGCCACTCCTATTATATTACCTTCCTTCTCCCAGTCTACGCTTATGGCCTCATGGGGAATTCCTTATGGTCAGTTGACTAAAGAAAAAACTCATGCCTAGTTTACAGATGGTTTTGTGCAATATGCACACATCACTTGGAAGTGGACAGCAACAGCACTGCAGCCCCTTTTTGGGGTTGCCTTAAGGTCAGTAGTGAAGGGAAATCCTTTCAGGAGGCAGGACTTTGAGTTGTGAACCTGGTTGTTCATTTTGCTTGGAAGTAGAGATGCCCAGACATATGATTGTATACTGATTCATGGGCTATGGCCAATGGCTTGGTTGGATAGTTAGGGACTTGGAAAGAATGTGATTCAAAAATTGGTGACAAGAAGATATGGAGTAGAGGCATGTGGATAGAGTTCTCTGAAAGGGCCAAAGAAGTGAAGATATTTGTGTCTCATGTGAATAGTTAGCAAAGGGTAACTTCAACAGAGGAGAATTTTAACAATCAAGTGGATGGAATGATGTGTGCTGTGGATACCAGTCAACCTCTTTCCCCAGCCACTCCTGTCATTGCCTGATGAGCTCATGAATAAAGTAGCCATGGAGGTAGGGATGGAGGTTATGTATGAGCCCAATAACATGGAATTCCACTCATCAAGGCTGACTTGGCTACAGCCACCGCTGAGTGCTCAATTTGCCCACAGTAGAACGCCAACACTGAGTCCCTGATATGGCGTGATTCCCAGGGGGATCAGCCAGCAACCTAGTGGCAGGTTGATTATATTGCACTACTTCCATCATGGAAAGGGCAGAATTTTGTTCTTACTGAAACAGATACTTACTCTGTGTACAAATTTGCCTTCCCTGCATACAATGCTTCTGCCAAAACTACTGTCTGTGGCTCACACATCATTGACTCAGATCAAGAAATTCACTTCACAGTAAATGAAGTGTGACAATAGGCCATGTTCGTGGAACACACTGATCTTACCATGTTCTCTATCATCCTGAAGCAGCTGCTTTGGTAGAATGATGGAATGGCCTTCTAAAGACACACAGCACCAACTAGGTGGCAATACCTTGCAGGGTTGGGGCAATGCTCTCCAGAAAGCTGCATATGCTGTTAACCAGCATCCAATATATAGTGCTGCTTCTCTCACAGCCAGGATTCATGGGTCCAAGAATCAGGGGGTGGAAATGAGAGTGGCACCACTCACTATTACCCCTAATGACTCACTCAAAAAAATTTTGCTCCCTGTCCCTGTGGCTCTAACCTATGCAGGTCTAGTTGTCTTAGTTCCAAAGGGCAGAATGCTCCCACCAGTACATACAACATTGATTCCATTGAATTGTAACCCTACCCAACCACTTTGAGCTCCTCATACCTCTGGATCAACAGGCAAAGAAGAGAATTACCATATTGGCTGGTGTGATTGATCATGATTACCAAGGGGAAATTGGACTGATATTACACAACGGAGGTAAAGAAGAGTGTGTCTGGAATATTCTTAGGACATCTTTAGTACTACCATGCCCTGTGATTAAAGTGAATGGAAAACTACAGCAATCCAATTCTAACATGACCCAGACCCTTCAGGAATGAAGATTTGGGTCACCCCACGGATGACCCCCAACTGGTCACAAAAACCATGACCAGATGAGGTGCTTGTTGAGGGCAAAGGGAATACAGAATGGATGGTGGAAGAAGTTAGTTCTAAATACCAGCTATGGCCACATGAATAATTGCAAAAATGAGGACTGTAATTGTTTTCAGTATTTCTTCCTTGTTTTGTTATACATGTATTAGTGTGTATGTATATATACAGCAAATATCTTTGTTTTCTTCCCTCCTTTATTCCACTACTCATTATAAAATATAAGATGTAAGCAGGGCTAGTGCATTTTCTGTTGTACACATGTTGATTGTATCATGTATTACTTTAAAATTTTCTTTATTTAGAGACTATATTGGAAGGAAGATGGGGCAATCTACTTCTGTAATGATATTGCCTCAGAAACCCAAGGAGGGGTCGCTATGAGTCGTGTCCGACTTGAGGGCACATAACAACAACAGACACTATATATGGTTTAAGGAGATATGTACAGGTGTCAAGTTGACAAAGGCTGGGTTGTGATGGTTAAGATTATGTGTCAATGTAGACCACGATTCTCAGTAATTTGGCAGATATTATGTAATCATGCTCCATTTTGTGATCAAATATGAGCAGCACAAGAGTTGAAAAGGGAGTTTCCTTGGGAGTGTGGCCTGCAACCAATACTTATGAATGTTTTGGCAAAATTCACCTTCTCTCGATCATGGATCTGACTCATCATCCTCTGACTTCTGGTTCTTGGGATGTCAGCCAACAGCCTGCCACCTGACCCGCCAATTTTGGGATTATCAGCCCCTGCAGCCATGTGAGTCGAGAAGCCTCCAGCGTGACACCTGGCCCATGGATTTGAGACTTGTCAGCTTCCACAACTGTGAGAACTATTCCCTTGAAATAAATTGATCTCTATTTATCTATCTATATACACTTCACTGATTTTGCTTCTCTAAAGAACCACAACCTAAGATACCCAGGAAGCCGTCCCCATACTCTGCAATCTCTCTTTGCATCAGAAAATCCATGGATTTAAAGCTCAATTCTCACTGCCGTTGAGTCAGAGCCAACTCATAGAGACCCCTCCTTGGGTTTCCGAGGTGGTATCACTGAGAAAATAGATTGCCCAACCTTCCTTCTGAGGAGTGGCTAGTGGACTTGAACCTACCATCTGATCCATGGAAGAAAGATATAGCAGTCTGCTTCTGTAAAGATTTACAGCCTTGCAAAATCTATAAGGCAGTTCTACTCTATCCTGTAGGGTCACTATGAGTCAGAATCAACCTGACAGCAACAGGTTTGGTTTTTTGGTTCAGAGCCAGGCACTGTGCTAGACCCTGGGAATGATTAAGTTCTTAGTTGAAGGAATTCACAATCCAGGAGGAAGATCCAGATTCTCCTCATCAGTGTTCACATCAACACAGCCTTTAATTTCTGATCCCAGCTACACACACACACACACACATACAGACTCCAGATACAACCATTAGCCGTGTCGTGTTGTCACACACACACCAAGACACAAGCTCTATCTTGTTTCCTCTTCCTGTCCTCACGACCGAGGGTCCAGCCATCTCCTGCTTGGCCTCATACAGGACGATGCTTTCGAGTCCTCGCTCTGCCCTGCACTCTGCCTCCTTTTTGATCCTCACTAGAGTCTGAGTGTGTGCGTATGTGTGTGTGCCTTTATGCTATTTTAAGACCCCAGCACTTTGCAAAAACCTGGTGGAGAATCCTGCCAAAGCCAAGCGGTGGGGGAGGGGAGGCTGAGCAATCTGAGCCTGGGGCAGACTGGGCGTCTGGGGAGCCAGGTTAGCAGCCGCCAGCTGCAGAGCCTCAGCTCAAACCTATGCTGTTAATGGGCTAGTAGTTTCCTGGCCCGGCCCGGCCCAGCCCGACCGGATCCATTCACCTTCTCTTTGCTGTGCCCAGCCCTCATTCCTCCCATAAGTCACCAAGGAGTTTGCACACCAGGCACCCTGTAAAATTGTTGTGTTTCTGGAAACACACATACACACACATGCAGAGAAGCCTTGAAATTCTTCTTGGAATGGATCCAGGGATTTATTTATGAAATTCCCAGGGGGTGGGAGAGACAGAAGTCTGGACTTCACTGACTGAGTGCTGTGCTGTCATGTCATCAACATAACCACCAGCTCTAGTGTGCACTTACTAAATGCCTGGGCCAAGCTGGAGGGGGAGGGGCATTCACGGGCACTCAATATTCAAGACAGTGGGAAGGCCCACCCTCACCCCCACCCCCACTGAAAGGAAAAACCAAACATGGTCTTCAAATTTTTTTTTAATTATTTTAGGTCTTCAAATATTTTGGCCATAGTCCCCCACTATGATCTCCCTACTGTCTCCCACCTATACCCCCCATACCCCACACCTCTGCTTCACTTCCTTGCTTCCTTTTCCCTGAGTCTGCAGCCTCCTTGCTCAGCCTTGCTTTGGAATCCACGCTGTCCTATAGAGATAGATGTTTGAGTCCTCCAAAGAAAGCCTTCAAGGCTGGTTTGCACAGAAGTGAGAGGTTGAGGGCTGGCTGTAGTGTAAATCTGCTCAAGGCTTTGCAGGGTGGCATGGAGCAGAATGCCCTCTATGTGCAGGCATGGCAGGGCTCTACTGGCTGGCTAGAAGAAGCTGGGGCATAAAAGCCTCTAGGATGGTCTCCAAGTCTCCTCCCAAGGACGTTATGCAGGTGCTTCAGAAGGGATCTAGATGGAGGCAGACCATCAGACTGACGGAGTTGTGGGGAGGACCCTAACTCTGCCCCATGGCAGAATGTGTAGAAATATCCTGGAGCAAGATGATCCTTAAGATCTCTGCCCTCTGGTGAAAGAATTTGATCAGCTTGAGGCTTCTGTTGTCTCCCTGAACTCTACAGAAGTGGGGAGGCATGTATCTTTAGTCCTATGTGTAGCCTGGCCTGGCTTTGAGGGGGTAGGCAAAAGGTCAATATCTGTGGAATGATCCATCTTATGCAAATGTCATGATTTTTCTCCAAGATCTTAGAGTTAAGCTCTCACCTGAAAAATACAGTATTGGCTGTCAGAGATGAGGTAAAAAGACAGACAGATAGAAAGAGGGTCACTGCACTTAACTTCAGGGAATGGAGAACTTTTAAAAATCAAAGGCTACCATCAAGAAAATAATCATATCAGAAGACATGTAATTAAATACACTAAGTAAAAAAAAAAAAAAAGAACACTGGATAAACAAGGAAATGTCCTTTCCTCCTACTCCCAAGCAGCCTAATCTTGTGTCTGAAGTTCAATCTCCTCACTCTTTAAAAAAAAAAAAAAGTTCAGGTGACCTCAGAGACCTCTGGAAGCTCCCTGTTCCCCTGGGAAGGCCAAGCCTGGTTACACAGGATGAGTAGGATGGGAAGATGTGCCTGCTAGCAGCCCATCCCAGGTGAGGCAAGTGGGTGTGGGCAGGCTCACCTGCCTGGAAAGCTTGTTGTGAGTAAGCAGGCCTATTCCTGACTGGGAGGAGAGCAGCCTCAGCTTGCCAGGGTGTGTGTTTGTGTGGGTGTATGTGTGTACACGTTTGTGTGTACGTGTGTGTGTGCACGTGTGCTTATGCGTGTGTATGTGTGCTGGGAGACAGTTGACACAGAGTTAAAGGCAGAGAGACATGCCCCACTTACAGCCCCAAAATTATCCTATGCCACCGCATCTTGCCAGTCCAGGCTTATGGGGAAATATGCTCATATGAAGCTATGAAAGCCCAGATCTGTTTCCAAACGCCTTAGTAAAAGAAAGCCCATGGGCTTTGGGGTCAGACAGCTCTGAGCTCAAATCCCAGCTCTTGTATTTACTAAACCAGTCATCAGTCAATTCCAACTCATGGTGACCCTATGAGTGTCAGAGCAGAACTATGTTGCATCAGGTTTTTAATGATTGATTTTTTGGAAGTAGATCACCAGATCTTTCTTCTGAGGTGCCTCTGAATGGACTCAAACCTCCAACCTTCCAGTTACTAGTTAAGCATATTAACCATTTGTACCGCCCAAGGACTCTATGCTACTCCCTACTGGCTGTGTGATTTGGAGATTTCACTTAATCTCCCTGCGCTTTGGGTTCTTTGTACTATGAGAATAATCATTTTTATCTTGAACAAATTTTATGAGGATTAAAAAAAAAAAATTGTCCTTTATCAATTGCCAAAGGCTATAACATGAGAGTTATGGTTTCCTGGAGGTTGCTGATGCAGGCACTGAAGTCAGACTGCCAGTTTTTAACCTGACTGTACCTCTGTCTCCTCGTCGGTAAAACAGAGGTAATAATGGTATCTACCTCCCAGGTCTGTTTCAAGTATCAAATGAGTTGATAGATATACAGGGTGCCTAGCCATAGTAAGTGCTCAGGTATTCGTAGATCACCAAGCACAGAGCTGGTGCTCAGGGCATTCGTTCCTTTCAGCTCTCACCTCGGTGGTCTTTGTCCCAGGACCATGCCCCACTGCAGACCCCCTGTCCCAGCTTGCCCTGCCTGAGGCTTCTGGCCAGTTTTTCCTTACAGTGAAAGCTGGTTTTTCCCCAAGCTGCTCCTTCCCAGGCGTGCTGTTGTCATGGGAACCTACAGGGGCCGCCTGGGTTTGGGGAGGAAAGGGTTGTGGATTAAAGCCAAAGAATCCCACCACTGCTGTTGTTGCAGACACTATGATAGTGGGCAGGCCACTATTCTAGTTCCCCGGAATAGATCCAGACAATGGGGGGGACCAGAGGGACGATTTATGGGGCTCACTCCCACCTCCCCCACCTGCTGCTGAGGGCTTTAGTGGGTCCCTAAACAAAACCACCAGCTAGGTGGATGAAATCCCATGATTCAACATTCTCTGCCACCACTTCTCTCTATCTTCTTTCCTGAAACCAGAGTCCAGTTCTGAGTATCATTGTTTCCTTGAAGGGCTGAACAAATGCATGACTTACAATAAAAAAAAAACTCACTGCGTTGAATCAATGTGATTCATAGCAACCCCTCCTTGGGTTTCCCAGGCAGTATCTCTACGGAAGTAGATTGCCCAATCTTCCTTCTGAGAAGTGACTGGTGGGTTTGACCTGTCAGCCTTCTGGTTAGTAGTCAAATGCCTTAGGCACTACCCCTACGGCAGATTTATAATTATTACCCCTCTTCAATTTCAAAACAAGCTACACATGCTCAGAATAACTATAATTAGCCTCACTTATGGCGGTTTAAACCCACCAGCCACTCCACGGAAGGAAGGTTGGGCAATCTACTTCCGCAGTGATACCGCCTCAGAATCCCAAGGAGGGGTCGCTATGAGTCGGGTCCGACTCGACGGCACATAACAACAACAACACAACGGATAGGAAAACTGAGGCCTCAAAGTACCTAAGTGACTTCCCTGAGTCACTTAGTAAAATGGGGAACCAACACCTGGAACTCAAGTCTTTTGATCTTTGCCATTACCCCAAAATGCCTGGCACTGTAGGAAGGCTTACCCTGGAGTGGTATGGTGGGAGAGGTGAGAAAGGGGTCTACCAGGGAGCCTTCTTAGCCCAGTGCATACTATCTGTCTCTGCTTTGGAAGGAGAAAAAAATCCCTTCTCCCCTCCTTGCCCATTAAAATTCTATTTGTGAAAATTAAGGCCACTCCTATTTTTTTTAAGGAGTAGAACAGCAATACAGTAAGAGCTTAAAGAATTTTGCTAACTCAGACTCAGTAAGTCCACTTACAGAAAGTATTCCAAGGGTATCTATCTATATCTTGAACCTACCATTCTAGTTGTAGGAATTCATTGTAAGGAATTATTGTCATCAGAATGTGCACAAAGATTTGACTTGGAAAATGTCACAATTTCACCTAAAATAGTAAAATACCAGTTGTTGTTGTTGTTAGATGCCATTGAGTCATCTCTGACTCATAGTGACCCGTGCACAGCAGAATGAAATACTGCCCAGTCCTGTGCCAGCCTCATGATCCCTGCTATACCTGAGCCCATCATTGCAGCCACTGTGTCAATCCATCTCATTGAGGGCCTTCCCCTTCTTTATTGACCCTCTACTTTACTAAACATGATATCCTTCTCCAGGGAATGGTTCCTTCTGACAACATGACCAAAGTAGGTGAGACAAAGTCTGGTCATTCTCACTTTCAAGGAGCATTCCGGCTGCACTTCTTCTGGGACAGATTTGTTAGTTCTTTTAGCAGCCCATAACACTTTCAGGATTCTTCACCAACACCACAACTCAAAAGCATCAACTCTTCTTCGGTCTTCCTTGCTCATTGTTCAGCTTTCACATGCATAAGAGGCGATTGAAAATACCATGGCTTGGCTTAGGTGCCCCTTAGTCTTCAAGGAGACATCTTTGCTCTTTGTCACTTGAAAGAGGTCTTTTGCAGCAGATCTGCCCAATGCAATACATCTTCTGATGTCTCAACTGCTGCTTCCATTGGTGTTAATTGTAGAACTAAGTAATATGAAATCCTTGACAACTTCAATCTTTTCTCCATTTATCGTGAAGCTGTTTATTGGACCAGTTGTGAGGATTTTTGATTTCTTTATATTGAGGTGTAATCCATACTGAAGTCTGTAATCTTTAATCTTCATCAGTAAGTGCTTGAAGTCATCCTCACTTTCAGTAAGCAAAGTTGTGTCATCTGAGTATCACAGGTTGTTAATGAAGCAAACACATGTTCAAAAATAGAGGATTTGTTTGTGTAAGCACATCCATCCTTACAAAGGGTTGTAGAAAAGTATTTAATAAAATGGAAAGATGTTTACAATATATGTTTAAGGTGGGGAAAAGCAGGTTATAAAACAAATAATAATCTAATATTTGTAAATACAAACAACATGTACAATATAATACTTGTAAAAATTATGCATAAAAAGAGCTGGAATAATATATAGCCAAGTAATTATAAGAGTTATCATTGGGTAGTGAAGTTATAGAGATTTTCTTCTTGATTATCTGTATCATCAACATTGTCAAAGATGACTGACTGTATATTGCTTTTGTAATTAAAACAATCAATAAAAGCTAATTTAAGATAGTCTTATCCACAAAGACATATATTGCATCATGATTTATGATTAAAAAAAAAAAAACAGAAAGCAAGATGGGTCCCACCCAGCAGTGCCTTGGAAGAAAGGTCTGGCAAACTGTTTCTCTAAAGATGATAGCCAAGAAAACCTTACACAGAGCAATTCTACTCTAACAGATGGGATCTATTTTTTTCTTTTCCCACAAAGACATATAATGCAGTATGATTTATGATAGAAAAAAACAGAAAAATAACAGAGAAATAAAAAATAACTTAATAAATTTTATAATATTAAATATTATGAAATCATGAAAATGATTATAAAGTCTATGTAGAAACATTAAAATATTTATGATGTGGTACGTGAAAAAATACCAGACACAAAATGGAATGTGCACCAGGAGTGCAAATATGTAAAGTGTGTATGCAATAAAAGTACTTCAACTTGGTGGGGTATATATAATTGTTCCCCCTTTTTTCAAAAGTTTGAAAAAACTACCGACATATGATACTTTACCTCTGGGGGAAAAAAAAAAAAACTCATGGGTTGATATAGTGCTAAGCACTGGGTCCTATTTCTAAACCTATTGTAGCTCCGGAGAGTTCTGGCAGCTCTTCCTTGGTCCTCACCCCATTTATACATTTGAGTGTGTACATATTATTGGTATTATTTATTGAGCATCTACTATATGTGCACATATTTCATTTTTAATCTTTACCATAAATCTGTAAGACAGATAACTTAGGGCTTTGTTAGTTTCAAGTAAAAGAAATCTAATATAGCTAATTTAAGCAAAAAAAAAAAAAAATTTTTTTTTTACTTTTTTACTCTAAGGAAGCCAGGGTTTCTTATAGGCTTAGTGCAGCTGGCCTCGATCAGTCACTGGAACCAAGGAAGCAAATGTACAAGACTCTTTCTCTTTTTCCACCCTCTCTTCCTCTCTGGGCCTTTGCTTCATCTGTGTATCTATTTCAATCTTCTATGCAGAACCAGCTTTCTCCATTTCCCCTCTACACAGAAACATATGGCTACCAACAGCTGTTGGCTCTACACTTAATCTAGCCATATAGGAAAATACTCAGGTATGACTCTCTGGGTCCCAATTCCAAATTCATGGAGGGGAGGGGGCTGATTGTCCAGCTTGGGTCAACCTGTAGCCCAGTTATCCATGGGAAGTAGAATTATATCATGTTGTACAAACATGGCTGCCAGGGTGGACTTATACATACCTAAATGGATAGGGAAGGAGAATTTCTCATAGAAAGTGTGTGAGAGTGGATGGGTAGAGATACATCAGGTAGTTGAAAAGAAAAATCAATATACATCAGATATTGTTGTCATTAGCTGCTGAGTCACACAATTGGATGAGACCATTATGATCCATAGGGTTTTCATCAGCTGATTTTCAGAAGTAGATCACCAGGCCATCTGTCCTAGTCTGGACTTAGTCCTGTCTTAGTCTGGAGGCTCCTCTGAAACTTGTTCAGCATCCTAACGACATGCAAGCTTCCATTGACAGCTGTGCACGAAGTGCATGGACTAGGAATCGAACCCTGGTCTGGTTTCCTGCATGGACGGCAGGAATTCTACCACTAAGCCACCACTGCCAGTCGGTATTACTATACCTCTTTCTACAGATGAAGATACTGAGGTTCACAGAGGTTAGGTAACATGTTTAAGGTCATATGACCTGAAACAACAGAGCTGGAATTCAAACCCAGGTCTGCTTCTCTTCATCACTCTCTATCACACTACCACATGCATACTGATAAATGCATGTTTGTAAGGCTGAGAATGAGGTAGGAGTATATGCAAAGGTCTGGGGGCAAAAAGAAGTGTGGACTGAAGGAACAGAAAGGAAGAAGTTCAGTGTGGCTGGAACACAAAGAGGGGGAAGGCCATGGAGAAAGATGTGACTGGGATCATATCCAGCAACAAGGGCCTATAAATAGGGTGTTTGGACTTTAACCTAAGGGCAGTGACACTCCGTGGAGAGCATGATAGAATAACAATTGGTATTTTCGAGGGACTTCTCCAGTTGCAGTAGGAAGGATGAACCAAAGGGGCTAGATGGATGCAGGAGCTCAGGAAGAGATCCAACTAACCTAGGTGAGAACTGTGAGTGGCTGGGACCAAGGTGGTGATGAATTGAAGTGGATGAGTTTGAGAGGTAATTGAAGGTGGGCTGGGTGGGACTTTGTGTTGACTGATTGATTGATTGTGGGGTGAGGACAGTGAGGAAGAAGGGGATCATGAATGAGTCTTGTGTGCTTGCTTAGATGGTAGAAATATTCTCTGAACATCAGGGGTGGGACAGATTTGGGGTGAGAGATGAGAAGTTCTGTTTCGGACATGAGGAGCTTGAGATGTCTGGGAGACACCCAAAGAGCCATCTAGAAGGCAGCTGGGCTTTGAGGTCTGGAGCTCAGGAAGGAGGTGGGGACTGGAGACAGAGATTTGAAAGTCTTCAATGATCATTAAAGCCACAGGTATGATGAGTTCACCCAGAAAGTGTGTGTAGAGGGAGCAGAAAAGAGGCCCTGGGGCAGACACTAGGAATGTCAGCATTTAAGGAAGAAGCAAAGAAGAGAAGCTTATGAAGAAGTCTAAGAAGGAGCCCCCAGAGAGATAGGAGGGAGACCAGCAGTGTGGGGTAGGAAAGCCCAGAGGTGGGAGTGGTGAGCAGTGTTAAATGTTGCTGAGAGGTCGAGTTAAATGAAGGACTGAGAAAGAGGCCACTGGATTTAGCAACCAGAAGGCCAGTGGTAACTCCAAGAGATCAGTTTCCATAGCAGAGCCAGAAGGCAGTGGGCTGAGGAAAGAGTGGGAGGCGAGGAAGCAGAGACAGAGTGTAGATGACTCCTCCGATCAATGTGACCATGAAGGGGGGGAGGGAGAAGAGATCAGGGTGGTTGGAGAGAGTGTGAGGTTGAGGGGTTTGTGTCTGCAGCAAGTTTACACCCCAGTAAGAAGGACTCACAAAGAAGGGAAAGATGAAGATTCATTCAGGAAAGTGAAGGGTGATTGAGAATGAGGAAGCTGAAAGGTAGGAGGGGGCAGATGTGGACGCAGGCGAATGTCTAGGTGTGGTGTCAGAAGTGAAGGGCATCTCATGCTTCCATTTTCTCTATGAAGTAAGGGCAACATCAGTGTCATAGACGAGTGGGGGATTTTGGTTGTTGGAGAAGAGTAGAATGTTTGAAATCGGTATTGGAGAACCTCACATCACAGCCCTCTAATTTAGATAAAACCAAAAAAAAAAAAAAAACCTCACTGCCGTCGATTAGGATCCGACTCACAGTGACCCCTCCTTGGGTTTCCAAGGCAGTATCACGACAGAAGTAGATTGCCCCATCTTCTTTCCGAGGAGTGGCTGGTGGGTTTGAACCGCCACCCTTCTGGTTAGCAGTCAAGTGCCTTAGGCACTATGCTACCAGAGCTCCCGAATGAGAGAATACTGGTTAAAAAAAAGAAGAAAAGAAAAAGCAATTTACTCATTTTTCATTTTAGATGCATACAGTAACACAAAATATTACCTGGTGGTTAGGAAAGAATCATTTTTTATTAGCATAGAAATTGTTTGGAATATAAATCAGTGTGTCTAAAGTATTTGACTATGCTTAAAAACAGTACTTTTGTATTTTAAGAATTCCCCTTGTAGGGTAAAACCACTTTATATCTATTTTAAGACCTTGTTAAGTCTGCTTAAATGTAGTTAGTTTTAAAAAAAAAACAACAATTTTTCTGGAAAAGATACCAGCTACATCAGAAAACCATTTCTGGCAAAGGTAAGATCGTGTAACTGTTTTGCACAGGCGCTTTCCAAAGGTCACTTCCACCAGAGAGCAGACCCGATTGCCTGAGATTGTTACTAAGGCAACAGCGGGTGTGAATTTAAATTTCATTTCACAAGAGACCTAACTAAAGTATTGATCTAAAGGGAGCAGCCAGTGATACTGGCTGAGGATGAGAAGCCTTTTTCTAATTAAAATGAAAATAAATATATATATAGGAAGACCAGTTAACATGACTATTATTCAGATTTATGCACCAAGCATTAATGTCGAAGATAAAGAAACTGAGGATTTTTGCCAATTTCTGCAGTCTGAAATTGATCAAATATTCAATCAAGATGCAATGGTAATTACTAGTGATGAGAATGTGAAGGTTGGAAGCAAAGAGAAAGGATTAGTAGTTGGAAAATATAGCCTTGGTGATGGAAACTATGCCAGAGATTGCATGATAAAGTTTTGCAAGACCAATAACTTACTCATTGTAAATATCTTTTTTCAACAACTCAAGCAGCAGCTATACACACAGACCTCACTGGATAGAATACACAAGAATCAAATAGACTATATCTGTGGAAAGAGAATGGAGCACAAGTTCAATATCATCAGTCAGGAAAAGCCCAGGGGCCACTGCAGTATAGACCATCCATTGCTCATATGCAAGTTCAATTTGAAGCTGAAGAAAATTAAAGCAAGTCCACAAGAGCCAAAGTATGGCCTTGAGTATATTCTACCTGAATTTAGAGACCATATCAAAAATAGATTTGACTCACAGAACACTAATGACCGAAGACCAGACGAATTGTGGGAGGACATCATACATGAAGAAAGCAAAAGGTCATCAAAAACACAGGAAAAAAAATGATGTCAGAAGACATTCTGAAATTTGCTCTTAAATGTGGAGTAGCTAAAGCAAAAGGAAGAAATGATTAAATAAAGAGCTGAACAGAAGATTTCAAAGGGTGGCTAAAGAAGACAAAGTAAAGTATTATAATTACATGTGCAGAGACTTGGGGGTTAGAAAACCAAAAAGGAAGAAAACGTTCAGTATTTCCCAAGCTGAAAGAACTGAATAAAATATTCAAGCCTCAAGTTGCAATAATGAAAGATTCTATGAACAAAATATTGAATGACACAGGAAGTATCAAAAGAAGATGGAAGGAATACAAAGAATCACTACACCAAAAAGAATTGCTCGAGGTTCAACCATTTCAGGAGGTAGCCTATGGTCAAGAACCAATGGTACTGAAGGAAGAAGTCCAAGCTGCACTGAAGGAATTGGTGAAAAAACAAGGCTCCAGGAATTGATGGAATACCAATTGAGACGTTTCAAAAAACAGATACAACGTTAGAAGTACTCACTCATTTATACCAAGAAATTTGGAAGATAGCTACCTAGCCAACTGACTAGAAGAAATTTATATTCATACCCATTCCAAAGAAAGATGATCCAACAGAATGCAAAAATTATCCAACAGTATCATTAATATCACATGCAAATGAAATGATGCTAAAGATAATTTAAAAATGGTTGCAGCACAGCGTCAACAGGGAATAGCCAGAAATTCAAGCAGATTCAGAAGAGGACATGGAACAAGGGATATCATTGCTGATATCTGATGGATCTTGGCTGAAAGCGAGAATATTACAAAGATGTTAATCTGTGTTTTATTAACAATGCAAAGGCATTTGACTATGTGGATCATGACAAATGGATAACATTGAGAAGAATAGGAATTTCAGAACACTTAATTGTGCTCACGAGGAACCTGTACGTAGGTGAAGAGGGAGTCCTTCAAACAGAGCAAGGGAATACCGCATGGTTTAAAATCAGGAAAGGTATGCTTCAGAGTTGTATCTTTTCACTATACTTATTCAATCTGTATGCTGAGTATACAATTCCAAAAGCTGGACTAGATGAAGAAAAAAGCAGCTTCAGGATTGGAGGAAGACTCATTCACAACCTGCAATATGCAGATGACACAACCTTGCTTGCTGAAAGTGAAGAAGACTTGAAGTACTTACTGAAGAAGAGCAAAGATGACAGCCTTCAGTATGGATTACACCTTAACATAAAGAAAACAAAAGTCTTCACAACTAGACCAATAAGCAACATCACGATAAATGGAGAAAAGATTGAAGTTGTCAAGGATTTCATTGTACTTGGATCCACAACTAACATCAATGGAAGCAGCAGTCAAAAAATCAGACAACATATTGCATTGGGCAAACCTGCTGCAAAAGACCTCTTTGAAGTGTTTAAAAGCAAAGATGTCACCTTGAGGACTGCATTAGGCTGGGTTCTCTAGAGAAACAAAACCAGTAAAGCTTATATATAGAAAGAGAGATAGAGAAATTTATCTTAGGAAAATGGCTCACACACTTATAGAAACAGGCAAGTCCCAAGTTCCTGGATCAAATGTCAAACTGGAGGCTTTTACTGACTAACACAGCTTCAGGGGCTGACGAGCTCAAGGTTGGCAGGCAGTATACCAACTGTTGACTCCAAGCAAATGATGAATCCAAGATCACCAGGCAGAATGATGGATTGTTTGCTTATGGACAGTTGTAGGCAGCACAACAGGATTCAGATCCACAGAAGATTCTCTCATTTTCCCAGGATGTCCATATACATATTGGCAGCAGGCCACACCCTTAGGGAAACTCCCTTTCAATGGATTGGCTGCTCAAAGCATATACATTCAATCTCATCATGGGAATAACCATATCACAACTGCTTAAACCACTCAGAATCATGGTCCAGCCAAGTTGACATACAACCCCAACTATCACAAGAACTAAGGTGGTATTTCCAGTTACCTCATATGCATGCAAAAGCTGGACAATGAATAAGAAAGACCAAAGAAGAATTGATGCATTTAAATTATGATATTGGTGAAAAATATTGAAAATACCATGGTCTGCCAGAAGAATGAACAAATCTGTCTTGGAAGAGGTGTGGCCAGAATGCTCCTTAGAAATGAGGATAGCAAGACTTTGTCTCGTGTACTTTGGACATGTTATCAGGAGGTACCAGTCCCTGAAGAAGGACATCATACTTGCTAAAGTCGAGGGTCAGATAAAAAAAAGGGAAGACCATCAACAAGATGGATTGACACAGTGGCTGCAACAATGGGCTCAAACATAGCAACCATTGGGAGGATGGTGTCGGGCCAGGTAATATTCCCTTGTGTTGTAAATAGGGTTGCTATGAGTTGGAACCAACTTGACAGCACCTAACAACAACAGTAACGTGTATATGTGTGTGTGTATATATATATATATACACACACACACATATATGTGTGTGTATATATGTATGTGTGTCAACAAGTAACAAGGCACAGTCTCAATGTTACCCAAACAACACAGCAGGCCACTAATTCAAGTCCAGAACAAGTCCCAAGATCGGCAAGGCATGGCAGGCTACTGAATGAAGACTCGGCTACATGCAGGCTCCAAGCGTACCGTAAACTGAAGACCTTCCTCAAAGTTGCTTCCTACATACTGGAAGCAGCTCACATCCCTAAAGAAGCTACTCAGCTGCTCCAGCAGATTTAACCATGGAGTTAATTACCAGTCTCACCATAGGGAACAACTACATCCAGCTGCCCAGCCACTCAACCAGGACCAGCCAAGTTGACGTACAACCTTAATCACCACAATCTCACTCCTTGTCAACTTGACACCTGTACAGGTCTTCATTGGGTAGAATCTGAACAGGTCCCCTTCACTGGGTCGCTCCAGTCCCCTAGTTCCTCTGGCGACCACACCTCATTGGCCTGGTGGCCCCGTTCCTCTCCCTCTTGGGCATGGCAGTCCTGCCCCCTCACTCTTGGGCAGCAGCTATGGCTCCAACCCACTGGCTCACATGAACGAGCAGCCCCACACTCCAGAATCAAGTCGGTGAAGGTCTGACTCTTTGAAACCTGGGAGGCGGTGGTGGTTCCACCCACAAAGGCCATGGCCCTACCCTTGAGGCTGAGGCAGCTCTGATTCCCGTTTCCTTGGTCTCTCCGCTTCTACTAATCAATGCCCGAGGGCAACGCTCTCTACCAGGAATCTTCCTGCCCAGAGAACAGTTAGCTTTCTTGCTCCATGGGCTGGACAACCTGCTACTCCATCTCATGCTGGTCTCTTCCACCAATTAATGCCCAAAGGCAACCCACTCTGCCAGGAAGCCACCAACCTAATGGCATTCAGCTTCCTTCTCCATGGGATGGTAAGCTGTTACTGTCTAATGCCAGTCTCGCAGCTCTGCTGCTGCCATCTCTCATGCCAGTCTCTTGGCTCTGCTACTGCAGTCTCTCATGCCACATGCTGGGGTCTCTCTGCCGGGATCTCGGGTCATGGATGCACTCCGCTCCTATTTCCACATTTGAGGTATCTGTCAGAGCAGCACCCCACTCTCGGTATCATATTCTGTTCTGGTTTTCTGGTGCTGCTCTAATAGAAAATATACCACAAATGGGATGGCTTGAACAAACAAGAATTTATTCTCTTACAGTTTGGGAGGCTAGAAGTCTGAGTTAAAAGTGTCAGGCTCTAGGGGATGGGTGAAAGCCTCTCAGCCTTGGGCTTCAGCTCTGCCTCCTACTCCTGGCCCACTGAAGCTGGAGGTATTTCTTCACTCAGAAAGCTTCTGGCTGCTGAGGCTGACAAACTCAACATCAACCAGTAAAAAGTCACAGTCCCGATGTTACCAAATAACATGGCAGGCCATTGATTCAAGTCTACTGAAAGTCCCAAGAGCGGACCATAGTTACAGGGGACATCAAGCTCTATTGGCATAACATACTACACAAAAACATTGTTCTACATCCTACTTTGGTGAATAGCGACTGGGATCTTAAAACTTGCAAGCAGCCATCTAGATGCAATGATGGGTCTCTCCTAGTCAGTTCAGAGCAAAGAAGAATGAAGAACACCAAAGATTCATGGAAACAATTAGTCCAAGCTACTGGTACACCATATGACCTCAGCCTATACGACTATGAGACCAGAAGAACTAGATGGTGCCTAGCTACCACTGTCAACCACTCAGAGGGCATCTATGTAGGAGATCCTGGATAGAGAGAGAGAATAATGTGCAAAAAAACTAAAATCATTTGGGGGAAAAAGAAAAGGGACCAGGTTTGCTTGTCTGATAGTGCCTGATGGAACCACTGACACTATGGCCCCTAGCTGCCCTTCAGGTCTGGAACTGAATCCACTCCTGTGGCTTCCAACCAAACAAAGACAGGCATATGAGCTGAACATTTACACTAGGTAGATACACTCCTTGGAGAAAACAATCATGGGAAAATAGAAGGGCTGTTTATGCACAGGGTGACAGTTCAGGGGGCAGGAGTGCATGGAGGGAAGGACACAGGGATGAGGTAACTATGCGAAGGAAGTGGGAGAGGAAGCTGTTGCATTGTGGTAAATTGTAGTCAATGTCATGAGACAAAGTGTATGTGAGCTACTGTATGGAAAGTGAATTTTCTCTGTAAACTTTCACCCAAATCACAATTTAAAAAAGAAAGAAAGAAAGTCCCAGTATCAGCAGAGCATGGCAGGCTGCTGAATAATGACTCAGCTACATACAGGGTTCAAGCGTGCCATAAGCTAGAGACCATTCCCAAAGCTGCTTTTTATATACAGGAAGCAGACCACATACCCAAAGTAGCTACTCGGCTGCTTGTGGTAGATCCCACCATGGAGCTGATTGCCAGTCTCATCATAGGAAATAACTACCTCCAGCTGCGCAGCCACTCAACCAGGCCTAACCAAGTAGACACACACACATACATATATTTGCGTGTGATAGTTAATACATACATTTGTGTGTGTGTGTGTGTAACCAGCTGTCCTCGAGTTGGTTCCAATTCATGGGGACCCCACATGTTTCAGAATAGAACTGTGCTCCAAAGCCTTTGCAATGGCTCTGATATTTTGGAAGCCGATCACCAGGACTTCTTCTGAAGCACCCCTGGGTGAGTTTGAACCACCAACCTTTTGGTGATTAGTCAGGTACTTAACATTTTATGCCTTATATATATGTCTCAGAGGCTTTCACCTTGCTCTGCAAATCTCTCCTTTTTAGCCACTACTCAGATGAGGAGACCAGAGAGATCAGAGAGCCAAGCGCTGGGGAGAGGTTTTTCCTTTTTCTCTGCTTTCACTTGAGAGAAAAGCAAAGCAAAGACACTAAGCTGGCCTGTAGCTCTGAGGAACTGAAAACCATTGGCAAGGATGGTATGCTGTCATTGGTATTGATAATATTTCTTGAACACCAATTCTGGCCAGGCCCTTTACCCAACATGCTCTCCATTCCTCACAGCCACCTTATGAAGCAGTATTATCCCCATTTAAAGAGGAAGAGATTGAATCCCTAGAAGTTTTATTTCAGGCCCAGAACCACAAGCTTGTCATGAGTGGCTGAGCCAGGACTCAAACTCCACAGTGGTTGGTTCTTTTTATTTATTTTTTTCTTTCTTTTATATGGACTTCAGGTTAACTAAATGGTAGCACATTATCATCATTAGCCTGTGCAAGGTGTATAGCTGAAGAGTGAGCTGATGTAGTCATATTCACACATCTTTCTGTTTTACAGTTTGTACTTTAAGGATCTTGTTTACATTTTCCCTCACCTCTAGGTCACAAGGGCGTTCTCCTATATTTTCTTTTATTAGCCTTTTAGTTCACATTTAGGCTCTTAATTCCATTTCAAGCCCATCTTTGTATCTTTCATAAGGTAGAGACCCAACTGCATTTTTCCCCCTATAGTGATCCAGTCTTCCCAACACTACCTAAATAATCTAGCCTTTCTTCACTAATTATCTTATCAGCTTTATTGAGCTGTAATTCACACTCTATACAAAAATTAACTCAAAATGGTTCAACATTGTAAATATAACAGCTAAAAACTGTAAAACTTTTAGAAGTTAGGGGAAATCTTCAGGACTGTATTTGGCAACAGATAGTTAGATGTAACATCAAAAGCACAATCAACAAAAGGAGAAAAATAGAGATATAATTCTTAGACATATAATTCATCCATTTAATGTGTATAAATTCAATGTCTTTCAACCTGTTCACAGAGTTGTACAATGATCACCACAATCGATTTTAGAACACTTTCACCATTCCATTCCTCTAAAAATCCCCACAGCCTTTAGTCGTCCATCATCTTCACTAATTTTTCTTGCCATCTTCATCACATGTCAGTATACGTGAATCTGTTTCTGAACTCTCTCTTCCATTCCACTTGTTTATTTGTCCATTTGTCTGGCATCATTCTGTTTCTACTACTGCGGCTTGCCTTGTGCCTTTTTATCTGCTACAGCAAGTCTGCCCTCCTCACACTTCTTCAAAATTGACTTGGCTAAATTCATACATCCTTTGACCCAGAAATTCCACATTTTACAATGTAGCCTACATATATCATTGAATAAGGGAAAATGACATATTTACAAGTTTATTCATTATAGCATTGTTTATAATCATCAAAAAACTGGAAACAACCAAAACTTCCAAAAACAAGAAACTGGTTAAATTAATTATGATACATCTACACAGTGGTATAAGGAGCTCTGATGATGTAGTGGCATTTGGCTGCTAACCAGAAGGTTAGCGGTTCAAACTTACCAGCTGCTCCGTGGGAGGAAGATGAAACAATCTACTTCTGTGACGATTAGCAGTCTTGGAAATCCAATAGAGGGGTTGCTATGAGTCAGAATCAACTAGATGGCAGTGGTTTTGTACAATGGTATATAATACTGTTGTAAAAAAGAATGTGAAAGCTCTTGATGTACTGGTATGTAAAGATCTGTAATATACATTATTATTATTAAATGAAAACAATTAAGTGCAGAATAGTGTATAATATGCTACTTTTGCATAAAGGAGGAATAAGTTTCCATATTCAGATTCACGTGTATACATATAAAGAAATTCTGAAAGAACAAAATCGTAAGAAACTAAGACCATGGTTTCTTTGGGGGCAGAGGATTTGCGTAGATAGGAGAAAAGGATGGAGGTAGACATATCACTGTCTACCTTTTGACACTTTTGCTTTTGAACCACATGAATGTATAGCCTATTCAAAAAGTAACATAAAATAAGGAATCATGAATTTATATCCTTCTGTATAAAATTTAGAATAAATTTGTTGAATTATTGAAAAAAAAATGGAGCTGGAATTTTGATTGGGATAAAGCCTTTTGTTCTTCACTATTCTGCTCTTCCTATGGGATGTCAAAAAGTGAGGGTCTGAAGTCACATAAGGCCCCAGTGAGGTGGAGTGGAAACCGTTAATTCAGGAGAAAGTCTCTGAGATATAGATATTGGTTTTCTTCTAAACAATGGTCATATAGAACCATCTATTTCATTCTTTATGTTTACCTATTCTATTCTATTATCCTATTTCAGGGAGATGAAGAGAAATTATTGAGTATTAAAATAACTTGAACCAAATTCACTGCCATTATTGAGTCAATTCAGACTCATAGTGACCCCCATTGGGTTTCCTAGGCTGTAAATCTGTATGGAAGTAGATTGCCTCATCCTCCTTCCACAGAACGGCTGGTGGGTTTGAACCACTGACCTTCTGGTTAACAGACAAAAATGCCTTACCCAATATCCCACAAGAGTATAACATCTTCCAAAAAAAAAAAAAAAAAAATCTCTCCATGATTGTTGTTTATTTGAAGCACAAGTTATAGGCAAAGCCTTATCACCCACCTGGTGGCAGGTTATCTTAACTGCAGGTTGAGCACTGGAGAACAAACTGCCTTGGTGGAGTTGAGTTTACAGGGCCACCTCCAAGAAAGGTGGTAGGGCAGTCCTTGCAAATTTGTTTTCTGTATTTCTTTTTCTAAACACCAGTTCCCTTTCTTGTCCTGAAGGATTATAGATTCCAAATTAATAAAGTCAAAATTAATGAGGTTTTCCAGTAATGAGCCTGAGACCAAAATTATGGAAAATCCACTAATTATAGACTATCCAGCCACTTAACCATGGCTTGGATCCAGGCCTCCTGGGCAGAGGGAGGGGGTGAGAAGAGGAAAGGTCGAAGATGCAACCTGTGCCTGACCGTCTTTCCTTCCTGCTGCCACTGCCCTTTTCCCTAGACTTGGGGACTTCATAGCACCCACTGCTTCCTGCCTCTGAACTTCTATCCCCACCCAGTTGAGCTAGGTTTCCCTTCCTAGAGCTGCATAAGTCATAAGGCTAAATTCCTGGAAACTACAAAATGAGACCCACAGTTGAGATGTTTTCTCTTCAGTTCTGGGAGGCAGTGAGGAGGCGGGTGCTGGAAGAAGGAAGAAAGGTAGAAAAAGCAGACAAAATGCCCATTATAGCCAAGCCTGTCAATTTCCTTTTTTCATCTCTTTATCAGTGTTTATGACTGAGCTTCTTATCAACAGGAAACGCCTGCCTAGGGGGATGAAACAAGTCCAGGGAGACTGGACGCCAGGGGCCAGGAATTCTGGGTAATGCATTCCTGCTGGCCAGCCTGACTGAGTGGCCTCCTAATTCCCAGAACCCAGTAAGGCTCCCAGGCTCTTTGCCTTGGCATCCAGGTGAATTCTTGGATCTGCACAGGAAGATAGCACACTGGCAGGCCCTGAGGCCAGAGGGTCTGTAGGAGAGATCCCTAGGTGGGGCTTCAGCTCTCGTCCCCTATGACCAAGGACAGTCACCAAACTGCTCAAGCTATAAAATGAGGAGAACAGTCCTTGCCCCGAAACACCTCCAAACCTCTCTCCTTTCCAGGTGAGGAACTTGAAACCAAGTGGGGTGGGGTACAATGTCAAGGTCACACACAATTGAGTGACAGAGTCATCCCAACTGACCCTTCTAGTGTGTTTGCCTTTGAGCCCTCAAAGGATGGTGCCTGTGCTGGACATCCAGGCCAAATACTGCTTTGGGGACAATTAGGTCCATGGCACAGTCTTGTAGATGAAAGGGACAAGGGTGACTCCAGCACTGATCAACCTCCTACCAAATGCCAGGTGCCCTAAACCATTGATCCTCAGACCAGGGGCCTGGTCTCACAAGTGGGGCTCCCATGAGAGGGATGGACTAAGGACAACATATCACAGGAAGCTGAAATCAAATCTTTGTGCTGAAAATAAATGCCCACAAGATATCTGGGGTAAGCAAGACTTTAATAGTGGCTGAGAGGAAAAGGTTTCTCTAGATACCTTTCTTCAGACTTGTGGAGTACTGAGTAGAGAGTACAGGAATTGGCTGTTCTCTTGGTATAAGAGGAGGGAAATGTTTGTAGAGAACAGAAGATGGGCTACCTGGCATCCCATTCCTCACCCTCATCCTCTGCCTTTGAGCAGCCAGACTCTGCTGTGGGTGATAGTGTGGTAGAGGTGGTAATACAGGAAATTCCCATGTGCCTCTTGCTCTGCCCCAGTAGCTCCCTGGACAACCCCACTCCCCTGACCTCACCATTTGCTTCAGCAGTCAGGGATCTAGGTCAGTAAGAGTGGGTGGGTGAGAAAGAACAGAAGAGACTCATCCAGACATGACACCCCGGAGGGCAGCAGTGACAACACTTTAACCTGAAAACTGCCTGAAAATAGACTGTGTGTCTAGGACATTATGCAAATCATATGCAAAGTCAAGAAGCCCTCTGTCTCTATTTCTAGCAAACTGTATGTGACCCTGGTAGAAGCAGCTAGTTCCAAGAGTCGCCCACCCATGATTACATAGTTAGCATCAGTCCCAGCTCTGGAGACTGGACTCAGCACGTGCACCCCCCACTCCACCTCCAAGACCAGGTCTTTCAGGAATGAGAGCTTTGCTATCTCTGGCTATAAATTTTGATGCATGTGAAGATATGGAGGAAGCAGAGCACCCTCCTTGAAGGCTGATTGGGGTGGGACTGAGGCAGAATGGTGCCTGGGAGGACAGAATTGTCCTTGAGGATCTGGGTACTCCCTTGGCAGGAGACAAGGTGGTCTCAGCATCAGGACTTATGCTTCAGGGACCACCTTCACCTCATTTTGGCATGTTATAGACACCTATCACCCCTCCAGGAGGGCCCTTAAAACCCAGAAGATCCTCTCCTTCTTTGTATAGGTAGGGAGACTGAAGCTGGGGTTCCCCAAGGAGCAGAGAGAAACTGCAAAGCAGAAAAGAGGGCAGAGGGTTTTCTGTTCTCAGAAGCTCAGGTGAGCCTCTTTATGGAGATAGGGGTTTGCACATGGTAGCGTCCCAAGGACTCTTCTAACCTGAGATAGCAGTGAGCCAATTCTCCTTCCTCAGACCCCAGCCGGGGTTCATGTAGCTCTTTTCCTGAAATTTTCATAATGCTCTTCTCCCTACTCCACAGCCATAGTGTGGATGTCAGGGTGGGGATATAGGGACCAGGGTCTGGCAGGGAGAGGGGAAAGGCTACCTTTGGAGGATATTAAGAATGCTCTTGTTTTCCCAAAGCTGGTCTAAGAGGCCTGGCGCTAGAGCCCTCTGGGAGGCCACTGTCTGTTGTGGGGACTCTGTGAAGCCAGGCACGGGAAGAGTGTAGGAGGAAGAGCGTAGGAGGCTCCTGGGATGAGGCTGATTTGGGAGCTCTGGGATGGAGGTGAGGTCCTCCTTGGTAAAAAAGAATTGGGTTCCCTTCCTGGGGCTCTCTCCAAAATCAAATGTTGCCATTGAGTAATTCCGGCTCTTAGTTACTCCATGTGTTAAAGTGGAGAACTGCTCTGTAGGGTTTCTTTGGCTGTAATCTTTAGGGATGCAGGTCACCAGGCCTTTCTCCCACGGTGCCAGTGGATGAGTTCAACTACCAACCTGGAGGTCAGTAAGCAGTCCAGAGCAAACAGTTTGCACCACGCAGGGACCTTCAGGGTTCCCTAAGAGAGTCTCTATTACAAAGGGATAGATTGTTTTAGGCCTGAGAAGTAAGGTGGACAAGGCCCCTTCCCCACTTCGTTCAGTATCTGCCTCCTCCCTGGCAAGCCTTTCCGACGCCCTGCCCCTATTTCCCTTAACGTTGGCTGGGAGAGAGATGTGGGGTGCTTTTGCAGTCCAGGACACCAAAGATGTGGTTCCCAGGGTCAAGAACTCCTTCCCATTCTGGATACGGACTGACTCCAGGCAAACTGGGGAGCCCATGTGAAGAGAGAATTGAGGGCAGGGAATTGAGGTGGGCAGTTACAAGCTGCCTCTGGGTAAGGACACAAGTGTAGTTTGCAAGCGACAGTCCCTGAAAAACAAGCTCGGCTGAGAGCAGGCACACCAACGCACCAGGAAGAGGTGAAGAGATCCCTACGCCGCCTGGGAAAGGTCTGCGCGTCCCAGATGTGGGGGAGGCGGGCGCTGGGCAGCCCTTCGTCCAGCAGAGGGCGATGTGGTAGGCACGGCGATCAGGCTGCTTTCGACCCGGGATCAGAACTGAGATTTGGGCCTCCGCGGGGATCAATGACACGCAGGGCCATGATACCCGGGACCCTCTCCTTCCCTATCCCCTCAGAGTTCCTCTGGACTACCGCGAGGGGTCGCTGGAGAGACATCGGTCTGGGAAGAAGGGCAGGAGCTCAGGAATCAACCGTCGTTTTTTGAAGGGCACGTTATATGCTGGGCACATGCTAAGTGCTTCCACGAACTGTACTCCCCTCCAACACCTTGTTGCCCTCTGACAGAAGCAAGATGCAAGCCATGCTCACGAATACTTCCTTCTCTTTGGGCACTGGCTGTTCCTCTGTTCTCTCAACCCTCCCCCTGTTCACTCTGCTCCATCTTCTAACTTCAGATCTTCTCTTAGGAATTTCCCAGCCTTCTGAGTCTCGGTTTCCAGCTGTGGGGTCTCAGAGGAAGTTTGCTCCACGACCCAGTAGCGATAAGAATCCTTCAGGGTGGGGAGCACTGATTCCTGGGTTGCCTGCGTACAGTTGACTAGAGCACATGAAACTGCTGAGAGGCAAAGCCTGCCCCGGAGCCGAGCTGTTACATTTCACTTTCTGTTTTTACCCAGTTTCACTTCCTGGTTCTCCTCACTCCCTGGTTCTCCCGGCCTTGCACAATGCTGAGCCAAGGCCTTGGAAAGTGCCATAGGAATGTTGGAAGAAACACACAGTATCACCTCTGGTGGTTGTGCTCGGTCGTTTACAGCAGGAGAGGACGGGTGTATTTTCTTCACTGGCTGAAGTAGAACTTGGGGTCCCTTTCCACCCTGCCCTAAGGACAGCTGTCCTTGTCCCTATAGCCTGTTGTTAAGTGCTGTCCAGTCATCTTCAACTCATAGCGACCCCTCCTTGGGTTTCCCAGGCGGTATCACCACAGCTCTACCTCCAACTCACCTCCCTACCTCCCATCCACCTGCCCAGGGTTCAGGGTACCCTCCTCAGCACATGGGCATACACCCTTTACATCTCCAAATGCCAAACTTCTCGATGTTTAGAGTCACTGAGTTGCCCCTGAGACACATACCCTCTGGGGTCTGGTCAAGGGTGTGGACCTGGGCCAGGGGCCAGTGGGGAGCAAGAACCTGGCTGATGGAGGCTGTTGGCTGGAGCTGAGCCTGGGAGACCCTGGAGGAAACTTCCTCTCAGCCCTGGGGTAGTGAAGGCTACATCACAGAAAGAGCAGCGCGGGAGCTAGCTTCTTGGTCAGAGGCCTGTCTGAGCCCACGTGTGGTCACTGGCATAGGTTAAAGCAAGAATTGGAGCTTGTGGAATCAGACTAGGAGGGATTTCAGACACTCCTGGATTCAGATAAAGTTATTTTCAAATCCACATCTTGAGGCAAGTTGTCAGGGGCTGGGGCATAAGGGGTACGTGGGACGGATAAACTTCGCTCTGATACAGGCTGAATTTAAAAAAATAAATAACAATTAGAGCTGATAGAACCTCCAAGGACATCATGACCAAATTTTTCAATATATAGATGAAGAGACAAAGGTCCTGAGACAGTGAAGGTCCTGCTCTCATTACACAGAACAAGCATCCAGGACCAGAACCTTGGTCTTCTGATTCCCATCCAAGCCTTTCTTTGGCCGTGCTTGGTCTAGAAGTCCTCTCAGTTATTTTGAAAGCCCTGGGCCTTACCTATCTGATATGCCATCTTTCCACTGGCCTATGACCCTGTCAGACCCTCAGCAGAATCTCTTAGGTTTTAACCACCTAGTAAATCTGCTAGGATGGGGGACGAGGGGTCCAGTGTCAGGCCCCAGCTATCCCAGACAGCTGGCATTTAGCTCACACTGGAGAACAGTAGGTTCAGGAGGGCATCATGGATCTGAGAGAGGAACCCACGGACAGAAACTGATGGGCCCGGAGTGTCTGGGGCTTGTGCCAGAGGCTGAGACCTGGCAGGTCGGGTGTTTGCTGAAAGCTGGACAGGGCCCCGTTTCACCCTGGCAGCTCTGGTGGGGCAGTGGAGTTGACTAAGGGCAGGGGGTAAAGTGCAGATACAGGCTCTGGACCCAGACTGGGATTCCCTGGCTTGGCCAACCTGGCTCTGGGCCCTGTTTTGCATCCTGTCCTAGGGGTGGCAGGGGGTACGCCCTGCTGGCATGGGGGGGGTGGGGAGGAGCCAGGCGTCAGGGAGCCTGCTGCTTTGAGCAGGCCAGACAGCAGGGGGATCGGGTTTCAGTCCAGCTGTATTTTTGGCTGGATGGGCTGGGGGCTGAGCAGGCAAGCAGACGCAGCTGCCCATAGAGGGTCACTCCCTCCCCAGAACAAACGTCACACCACCTCTACCCAACACAGGCCGCCATCACCCCTCCCTGCAGGCAGAGGGGATTTAGGCTCTGAGGCTAGTGAATCACTTTAGGCTTCTCCGGACTGTTGCTGAGTTTCTGTAGTGTCTTCTTGATCCGCAGCGCAGTGAGACGGGCGGAGGGGTTGGGGTACCAGCACTCTCGCATCATCTGAGCTAGGCCTGAGAGGACCTGGGGGTTGAGAGAGGCAGAAGTGAGGATGCAGGAGACATGGAAAGGAGGAGATGAGGATGGCCCCGTGATGAGGAGACACAAACAGGAAAGAAGGATGTTAAGAGGGAGATGACAGTGTTGACAAGGACAGCCAGAGGACAGAGAGATTGGAGGCAACCAGGCAAGGATGAGAAGAGGTGGATAAAAAATGGGGAAGGAAGAAAGTGGAGGAAGAAGGCAAATGGTAAAAGACAGAAGGACAGAATGATATAAATCAGATCTTCAGGAGCACCCAGGACCCCTTGTGAGCACTGTCTTCGGAACACTTTACCCTCACTCCCTACCTCCACCCAGATCCGTGGGTAGGGGCTGATCTGTGAGCCATGGGGCTCCCACATCCCTCCCTATCTGCAGCCTGAGACCCTACTGCAGAAGGCAATCTCTGGACCCAGCCCCTCCACCAACCATGGCTGGGCCCAGGGGACTACAAGAAAGGATGAGGGGTAGGCAATGCCCCCAAAATGCAGGTATACAGGAAAGACCCCATCCCAGGAAGATCAGGGTCCCCAGACTGAGCCAGCCCTACCTCTGCCTTAGAACTAGCTTGGTTCCTGAAAGTGAACATCTGTGTGTGTGTGCGTAGGAATGCATATATGTGGCTGTTTTGTGGATATGTGTGTGCATAAATGTACATATGTCTATGCAAACATATTTGTATATACACGTGTACTTGTATTCACTCATCCAAAAAATGTTTACTAAGCACCCATTATGGGCCAGGCACTGTGACAGGTACTGGGGACATAAGGGTGAACAAAAGAGACACGCTCTCTGTCCTCATGGGGCTAATGATCTGGCATACGTGTGTGTGTGTATGCCTGTGAGTGTATATTTATGTAGAAGCATATGCATGCTGGTATGTGTTATGTACACATATGTGCATATGTGTTTTCATAAAAAGTATGTGGAGTGTTTGGAGAAAAAGCAAAACCAAACCACCACCACAACAAAAAACTTCATAGCAGGAAATGGAGCAAGGTGAAGGGTTCTGAAAAATCCCAGATAACCAGAGGGTTCCCTGGGGGTTGGAGCCAGGGATGCCCATGAGAAAGGGGAAGGAGTACTCAGGAATAATGTACCCTCCACCAGGATACCTGCAATCTATCCAAGATGAAGCAGAAGCCTCAGACTCAAGTACCTGGGCCCGGAAATTCCAGCTGTGAGCTACCACCCCAGCCCAGCCCAGCCCAGCCCAGCCCAAGTTGAGGCCTTACTGGGTCTGCAGCCAGTCGGTTAGGGATGGTGGGGGTCTGCTGGTCAACACACACCACCTTTTTCATGTCCTCAAAGCTGGGGTCATTGGGCACCACATCATAGAAGGGTGGTCTGTAGTCCTCCACGATGCCTGCAGATGGAGCAGGGGCAGGACACTCACTCAGGACCCCAGGAAGACCCAATGCCATCCAGAGTAGGAACATCCCTTCCCTTTTTCCCAGAGACTAGGAAGCCAGTGGGCTGCCAATGAGTTCTGGGAACCTTGTGCTTATGGCAGGAAGTCCTGAGAGGGACAATATAATATAATGAATAATTATATTTATAAATAATAATTACTAACATTTAGTTTGCATTTACCATGTACCAGACATGGTGCTATATACACTACATGCATTATCCTGTTAGTCTTCACAATAACGCTATGAGGTGAGTGCTACTTTTATGTCCACTTTATAGAAGAACTTGATGTTCAAGAAGTTGAGTGATTTGCCCAAGATTATACAGTTAATCCACCACCACCCTGTCGATTGAAAAATACCTTTGATGTCACTTTGAAGACTAAGGTGCACCTGACCCAAGACATGGTATTTTCAACCAGCCACTCCTCGAAAGGAAGGTTGGACAATCTACTTCTGTAGTGATACCACCTTGAAAACCCAAGGAGGGGTCACTATGAGTCGGGTCCAACTCAATGGCACATAACAACAACAACATGTACATGTGAAAACTGGAAAATGAATAAGGAAGACCAAAGAAGAGTTGACACTTTTGAGTTGCGGTGCTGGTGAAGAAAGTACCATGGACTGACAGAAGAACAAACAAATCTGTCCTTAAGGAAGTGTAGCCAGGATGCTCCTTGGAAGTGAGAATGGTCAGACTTTGTCCTACCTACTTTGGTCATGCTGTCAAAAGGGACCAGTCCCTAGAGAAGGATATCATATTGTGCTTGGTAAAGTAGCAAAAAAAGAAACCAGACTCACTGCCATCAAGTAGAATTTGACCCACAGCGACCCCTTTTGGGTGTCCGACGTGGTAAATCCTTATGGAAGTAGATTGCCCAGTCTTTGTTCCACAGAGTGCCTGGTGGGCTTGAACCATCAACCTTCTGGTTAGTAGTCAAATGCCTTAGGCACTACACACTAGAGCTCCTTTGGTAAAGTAGAGGGTCAGTGAAGAAGGGGGAAGACTCTCAATGAGATGGATTGACACAGTGGCTGCAAGAATGGGCTCAAGCATAGCGAGAATTGTGAGGATGGTGCAGAACTGGGCAGTGTCTCGTTCTGTTGTGTATGGGGTTGCTGTGAGTCAACCACGCCAAGTCAACGGCGCCCAACAATAACCACATCGAGCCAATTCCCACTCATAGCGACCCTACTAGACAGAGTAGAAGTACCCTATGGGTTTTCCAAGGCTGTAAATCTTTACAAAAGCAGGTTGCCTCATCTTTTTTCTGTGAAGCAGCTGGTGGGTTCAAACTGCTGACATTTTGGTTAGCAGCCATATGCTTGAACCACTGTGCCACCAGAATTCCTTAGGTTGCACAGTTAGTAATGACAAAATCAAGACTTAAACCAGTCTCATTTGACTCCGAAACTATTCATTGCTCCAATCTTTCCACAGCTGCCTCTTACCCAGGGCCTGGGTTTGCTTCCGGGCTCTGACTATCACAGATGTCCAAGAATAATGATACCTGCCTCGGCAACCCAAGGAGGGGTCGCTATGAGTCGGTGCTGACTCAACGGCACACAACAACAACAGCAATGTTTATGGAGCACTTACCACATGTCAGGCACTGTCCTAAGTGCTTTGCATTAAATTCTCACAACATGAGGTTAAAAATACTAATAAGTCCACTTAAAAGCAAAGATATTAAAGCCAGAGAGGTTAAGAAACTTGTCTAAGATCACACAGGTAGTAAGTGACTCACTCATTGATGTCAAGTTGATTCGACTCATAATGACCCCTCCTTGGGTTTCCAAGGCAGTATCTCCACGGAAGTAGATTGCCCAATCTTCCTTCCTAGGAGTGGCTGATGGGTTTGAACTGCCAGCCTTCTGGTTAGCGGTCAAATGCCTTAGGCACTACACCACCAAAGCTCCCAGTGACAGAGCTGGACTGGGACTTAAGCCCAGAAAGTCTATGGCAAAGCCCATGCTCTTGACCTCCAAGCTATACTGAAGGAAGGGAAGGCAGTTGGTTGCTTGCAGAGCGAGGATGTGGAACAAGGAGAAGAAAGAGAAGAAAACACATGCCCTAAGGGAAGAGATTTTTTCCTAGGTCCAAATGACAGAGATGTCACAGCCCTCCCCTGACCCCCTCAGCCAGCAATACCACTCTCCCCATATTCTCCCAAGTGCACAGTAGATGTTTTCTGAAAATGATCTCAGTGGAGCTGCAGACAGCTCAGATGGAAGACACTAGACCTCGAGTACAAGCCCAGTGCCCTGTGTTGCTTCCCAGCCTGAGGCTGGGGGCCGTAGGCCGCAACCTCAGTAGAGCCTGCGCCAGCTGTTCTCACCATGGCGGGCTTCCAGCCGGCCCCTGTGCTGCTCCCGCCCTAATCAGTGCTGCGCAGAGGCCTGAGCGTGTCTAATGAGCCTTTAATCAGTGCCGGGGCTGACACCAGATTACAGTGTTTATAATGCGCCACGAATCTGTATGGGGCTGACAGAGCTTCCCCTCCTCTCCAGGAGCCTGCAGTCAGCCTCTCCCTCAGCCCAGGCTAGTCCAGCCTTCTTTTCTCACCTGCAGCCTGGTCCAGGGGACATCAGCTTCTTCCAGGTGTCCCTTTCTTATAGCCCCTACCACTAGAGCAGATTCTGGGTGCTCATGCCTGAAGGGGCAGGGATCTGAGTCCCTTGTGAGTCTCCCAGAAGGACTGGTTATGCCTACATATCCACCTTCGCTGTTAGTCAAAGACCACTTTGATGGCAAATGCAGCCTGGCATGGGCTGGCTCCCAGTAAATGCTCAGGAAAAGTGGGCGAGAATGAATGTTCTGGAGGGGTCCCCAACAAGTAGACCAAAAACAAACCAAACTCTGCCATCAAGTCAATCCTGGCTCATAGTGACCCCTCCTTGGGTTTCTGAGGCGGTATCTCTATGGAAGTAGATTGCCCCATCTTCCTCCCGAGGAGAGGCCTGTGAGTTTGAACCACCAGCCTTCTGGTTAGCAGTCAAATGCCTTAGGCGCTATGCCACCAGAGCTATCCCAACAAGTAGGGCTCCAGTCATATCCTGAGGATTGTCCCCAACCTCTCAGGACTTCTGGCAGCCCCTCACCATGGCCGGTCTTCACAAAGGATGACAATTCCCACCCAGTCCAGACTACCACCCATCACCCACTCCAGGGCTGACCACAGACACTCTGCACAGGGCTGACCCCTGAATGGGGCCAACAGTTCCTCCAACTCTGAGCCCCTGTGGTAGTTATGAGACAGCAACAAGCAGGCAGTGGCAGTCACTAACATATCCCACATTTTTGTGGATGAGGAACAAAGGACCACAGAGGTTTTAGTGAGTACAGTGACAGAATCAGTGCTTCCTCTAGCCAGCTCTAATCCTGTGCCTCAGTCTTCTCATCTGTAAAACAGGGAGAATACTGGGTCAAGCACTCATTCTATTGTAACAGCTGGTAATTGTAGTGGTAATTGTAACAATTATCACTAATACTTAATGTTCTAAATACTTTAACTGGTGTTATGGATTGAATGATGTCCCCCAAAAAATATGTGTTGTAAATCTTAATCCCTATACCAGTGGATGTAATCCCATTTGGGAATGGGGTTGTGTTATGTTAATGAGGCCATTTCAGTGTAAGGTATGTTTGAAGCCAATCACTTTTGAGATTAGACAACAGAAGAAAGCAAGCATTGATAGGGAAGACAGATGCCGCATGAAGATCGCTGAGGGACAGAAGCTGAACAGAGGCAAGGACTTTCCCGCAGAGCTGACAAAGAGGAAAAAGCCTTCCCCCAGAGCCGGCACCCTGAGTTCAAACTTCCAGCAAACACAGCAATGGTTATGAGGATGATGCAAGCCTGGGCAGTTTTCATTCTGTTATACATGGGGTTGCAATGATTCAGAACTGACTCGATGACACCTAACAACAATAAGAAGAAGCCTCCTAAACTGTGAGCAAATAAATCTCTGTTCATTCAAGCCACCTCCTTGTGGTATCTCTGATACAGCAGCAGTAAGAAACTAAAACATGTGCATTATCTCATTTAAATCTCTCTACAACTAGAAGCTATTTTTATTTTCATTTTACAAATAAGGAAACTGAGGCACAGAGAGATTAAGGAACTTGCCCATGGTCAGTGGCAAAAATCAAGACTTGAACTCAGGCAGTCTGATTTCAAGCACATGCTCTTGACCACTAAGCAATACCACCTTTCTGCCAACTCATGAGGATTAAACAAGGTAATACATGTCGAGCGCATAGTGTGGTGACTGGCACATATTTAAACTCAATAAATGTTGTTGTTGTTATGTGCCGTCGAGTCGGACCCGACTCATAGCGACCCCTCCTTGGGTTTCCGAGGCAGTATCACTACGGATTGCCCAACCTTCCTTCCGAGGAGTGGCTGGGGGGTTTGAACCGCCAACCTTCTGGTTAGCAGTCAAGTGCCTTAGGCACTATGCTACCAGAGCTCCCCAATAAATGTTAGCTGCTCTTAATGTTTTGGTTATTATCATTTACCCAAGAGCTCATAGCCAGACTCCCAAAGTCAGATGAACCTTAAAAGGTCATTCAGCTGAACCAGCTGGTGAATGGCGGGAAGGCAAGCCAGGAGGTCTGGCCATAAGCCCTGCAGACCATGGGCACCAGCCGTGGCAGGAAGCCCCATGTCCTGCCTACCTGCTGGCCCACCTGCCCCATTCCCCTTCCTCCACCCCAGGCAAGGTGGGCCTCACCATTGACAATGGTCCGTCGAGTGATCTCCCACAGCACCAGGCCAAAGGCCCAGATGTCAGTCCACTTGTAAGACTCGAAGCAGTCAGTGCGGATCTGCTCATCCAGCACCTCTGGTGCCATGTACCGCTTGGTGCCCACTCGTGGGTTGTTGCCGATGTCCAGGTAGTCGCTACCCTGGGAGTGCATCACGGCCAGGCCTGTGGGTACCAGGCCTAAGATCAGTGATCACTGAAGCCCACAGAGAGGGTGACCTCCCAGGGATGGGGTCCTGGGGGAATGTTGTGCTGGAGAGAGATAGTGGAGCATAGAGGGGACTGGCAAATGGAGACTTGCCCTGAGATGGGCTAGGAGACATCGGTTACAGAGAGAACTGTCCTAGTTACCCTTTGCTTCTGTAGCAGCACCCTAGTTTCCCAAGAGCCCAGAAGTGTGTGCAAGGCAGGTATTATTGTGCCCAATTCACTGAGCAGAAGCCCCAGGCCTGGTCAAGGGAAGCAATATAGTCAGTGAAGCCGTGATAAGAAGCCCTTTTGTCCCAGTTACCTGAGCTATATAGGAGGGTGTGGTGGAAGCACTCTGGGCTTAGAAAGAGGGTTAAGGTAACTAGTGGAGGTGAAAATGAAACAACACACATCTGAGTTTTAAAGCTCCAAGAAATCAGTCCCTTCACTCAAACAGACAAAGGCAGAATCACAAGAAAAGAGAGAGCGAACCCCGCCCACCCGCAGAGGGCCCGCTCCACTCCACCCCGCCCACCTGCGAAGGGCTCCTTCTACCCCGCCCCGCCCACCTGCGAAGGACCCGCCCCACTCCGCCCCGCCCACCTATTTGGCCCACACCCTGCTCACCCAAGTCGGCGATGCAGCACTGCAGGTTGCTCTTGACCAGCACATTGCGGCTCTTTAGGTCGCGGTGAGCTATGGCAGGTTTGCCCTGTGTGCCGAAGATCTCCACGTGCAGATGGGCCAGGCCGCAGGCCGCAGACATAGCCAGCTTCAAAGCCAGCTGGGGCTCCAGCGTTTGCCTTTGCAGAAAGTCATAGAGCGAGCCGTGCTCGTGGTAGTGTGTGATGAGCCATAGTTGCGTGCTCGAGTTGCGGGAGGTCATGTCCGAGGCGATGAAGCCTGTTGACAGGGACAGGTGGTTTAGCCAAAGGACTGGGAATAAGGGATGCTGGCCTCCTCTGGAGGCTGAGAGGGTGGACTGGACCCAGGAGAAGGGCTGAAATCGAGGGGACAAAACCAGATCAGGGTAAAGTGGAGTTGGTGTGGAGGCTGTTCCTGGCTTAGATTAGCGGGAAAGCTGGAGTCAGAGAGGTTGGGGGACAAGGTGGAGTGGGAGTCCTTTAGGGTTAGGTACTGTCTGGGTCCAGGCTGAGAGCAGGGGAATGAAAGAACCTCTGCTTGCCTAAGATGTTGTCGTGTCTGAGCAGCACCGTGTTGTAGATCTCTGTTTCCCGGAACCAGGACTGTTCATCCCTGGAGGAGAAGATCTTGACAGCCACACTCTCACCGTGCCACAGGCCCCGCCACACCTCGCCATAGCGGCCCTTTCCTGCTCCAGTGGCCGGAGAGGAGGGAAAGGGTCACACACTGGGCACATAGAAAACGTGGACACAGAAACCCCCAGAAAAGCCCCCATCTTGATGCTGACTCCACCTGCACAACCTCTAACACTTAGATTTAACTTAATTCAGACCCAAACCCAGCCCGCACACCATCTCCATCTGCCTCCTGTTATACCCTGGCTTTCTGCAGAAGGACCTAGTCCGGGATCATATCCAACCACTCCCTGTGTAGCAGAATTCCCAATCTGACTCAGACCTGGCTCTGCCTGTGACTCCAGAAGTCAAGAACTCCCCCACCCCTCCAGGCTCATGGGAGCCCTTGTTCCCTAATCCTGGGCTCACCCACTGCTCACCTACGCACTCCACCAGGGTAACCTGCCGTGCCACTGTCCTCTGTACCAGGAAGGGGAGCCCTGAGCCACTGCCCGTGGTGCAGTCACTGTCCAACAGGTCCTGGGGGTGCCAAGAGGCTGCTGAGAGGCTGCCCCTCACCTACTTCACCCCCCCCAACCCTTAACTCCATCCTCAACCGGGGTCCTATGGCTGCGTCTTTTGTGTGCGCCTCCCTCCCCCAGCACCCTGCCCACTCTAATCTCTGCCCCTCATTCACCCAGCTCCCACCCACTCTAATCTTTGAGTGTCTGGAATCATGCCTGTCCCAGCTACCCACTTTGACTCTGTGGCTCCTGTCACCCCACCTTCACCCTGTGTCCCAGGTCCCCCAGGCCCATACCCCAAGCATGCTGTCTCCTTGCTCAGATGCTTTCAGGATGATGCTGGACTCGCCCAGCTCACTGTGCAGGCCCCGATGCTTCTCTTGCCTCCGTCGGACATGCCACAGGCCCAGGGCACCCAGGGCCACCAGGGCCAACAAGGCCAGCACAGGGCCCAGGACCAGAGGCAGTTGGCCATCTACTTTAGGCTGCTCCGAAGGGGTTTTAGTGGCTGAGGGAAAGGGACAGAGTTCCAACTCCCAGCCAAGCCAGCTCCCTCAATTCTGCCCCTCTGCCAGTCATTTCCCAGGGTCCCACCTCCTGGTCAGAGCACAAGAGGAAAGCAGGGCAGGGAGAACAGGATCCAAGAAGCTGGGGAGGGGTTTGCTGGGGCATCTGGACATACCCTTCAGCACCAGGGACACGTTGTGGTTGCAGAAGGGACTGTAGCAGCAGTAGTGGTTGACGAACTCAGTGGGGCGCCCCCTGCAGAGCTCCTGGTGCAGGTTCCCACAGCCCCGATGTTCGTGGAGATGCCTACCCTCCTCCTGCACTAGCACTACTATGCACCAGGCCCCCTGGCAGGTAGGTCCACTGCAATGTGGGCTCTCACACGTGCAGGTCACTAGCGGTCCCCGAGAGGGGCTCATGGGGTTGCCTGGGAGACATACCAGCAGCTCATCAATGCTGGGCCCACCTCCAGGCTGAGCCCACACTCACATCTATTTCACTGTCCCTCCTTTCTGACCTCTCAAATAAACCCCCTTAGTTCTCTTAGTTCCATCCTCAGATTATCCTTCCCTCCAAGCCTCATCCCCAGCTGAGACTGTGAGAACCAGGCTTCCAGCCCTTCCCTGATCCTAGGACCTTCTCCTCCTAGTTCTCAGCCCCCAGCCCTAGCCCTACCCACCAACATCCCCAACTTTCTCCACCCTTATATATAGGCTTCCGCAGAGCATCATCCTTCAAGTTTGGCTAAAAAGGGCAGCAAAAGAGGGTTAGGGTTGCTGGGACATAGTCTAACCTAGCCTCACTGTCGCCCACCTTCTAGCTAAGCTGCTAAATCCTCCTTCTCCCTAGCTCTCAAATTCAGCCCCAGCGGTAGCTGAGCTGAGCCCAGATAATCCTTTCACCATCCAGGCCCCTATTCCCTAACTGTTCCCCCAGTACTCACTCTGGGTCAGGCCCAAGGCCATTAGCAGCATCAGAAGGCCCCTCCTGGGGGCGCCCAAGGCCATGGTCACTGAAGAAAGGAGAAAGCGAGGAGCACTGTTAGAGCTGTGAAATGTGATCCCCCTCTGCGTTTTCAGCCACTGACCCTGGGTCCCTCCCACCCAGAGGAAATCACTGGGAGGTTTTTTTTTTGGGAGGGGGGAGGCAGAGAGGCCTCTTCCCGGCTCTCTGCCTCTGTCTTTGGGGCGGGGCCTACAGGGGAAGTCCTGGTTCACTTCCCCATGGAAACCACCCTGTTAGGGGTAAAGGGTAGGGAGCTATGTTTAAGTACTTGGAACTTGGGGGAGCCCAGCTCTGCACCCTTGCTCCTGAGCCTCAGCCTCTTGGTTGAGGTGGTGAGGCTAATAGACTGGAGACAGGCCAGGTGTCTGGGTGGGCACCAGGCTGGGCTGAAAGGGTCACCTCTTCAGCAGCCTGCTGCCTCTGTCCTCTGCCTCTGACCTACCCTCTCCCAGCCTCCCCACTGCCCACCCCTTTCCCAGTATCCCCCCCAGCCCTGCCTGGCTGCCTCAAACATAAACAGGCTCTTGTCTTCACTTCCTGCTATTCAGGGTCCTGCCAAGCCAGGAACAGGAATCAAGATTGTTTAGATTGGGGTCTGGATAGAACAGGCAGGAGTCACGCAAAGCAGACAGTAAGGGTGTGTTCTCAAGGCAGGCTGGAGCCACTATAGGGTCGCAAGAGCCACCTGGGGCCATGATACCTCCATGATAGAATCCTAAGAGGCCACTTTGTGAATCACAAAGCCCAACTCTTTATTTTAGAGAAGAGGGGATGAAGGTTGAGACAAGGGAGAGAAGAGAGAATTGTCCAAGGTCGCATGACACCCAATGCCAATACCAGGAATACAAGCCAGGTGTCCAGACTCCCAGTCCAGTGCTCCTTCCACTCTATCTCCCAGCCCAGTGGTAGCAGCCCAGGCCTCTGAGCCTTCAGGGTAATAATGAGTACAGAAAACACAGACAGACCCTTCTCCCGCCAGGTATAAGATGCTGTCTCTGAGCCATTCCTGGCCCACATCTCTCTCCTTGCTGTCCTGGAAAAGGGTTGGCAGTGGGGCTGATGATGTGACAGGGGAAGTGAAACATACTTAGACAATGAACATTTGACCTTCCATGGCTGGCTGGGGTTGAATTTCTCCAGAAGTTTAATGGGGAGAGGTCTAGTGTTTAGGGGAGTAATTCTGGTCAATGATAGTGTCCAATTCAGGTCCCAAATCAACTAGTGCTTCAGAAGCCACCCTACTCTTCATTTCTCAAGACACAGACCTAGGCTGCAGGAAGAGGGACTGAGTCAGACAGGAGGGGGGACTTTCTGCATGGTGGGCAGTGTGTGGGTACATGTCTGGTGACTGGGTCCGTGGGTGGGGGCAGCTGACACCAGGGAGAAGTGTTCTCTTGGTTGAGGTGGTAAGGCTAATAGGGCCAGGCACATGGTCTAAGATGGTGCCCAATGAAGGCCCATGGTGCTAAGGCTCTAGAGAGGGGGGTGGGGGTGGGCAGCCTAGGCCTCACTGGCTGGTAGAAGCTCTGGCCTTCCTGCCTGGGCTTCTTCCGCCCCAGAGGCCTGGGGCTGCGAGAGGAAACAGAGCGCTGGGCTGCTGCAGTTGTATCCCCAGCCTCTGCCTGACCCCCTGCCTCCTGCCCCTCCTGACAGGCAGTGAGGACTCTGGCAAGCGCTCTACAGTGGGGCTGGTGGTTAGGGATGGAGCCCCAGGCAAGTGGAATTTGTCCACTGAAGTATGGGCAGAGAGCCATCCCTGACAGCCTCTGGTTACTGAGAAAATGTGCTAGGGACATGGGTAGGAAAGCATGAGGTGATAAGAAAAAAGCGGATAACAGTCAAGATCAAATCTGGCATCCTTCTAGGATCTTCTACACGTGCTTCTACTTCCCAGACTATACCCTGGCCCACCCTCTCACCTTCTCCGATAGCACTGCAGAATCATAGGAAGTGCTTATTTAGACATACACCTTCTAGGGCCCTGGGTGGCACAAGCAGCTTGTGATCTACTTCTAACCTAAAGCTTGGAGGTTCATATTGATCCAGTGGCTCCATGGAAGAAAGTCCTGGCAAGCTGTTTCTGTCAAAATTACAGCCAAGAAAACCCTACAGAGCAGCTCTGTTCTATGACACACGGGCTCACATGAGTTGGGGGCAGACTCCACAGCAGCTAACAACAGAAATGCACCTCCTTTGGCCTCAGCCCCACTCCAGATTCAGATTCAGTCCATCTGAGACCAGCAAGGAATCTGCGTTTTTTAAAGAGCTCCCCTGATCAGTAATTCTGATCCAATTGTGTGGGGACTACTTTGAGAAATGTATCCTGCACAACACTAAGCCTGGTTCCCAGGGTTTTATTTCTCTGAACCCTGCTGGGTAAGCTAGAGTGGGGCCCAGAGCCCAGCGGGAGGGGACTTTCACTGTCACTCACATGGGTCTTCCATAGCCCGTGCATCCACTGTTAATGTCTTAGTGGATGTTAACAAATTGCCCACTGCTGCTGTCATCTGCTGAAGGAGAAGGGACAGCCAAGGATAACCACTGGAGTCAGAGATAGCGTAGTGCTTAAGGCACTTGACTGCTAACCAGAAGGCTGGCGGTTCAAACCCACCAGCTACTCCTGGGAAGGAAGGTTGGGCAATCTACTTCCGTAGTGATAGTGCCTCGGAGACCCAAGGAGGGGTCACTATGAGTCAGGTCCGACTCGACAGCACATAACAACAAACAACATGGAGGGACACAGGAGGAAGACTTTGTACTACAGGCATCAACCTTAAGCCTCAGGAACAGTGTAAGAACAGGCCTGGTGGCATTTTGGGAGCCCACGTCTTGTCCAATCCTGAGACTGAGATGGAGTAAAATTGTGACTGTCTGATTTTCAACTGGGCCCAGTGTAAGGTTAAGTAAAGGAAGGTGCTGAGTCCTGACCAATCCAAACCCAGAGCTGACCCTGCACGGTTCAACCTGGAATCTGACTCTATCACAAACAGATTCCTGGGGACTCGTGGTGTCCTTTCACTTCTAAGCAAAACTTCAAGAAAGATCTCCTGCTGACAGAAGCATCACTGGTGTTGGCCAGAAATCATAAATGTTAAATTAATTTCAAACAAGACCTTACCACCCTGAAATAAATACTTACTACTCATAGTTAACTTCTCTGAGTAGCAATGATATGGGAGGTACTGAACGTTAATGGTTTATCTCATTGAAACCTCACAACAATCCAGTGGGGAAACAGACCTGGGGATGTTTCTTACCCACATTCACCAAGTATGTCTTAACAAATTTAAATTGCTGACATTAAAGCTTCTTTGTTCAACGTTATCCCTTCAATTGTTTGGTGTTAAGCAAGTCCCTTAAAGGAGGAAAAGAGCATGTGGGTCTTGGTGGACAGTTACGAGTTGCCCACTGCGGCTGTCATCAGTGCGTCCCCTTACGTAAGTTTGTGTAGACGCAAAGACAGCTGCTGGTTAGAAATCATCTATTTGCTGTCAGATTAGTCAAAGTCCGCACCTGTGGTGGAGAGAGTCAGGGGAGGGGTATTGCTGGAAGGGGGGTTATTGGTAGTTTCCCCTCAGCACATCTGAGGGATTGGTAGAACCTGCTCCCAACAGTTGCAGTGGCTCAGCACGGCAGTGACTGTCACAGTGCTGGAGAAGCACTACATTGACTATGACTGTGCCTAGCTCTGGGAACTCTAGGAGCATAGTGCCTAAGGCATTTGACCCCTAACCAGAAGGCTGGCGGTTTAAACCCACTAGCCACTCCTAGGAAGGAAGTTTCGGTAATCTACTTTTATAGTGATACTACCTCAGAAACCCAAGGAGGGGTTGCTCAAGGATCTGACATAGCACATAGCAGGGTAAGCCTGAGCAGGGTTAAGCCTGAGCTGGGTAAGTCCTAGACGGACTTACCCAAACCTCAGGTTAGCAGCTGAGTGTGTTAACTGTTTGCACTGTCCAGGGACTTCAGCCATAACTACCAGACCCAAATATGTTGAGTCTTTCTTTGCTGCAAACTCAAGATCAGATTTGCTGATGCCTCCAAATGTCTTTTATACAATATTTTTAAAGAAAGAAAGAAAGAAAGAATAAGCCTGGATTTTAGGGTCCCTGGCAAATGTGGAGGGAGCACGATAGAGCACCGAGGTCAGTGTGTAGGCTCTGAACCATGTAGACCTGGGTTCAAATCCTGCCTCTACAACTTAGTGCTGTGTGATTTGGGCAACTTACTTAAACTTTTTGAGGCTTAAAACCAAAAAACCTACTGCCATTGAATCGACTCCAACGCCTAGCAACCTTATGGGACAGAATAGAACTGCCCCACAGGGTTTCCAAGGCTGTAAATCTTTACAGAAGCAGACTGTCTCCTCTTTCGCTGGTGGAGTGACTGGTAGGTTTGAATCACCAACCTCTTGGTTAGCAGCTGACTGTTTTAACCACTATGCTTTCTGAAGCTTACATTTCCCCATAAGTAAAATGAGAATAATAATAGTACTTATTGATAAGTATATTGTGTGTATAGTTATTTAGCAGAGCACTAAGTGGTATATAATATGCACGTAATAAATGTTACAAAAAACCCAACCCTGCCCCTTGCACCATTCATGGAGTGTTGGACAAGTTATTCAAGTCTGAATCTGTTTCCTCTTCTGTACATGAGGATAATAACCCCTCTTCCGTTAGGTTGCTATCAAGATTGCATGAGAGAAGAAATCTAAGAGACTACATAGTAAGTACTCAATAAATGGTAGCTATTTTTAAACAACCTGATGAGGTGGGAAAACAGGTGAGGTGAGAGGACAGATGGGGCAGTGAGGGATCAGAGAGGACAGACCCCGACTGAGCCTGAAGTTGCCCACAAGTAGAGGGTAAGACCTACTGTCCACTATGTTTCTGTCCTATGAGAAGAAAAGGGTGGGTGGGGCAGCCACCCCTGGGATGGGCTGAATAGCACTGGCCTCCAGGGCTGACTAAAAACCTGGGATCTTAGCTTGGAGGGAGACAGGGAGTCCCTTTGGCTTGGGTCCTGATGTAGGGTTCGAGGCAAGGCTTGTGGGATGGAGTTATAGTGTCAGAGTCTAAGCAAGGGCTGCAGGGGCTGGTCTGGGAAAAGTGGGTTTCAAGAAAGAAGCTAAACAGCTGGAACCTGATCAACCCAGCTGCCTGAAGGGACCCAGCACAGAGCAGGGGAGACTATCAGTTTCAGAGCAGAACAAGCCTGGATATTTGAGCTGGATTTCGTAGAGTTACAGGCTGCGGTGATGGGAACCTGGATTACATGTTAAAGGTTCTCAGAGGAGGCCCTGGGAAACGGACAAGAAGCTCAGCTGTGAAGCCAAAGATTGGAGGTTCGAGTCTGTCCAGAGGTCCCTTGAAAGGCCTGTTGATCTACTTCTGAGACGTCAGCCATTGACAACTGTATGGAGGTATATTCTCAACAACAAAAAAATAAAATATTCAAAGAAAAAACCTTATGGAGCACGTTTTCACTCTGACACACATGGGGTTGCCATGAGTCAGAATCTACATAATGGCAACCAGTTTTGTTTGTTTGTTTGTTTTTAAGCTTCTCAGAAGTGGGCCCTGGATCCTGGGGTTGAAGTCACAAACATATTAAATGCATTCATTATTTATAGTAGCTTAAAAGAATAGTATGTCCTTTACTATCCTTTACCTCTGTGAGTCCTTCTCTGTGAATGAAGTGGGGCAGGAATCCTTCTACCCATTTTATGGATGCAGATAGGAGAACAGAGAAGTTAGGTAACTGGTCCCATGTCATCGCTCCGGAGCCAGACTGTAAAGCCAGGTTTTCTGATTCCCAGTCCAGGTTCGGTCCAGCAGCCTCCTAGCCTCAAGTGGGTAGTGGGCAGATGTGCTGGGGGACAAGGGTGGCGGGGCTGGGGAGTAACTTACGTCATTGGTGAGCTGGGACCTACTCTGTGGCGACTTTTCCGAGATCTGCGGGATCTACCCTATGGAAGGGCCCATTCCGGCAGGAGTCAGGCCACCCCTACCCGGCCCCGCCCGCGGACCTATACTCACCTCTGGGCCTGCCCTGCGGGTGGCGGGCGCAGAAGTGCAGCAGGCGAGGGCCGCCTCCCTCCCCCGAGGCGCGGTAGCCGCCGCACGAAGGGCGCTGGACGGCGATCCAGGGTCCAGGCGCGGCCCGGGACCGGGCTGGGGCCGGGGAGGGGCTCGCTCTGCGCGGCTGGCGCAGCGGCCTCCCGGGACTGGGAAGGGGGCCGGAGCAAAAATGTTTCTTATTCCAGCGTCTTCCTGCCTGGCCCAGCTCCACCACTCCCTCCTAATAAACCGTTTCCTATTGCCCAGCTCGCTGACGGCCGCCCGCTGTCCTCTCTTGGGGACTGCAGGGCCAGACTGCTCCCCCGCGCCGTCCCGAGACCTCGAGGGCAGCCGCCCCAGCTCCGGGATCGCGGCCCGCGCCCCCTCCGGATGCCTCCTACATCCACCTCCCCCCAAGGGTGCGGACCTTGGACTCAGGCCGCGGGGGTCCTGTGGGGTCCAGGCCCAAAGTCGTGAGGGCCTGAGCCCAGACGGAGGCGTCTGGCGGCCCGGGTAGGGGATGGGGGCGCCCTCTCCAGCTCAGAGCTGGGGCATGAGGAAGCAGCCTGAAATCTGGGCGTTGGGAAGGGCCCACCGAGGCAAGGACAAGAGGGGTGGGGGAGCTGCCTGTCCCTTCCTGGGCCTTCTGCCCAGGAGGCTTAGAGGAGATTTTTGGGGCCCCCGCAGGGTCCAGAAGAAGTTTGACTCCGCCCTCTCCCCGCCCCCAAGAGCTCTCCAAAAAAACCAAACCACTGCGGCCCACTCTATTGTGACTCATAGCGACCCTGTAGGACAGAGTAGAACTGTCCCATAGAGTTTCCAAGGCTGTAATCTTTACAGAAACAGACTGGCAACATCTTTCTCCCGAGGAGCGCCTCGTAGGTTAAAACCACCGACCTTTCGTTGACAGTCCAGGCTTCAACCACTGCGCCACTAGGGCTCCCTGAAGAACTCCCTACTTGGTTCAAATCCTTTAGCCCCCTCCCTGGGGTCCCCTTATCTTCTCCTGCTCCCTCCCTTCATCTGCAACCTCTCCCCGCTTTGCGCGTGTGTAAAAGACCAGACAGGGTGGCTCTGGGTCTGTGGTGGGGACGGTCTGAGCTCCTCTGGGACACAGTGCTGGAGCAAGGATGAGGACCTGCCTTGGCCGTCCCCTTGGGACGTGTGCGCCACCCCACCAGTTGGAGGTGAGCCTTTCTTAGAACACTGCTGAGATGGGTGTCAGGGAGTAAACCAGAATGGCTTCTCCCCCAGGGAGAAACGAACTCTTCTCCGGAGTCCCCTGCACAGGCTTAGCGCTCTGGCATCATTGTCTTGCTGTCCTGCAACCACTGTGAGCATCCTGGAGTCTAGTCTCTTCATTATCCACAAAGACTCAGGTCAGACTACCTACTTGAGAATCCAGGCTATTTGCCTAATCTTAGGCAAGTGACAGCTCTCCATGCCTCTGTCCCCCACCTGCTAACTGGGCTTAACAAACTGTTCTGGATTCACAGGGCTGTTGTGTGAATGAAGGGAAATGCTTATCTCACTTCATAGCAAAAATGCTCGCTGGCTGTGCCTAACATGTGCTAAGCCAAAAAAAAAAAAAAAAGTTGTGGTGGCAGGGATTCCAACTCACCGCCACCCATGAGTTACAGAGAACTGAGTTCCATAGTGTTTTCTTGGCTACGACCTTTACAAAAGTAGACCACCAGGCTTTTCTCAGCCATGCTACGGGGTGAGTTCAAACCAGCAACTTTTAAGTTAGTAAACAAACAAATAAAAAAAAAATCTCTGCCATCAAGCCAATTGGACTCATAGCGACCCCACCTTGAGTTTCCAAGGTGGTATCAATCACTACAGAAATAGATTGCCCAATCTTCCTTCTGAGGAGTGGCTAGTGGGTTTGAACTGCCAGCCTTCTGGTTAGCAGTCAAATGTCTTAGGTGGCAAGTGCAAAACATTTGTGCCAGCCAGTGAGTGACCTTTGACACAGGATTTTTGTCATTAGTTGCTATCCAGCCCATAGTGACTCCATGTATGCAGATTATAACTGCTCCATAGGGCTTTAGTGGCTACGGCACTTGACTGCTAACCAGAAGGCTGGCGGTTCAAATCCACCAGCCACTCCTCGGAAGGAAGATGGGGCAATCTACTTCCGTAGTGATACTGCCTCGGAAACCCAAGGAGGGGTTGCTATGAGTCGGGTCCGACTCAATGGCAAACAACAACAACAACAACATAGGGCTTTCAAGGCTGTGACCTTTTGGAGGTCTCCAGGCCTCTGCGTGAGTTGAAAACGCCAAATTTTCAACTCGTAGTGAGTGCTTAACTGCCATCTGACCCTCGATAAAAGTATTTGTTAATTAAATTAATGAATGAAATGGCTGGGGAGGGGTGGCCTCATAGCCAAGTGAAAAGACTAGGGTATTGGGAGCAAGAGCAGACCTCTAAGGGTGTCCTGCTCTCATCTTGGGACACTGTGGTGGTTATGTTTATGTGCCAACTTGGCAGCTAGATGTAGTATTCCCCACGATGAGACTGCATGGTGGAATCTACTGTGAGCAGCTGAGTAGCTGCCTTTGGGTATGTGGTCTGTTTCCTGTATATAAGCAGCAGCTTTGGGAATAGTCTCTAGTTTACGGCACACTTGGACCCTGCATGTAGCTGTGTCATTGTTCAGCAGCCTGCCATGTTCTGCTGACCTTGGGACTTACAATGGACTTAAATTAATGGCCTGCTGTGTTGTCTGGTAACATCGGGACTGTGCCATTTTATTTGTCATCCTTGGGCTTCTCAGCCTCAGCAGCCAGCAGCTGTCTGAGTGACGAAACGCCTCTAGCTTCAGTGGGCCAGGAGCTGGAGGCAGAGCGAAAGCCCAAGGCTGAGGGGCTTACACCCAACCCCTAGAGCCTGGCACTTTGAACTTGGACTTAAAGCCTCCAAACTGTAAGAAAATAAACTCCTATTGTTCAGGCCAGCCCATTTTCTTGTCAGAGCTGCACTAGGTAACCAGAACAGACAGGGACCCCCACCACCACCCTCTGACAGGAATAGAGGGTGAAGGAGATGGCCAAAGGCTCAGACTGAGCATCAATTTTTGACTGACCTCACTTCCTCTGCTGAAAACCACCCCATCCCCAGTGCTGCAGCTGCTTCACAATTTGTCCTGAGTGTTATGAATTCCCAGAACCCCAGCACACCCAAATTTCAGTATCAGGCTAGAGCTGTGTCCTGTGGCCAATAGGAAGTACTATGGGATTACGATATCTGCTCTTTCAGATTATAGTGGTCACTTCAGCACTATATTAGCTGGAGAACTGGGAATCTGGCGGCACGTCCATCTTTCACACCCACTCTCCCCCCTGCCCTGCCATGGCTTCTGATAAACCTCTCCCTCCTCAGCCCATGGATCTCTGTCCTGGGAAGTGGGAGTGGGGGCTTCCCCAAAGGAAGCAGTCAATCTGGGACACACACTCAAGACAGAGACATGGAGATGGACAAGATCTGAGAGTGGCTGCTGAGAGTCCATGGGGATGGGGGACTGTTTGTCTGGAACTTAGACAAAACAGAGTAAGGTTTGGGAGCAGGAAGAGAGGGCCTGGCGGGAAGGGCCGCTGCTACGCATCAGGTGCTGGGTCTGCCCCACCTCCCCAGAGCGTGGAGCCCTGTGGACCTGATTGGTACTCTCTGGGGTTTATGGGTTTATCTGACCCCCACGCCTCCCAAAGTACACAGAGAACCTGGGGGAGGCATCAGAGGAGGGACACAGAGTTGGAAAAAGTGCTGGGGGCTCAGCCCAATGAGGAAAGGGAAAAGGAATTACAGGCAGTGTCCAAGTCTACAAGAATTAATTACTCAGAATCACCAGCTGTTCCCCATATCCAATGAGGACAGAACAAGAGGAAACAGGCCCAAAGGACAAAGATTTAGATTTAGATATGCAGAAGGATTTCCCAGCAGTGCCTGAAACAGAGGCCTGGAGATCCTGGGAAGAGTGTGTCGGATAAAACCTAAAGGAGATTCTTATCCATGGAGGCAGGTGATAAATGAATAATTTCTTTTAGAAGAAATAGCACAAAACTGGATCCTATGAGATGGAGGTTAAAGATGTCCACAATGTCCAACTTTTCCAAACTGCTGTCCCACTGCATCATCTCTAACATTAACCACCCCTCCTCCCTCAGTACCCTCCTTCCTGTTTTTTGGGTTCCGTAATTCGATGCAATGTCTAACAGAACTCACAAACTGTCAAGAGAATGGCTCAAGCAGTTGTGGAGGCTGGCAAGTCCCAAATCTGTGGGTCAGGCATCAGAATGGAGGCTTCCTCTGACTCAAGGAGTTGCAGGGGTTGATGATTCCAAATAGGTCAGATGACAGGCTGATGGCTCATAGGGCTCCAGAAGCTGGCAAATCAGGTCAGATGATATACTGCAGGCTCAGGTGCTAAGAACTAGAGGTCAGATGATGACTCTCTAGGTGCAGGAGCCAGAGCAAGAGAGAAAACTGCCAGAGCATTCATCTACATTGGATGCAGACCATACCCTCACTTGAGCAAGACAATGCAAGGATGGTAAGGGTGGTGACTTGAGTCAGACCTTCTAGTAAGGCAGTGAGTCAAGATACATCCCACCTTAATTCTGCCTCCTTAACATAACAGACAACTCACTCCCAAATGGGACCATAATCACAGGCAGAGACAAGGTTTTACAACATGTCACAAAATGGAAGATCATTACATCATTACATAACTGCCAAACCACTGAAAATCATGGCTCAACCACATTGACACATAATCTTAACCATCACAGGTTCTATGCACCTTACTCACATCAGCAGCAAGCTGTCCATTCCTCTTGGCGGGCCACAGGAACCTTATTTGCATAGTCCCACCCAATCATTGTATGGGAATCACAAAGACTATAGCTAGAAAGGCCATATGAAGTAATTCACTGTACTGCACCTGGAGTCCAGCATGAAGAGACAAGAATGGAGGAGACCTTGTCCTTTCAGGCCCAGGTAAAAGTACTGAGTAAAGCATCACTATTGACACCAGGGCAGGGTCAGCTTCATGGGCAGGCACACTGTGCAGTTTAACGCTCTACTGCTGCCTTCTCAAGATTCTTAATAATCTTTGAACAAAGGACTCAGCATTTTCATTTTGCACTAAGCCCCACAAATTATGTAGCTGGTTCTGCACCAGGGAGATTAAGAGAAAAGGCAAGAGAAGAAAAGTAGCTGGGCTTTGCTCCACTTCAATTGCAGAGTGGGAGATCAAGATTAGAGAGCTTAGGGACTTTTCCAATGTGAGAGATAAGATAGGGTACCCGCAGAGGAAAAATTATAGGTCTCCTTTAGGGAAGAAGTGGGACTGTTACCTATAAATTCCATTTATTCATTTATTTAACACACAGGGGAGATTCTAAGCTTTATAGCCTGGATGGAGCTGGGATTTTGTCTGGAGGAAGAGGGAGAGGAAATAACCTCTCTAGGTCTCCTCCAGCTCAGGGCAGAAGGCCATGGTGGGAGGGGAAGAGTGGAGATCGTGGGGCCTAGGTTCCAGGCTTGGCCCACCCATCTGGGCTTCAGTTTCCTCCTCTGTATGCTGAGGGGTTTAGACCAGATAATCCCAAGGTCCTTCTCAGCCTTATACGATCTTCTGTGGCTCTAAGATTTAGGAAAACCCCTTGTTCCTAACCCTACCACTACAACTCAGGCAACAAAGGCAGTTTGGCTGGTGCCCTGATTTGGGGAGGGGTAGTCCGAGTTTTGCCTAGCACTCAGGAAGAGACTGGCAAACAAAGGCCAGATTCTCAGACTTCACGCCGCCGAGTCATCTTCCTCTTCCTTTCCAACTCTTTCAGGATCTTCCCTAGGTATTTGTCCCTCCTTGGCCCTTACCAAGCCCTCAGGATGACTCATCTCAGGATGGAACCTCTTGAGAAAGGAATGGCATGTGAGGGCAGAAGAGTCTTGTGATTAGATGGTGCCCACATGATGCCATAGCAGGTGGGTTGGCCCGGGCTCTGTTGAGAAACTACTCCACGGCTGTCTCCTCCCAGCCAGTCCTGCAACGTCCGGGTTGCCCCTCCCAGATGCTCAACTCTTGTCCACCAAACCCTGGCTTTGCCACTGGAGATAGAGGAAAGTTAGTGGAAAGAATCCAAGCTTGGAGTTAAAATACCTTCATGTTAGCCTCAGTTCCTGCAGCTGTAAGAAACCAGTTGCCGTCAAGTCATGACTCAAGGCAGCCACCTGTGTACCGGAGTAGACATGCTCCACAGAGTTTCCAATTGCTGATTTTTCAGAAATAGATTGCCAGCCTTTTCTTCAGAGGCACTTCTGGTGGACCCGACCCTCCAGCCTTTCATTTAACAGCCAAGCATGTTAATAATTCCTTCCCTACCGCATACTCAGACTGAAAGCAAAATAAATGTAAAAGTCCTCCAGGAGCTGTAAAACTCACACAGATGTTTTGTGGGAGGGAGGCAGAGCTGTGGGGTAGGAGACAGCACAATGAAGCAGGACTCAGGAGACCTCCGGTTTGTCTGTGTGACCGTGGGCTCAATTTCTTCACCTGTTCAAAGATGAGTGATAAATATTGCCTGTCCTACTAGAAGTTCTTGGAGGGGTTATTGTAAAGATGAATGTATGGCTACTGGATAGAACTTTGAACTTATGAAGCAGCCATTTTGAAAAAAAAAAAAAAGAAAGAAATCCTGAATAAGCATGAGGTCAAATAAATAAATAAATTTTTGTAGAAGAGTTTAGAGTAAGAAGCAACTGTACCTACCCGCAGACCCTCTTGCTGAGGGCAACCCTCTTCTCAAAGTTTCTGGTACTAGTTCCTCTGGCATTTACTTCAGTAACTGTAAATAATATGTTTATATTACTATTTCTAGATTTAAAAGTTCTGACACTATTTGAGAGCATTGGGACTCAGGTCATTTAGATTCTCTCCCTCTTCTCTCCTAATTATCAATCACCATATCATTACTTTGTAATTTTAAAGAATATACCCAAATCTTTAGTTCCTGCTTTGCCTGTATTGAATAGCATTTCTTGACTCTTTACTAATTAAGGGTAATGGCACCCCTACCCTTACCTGTTGTTGTTGTTGTTATGTGCCCTCAGGTCGGACCTGACTCATAGCAACCCCTCCTTGGGTTTCCAAGGCAGTATCACTACGAAAGTAGATTGCCCAATCTTCCTTCTGAGGAGTGGCTGGTGGGTTTGAACCGCTAGCCTTCTGGTTAGCAGTCAAGTGCCTTAGGCATATGCTACCAGAGCTCCCCTACCCTTCCCTAGAGCTGTAATTTGGATGCAATAAAGGAAGACATGTCAGTAATTAATAATTTTGTTATTTGTGGTGTTCAGCTGGAATTCATGACCGTTGAGATGTCTTAAGAGTCTAATTGAGCATTTTGGATTGGACTGGAATTCCTAGAGGCATCAAGACTTTTGCCCACTCTAAAGAGAAATAGGGCCTGAATTTGCTTGGGCGAGGGAGGGCAGAGGTGGCTGGGAAGGGGTAAGGTCCTGGCAGGCTCTTGGATGGTGCCGAGGGGACCCTCAGCTGACCCAAGGGCATAGTCTGAGGGGTTAGGTAACCATCCCTACTGGGAAGGGCTTGGTATTTGAACAATGGAGCATTGCTTAGGATTTGAGAGTAGGTATTGCCCTGGCTGGGAAAGAAATTGTTTGAAAGAGGGGGCTGAATGGCTGGGTGAGGCCAGAGGCCAGCGGAATTTCCTTCAGCTACAGCCACTGGGGTGGGTGGGACCGGATTGCTCACACTGAACACAGGAATCTGCCTTTGTTTCCAGCTGGAGGGGAAATGCCATAAATCCTGCCCCTTTCCCACCCCTCCAGCATCCGTGCCCAGTCTCTGGCCTTTCCAGCACTAGGAGGGCCTGCTACTGATGGCACTCAGGCCAGCTCTTGTATCTGAGACTCCCCTCATCCGAAACCCCTGATCCTTATTCTCCCAATGCAGATAACTGGCACAGATGTGGGAAATTAGGACCAAGGGGTATCCAAAGCTGACTGGAAATAAAGAGCCGCAAAGCAGAAATTAGGTGTTCAGAGAAACAAATGCAAAGTGTTGAGGGGCAGAGCGGATGGGAGCAGGGCTGTTGGCCAGGAACGCCTAGGGGAGAGGGGGACTTTGTTCTTGTCTTTTCCTTTGTCAGTAAGTCTATGCATTTGTGTACCTATGTAGCAGGTATGTTTATGTGTGTTGGCATGTGTGACATCTCTGTGTGCAGTTGGAAGTTCATGTGTCAAAGGGCCTATGTATCCCTCTATGCCAGAGGCTGAAGATCCCTGTAGGACCCTGGGTCCTACACATGACACTGCTTGTATGTGACTGTGTGGTCAAGGCTTCTGAATCTAACATCTGGAGCAGCATCCACAGAGTTCAGGAGTTCGGAATAGAGGTTGATGGAGCCCAGGCCCTGTCTTCAAGTCCTCCCTTCAGACCTGGTGTCCACCTTAACTGTGAAAAGCCATGGTTCCTCTGAGAGAAAAGAAGTGAGCAGGTTTAAACTCCTGCATGAACCTTGCCAGATGGGGTTCTCAGTGCAGCCAGGTGAGATCTGCCAGGAGAAAGTCCTGAGAGGTGAATGGGGAAGCATGAAGCAGGGTGCTGTTGGTCTGGTAGTTGATGCAGTGGACCAACCATTTGGAAAGTTTGCCTGCTAGAAAGGAGGGCACCTCACAGACCAGTGAGTCCCCACCTGTCCTTCTAATCTCCCTACATTGATATACTCCCTTGCTTCCTCTAAACTCAGCAGAGTCTGCTAGGGCAAAAACAAAACAAAACTCATTGCCTTTGAGTCAATTCTGATGCATAGCAATCATATAGCAACCCTGGAGCATGCCCTAGAATATTGAGGGACTGGGGACCGACCCCTCCTGGAACAGCCCTGAGAGGAGGAGGGGGATGATAAAGGCTCCTCTGAGAATCCCATACCTTGGTGGAGCCTGAACTCAGTTCTTTTCTATGCACATTTATTGAGCCTTGTATGGGCCAAGTCCTGAGCCAGGGGCTAGGGATACAGACACAGTCCCTGCCTACACAGAGTGAGGGGAGGGTTCCCCAGGAGTCCCTTCTGGTAACTAAACGAGCCTGAAGGATGTTCCAGTGTGCATCTGGACAGCCAACTATGCAGTCCCATCTGTGGGGGTCCCTCGTCTACCAGGATGGGTGGTGACACACACAGGGACCAAGTTGGCCAGGTTGGTCAACCTTGCTGTAGTGATGGGGGTGGCCTGGGAATGTGTCTGGGGTGAGAGACACAGGGTCAGCAGGAGTTCTGATCCGGAACAGGCATTCATTTTCATCTCAAGAGGCCACCAAAATAGTATCTTAAAATCACAGAGGACGTTATGGGGTCCCATAGACACATCTACTGACCAGGCTGTACCCTTGTGCATTTTGTTGCCCACTGCCACTCAGACACAATAACAGACTGCTGTTAAGTGGGTACTGAGCATAGGCCAGGCAGTGCTCAGTGCCTCAAATATCATGCCCTGCTTAGACCTCACAGCCACCCTGGGTCCAAAAAAAAACCAAACTCACTGCCGTCCAGTTGGTTCCTACTTATAGTGACCCCTCCTTGGGTTTCCAAGGCAGTATCTCTACAGAAATAGATTGCCCAGTCTTCCTTCCGAAGAGTGGCTGGTGGGTTTGAACCACCAGCCTTCTGGTGAGCAGTCAAATGCCTTAGGCACTACGCCACCAGCGCTGCCTCCTCAGGCACTAGTAGCTATTATATATTACCACCACTTGATGTTACAAATGAGGAGGCTGAGGCTGGGCAAGGTCCCTGATCACATAGATAAAGGGCAAAGCCTGGTTTCAAACCCTCATCTGAGGGACTCTAAAATGCAGGGTGTCTTTGCAGGGCACTTTGTTGTGGACTGTGTTCTGCACAGACAGGGGCCTTGCAGTGGGTCTCTTGGCCTCTTCTGACAGGAACCTCAGTTTGGAAGCCACAGGAGCTTCCAGGAAACGCTGACCCTGAGAAGCGCAGGCAGAGCAGCAGGGCCCCAGGGAGGCCTCGCTCTCCTCCAACCAACCTGAATGGCCTTCAGGAAGAGAAAGGAAGTCTACAGTCAGGAGGTGTTAGAGGAATAGGGAGCAGTGGCTTGGCCTGGGATGAGGAATTGCTGGAGAGGAGTCTCCGTGCCCTTGGAGGTGACTGGGGACTGAGGTGGGTCTTGTCCAAGACAGAGAGGCTCCCCCTGCTGGAAAAAGTCTCTGACCTGAGGTCTGGGAGTTATTGCCCATTGAGCCTTCCCAGACCAGATCCACCCCAGTCTGGACAGGGGTTTGAGGAAAATAACCACAGAGGGCTAGTTCTGCAGCCCTGAAGATGCTGTGGTCACTTTTGGACACTTGTCCAGTTTGGAGTGGAAGAGAGAGGCTCAGGGATCCAGGGAGCCCCGAGCTGTGGGCAGGATGCATGTGCTATAGTGGAACAAACACAGGCTTTGGGGCTCTCACAGACCTGGGATCCAAACTCCACTTTGCTAGTGACCTTGGGCAAATCACTTAACCTTCGTAGCTGCAGTTTCCTCACCTGTAAAACTGGAATATTGTGGGGATTAAAGAAGGTAAGAATGAGGCCAGGGCTAGTGCTGAACTGCACATTATCTCATTTAGTTCTCACAACAGCCCTATGGAGAACGTGCTGTTATCACCTCCATTCTACACAAGAGAACTTTGAGGCTCAGAAAGGTTAAGTGACTTGCCCAAGGTCACACGTTGACTCCCAGACCCAAATGAGTAGCCACCAAGATGAAGTTTCTTTCCCTGTCTGTGGTACTCAGCGACAGGCTAGTTTTGTGCATTTTGATTTCCACAGAGGGTAGGAGAAAAGAACTCTAGCCCCACCCGAGGCTCTGAAGCTGCTCAGTCAAACTAGTTCCCCAGGGCCCTTCAGTAACACCTCACCTCTTGATAGTCCTTTACAGTTTCCAGGGACCTTTCACCCATATGAGCTAATGGATCCTCCCACAAACTGTTTTTCCCATTTAACAGATGAGAAAACTAAGGCAAGAGAAACTTACATGACTTATTCAGGATCATACAGGTAGGAAATGGCAAAGTTAGCCTTGAACCCATTCTGCCTTCAGAGTCCTCAGGGAGAAATCGTATATATCAAACCCTATTAGTCATGTTCACCTAAATGTGTGTGTGTGTATGTGTTCTCCTATTCAAATAGCAGATTTTGTCTTTAAAATTTAGATATACATGATTACAAAATCAAAACACCTGTGCAGAAGCATTCCAAGTAATTTATGTAGATTTTCCAACCTTAAGGAGGTGAAGCCTAACTCCCCACTCCTTAAATGCAGGGTGCACAGTGTGACTTCTTTCCAAAGAATACAGTATTAAAAGGGAAAAAAAGGTAATTTTACAATGGAGAAATCTGACAGAGACCACCTCAGTCAGAAGATCAAAGTCAACTTCGCCAATCATAAACCACGTTGACAGTATGGACTCTTGATATGATGCAATGGCACTGTGCTTCCTTGTAAACCCCATGACCACAGTGTACTCATGGGAAAAACAGCACATAAATCCCAGTTGAGGGACATTCTACAAATCCCTGACCCATCCTCCTCAAAACTGTCAAGGTCATCAACAACGAGGAACGTCTGAGAAACTCACAGTCAAGAGGAGCCTAAGGAGACTTGAGAACTAACTTCCTGAACGGGATCCCACAAGAGAGAAGGGACACAGGATCAAAACTAAGGGACTATGAATAAAGTACTGGAGTTTTAGTTGTTGTTTAGTTGATAATAATGTATTAATATTGGTTCATTAGTTGTAATAAATGTATTATACTAATTAACATAAGATGTTTTTAATGGGGAAACTTGGTAGGGGGTATACGGGAACTCTCTGAACCGTTAACTTCACAATTTTTTCTGTAAATTTAGAACTATTCCAAAAAAATAAAATTTTATTTTTTTTAAAGTTAAAATGTTCAAAAAGAGATTTAGTAAAAAGTCTCCCTCCCACCACTATCAGTCAGCCGCTCAGTCCTCTTCCTGAGAAAACTATTGTGTTTCTTTCCAGGGATATTCCATTGTAGCAAGATGCTTAGTGTCAGGAGGCTGGACTCCACAATTGGATGGCTACCAGTGTTAAGAGCCTAGACTCCACAACTGGATCTCTACCTCATGATCTTGATCTCTGCTGCTTGCTAGTTGTGTGACACTGGGCAATTCCTTAACCTGTCTGTGCCTCATGTCATCAGAGATAAAATCCTCATAGGATTACTGGGAGGGTTAAATGTTGTTAACATATACAGGAAGCACCTTAGAAGTAGATGCTATTCTTATTTGTGAATATAAAAGCAAATATGTTTATGTAACATATGTATTTAGAAAAAATATCTAAAATTTATAAACAAAGCAAAAATAGTTGTCATTGGCTAATAATCTAGGGGAAGGTAACATACTACTTACTATTAGGGGCCAGACTTTATAAGGTAAGACATTAATTTGTAGATTGATACATCGCATATTATTATTTTTTTTTATTTTGATTTGGGTGAAAGTTTACAGAGCAAATTCACTTTCCATACAGCAGCTCATATACACTTTGTCTCCTGACATTGACTACAATTTACCACAAACGTTGCATAATATTTTTATCTGGTAGAAAAAGAAACCACTATGGTTTTATTGCTAGGTAGCAATTAACTTTTTTGCATCTAATTTTGCAATTTTTTTCTAGTATTCTTTTTTGCACTGACTGTAAACACAGTTTCCCATTTCCTTCTGATCCCTCCTGCTGGTTCCCTCCTTTAAGTAGTTAAATCAATCTAGGCACTCACTCCAGATTTCTATTACTCATGTTTTATCTTTTTGAAAATTATCCTCTGAGAAGTAGTCGCCTATCACACACACTTTTCCACCCCTTGGTTATTTTCTCTTAATACGTGTTGAAGAGAGGTTCGTATCAGAACATAAAGCGCTTCCTTAATCAGTCCAGCCAGGCTCTTTTTGGACATTCAGGCTGCTTCACTCCTTTACTGTTGCAAGCAATGTGGTGATGAATAACCAGATTTGTTCAGGTAGAGGTGGGTGGGAAGGCAGAAGGATGCTCTAGCCTGAGGACCTGCTCCCAGCCCAGCCTAGCCCATCTTTCCCAGGCTCTGTGCACACCTGGCCTCCTCCTCCTGCTTCCGCCTCTCCCTCCTGAGCTCCTGGTATCGCCAGATAGGAAGGGCCAGACTACGTTCAGCAGGCTTGGGCTCCTGCTTATGCTGTCTGGGGGACTTGGGTGCCTTGGAGAGGAGGATTCTGGGGGCTTGGGGTTTGGGGCTGGTACTGTCCCTGGGCTGTAGCCAGTGAGGGCACAGGCTCAACATACCCTGAGGGCTCTGATAGGGGATGAGGAGGACGCTGGCATTAGGGACTACTGGGGAGGATTTGGGGGTCAGGGGCGGGACCGGGACTGTGCCTAGCAGCTCTGGCACAGACACGTTTCGGGTGCCCAGTGCAGGTGGACGATCAGGGCATAGGGTGCAGCAGGCAGTGGTGAGGAAGGGACTGGCCAGACTGGTTGTGACGGTCACGAGGTGGTCCAGGACGCCCCCCTCCTGAGGAGACTGGGAGAAGGGGAGGCTCAGGGTGGCCTGCAGTCTCTCTAGCAGGGATGGCGTGGTCTGGGCCTGAGCCACCAGCCCAGACAAGGCTGGCCACTCAGGCTGGTAGTGCTGGCTGAGCTGCTCAGCTCGGGGCCGCCGTAGCAGCTGCCGGATCCTCTGCACTGTGGTGAAGCTGTCGGTCAGCACCGCCCACTCCAGGGCCGTCTTGCCCCTGGCGGGGTCCACCGCTTCCAGGTCAGCACCTGAGAAGGGGTGCAGGGTGGGATGGGGATTGGTGATGTGTGGAAGGTCAGGTATTTTAGAGCAGGAGTGAGTTAAGGGTAGATTCACAATCCTAGAGTCCCATCCTGTTGAAGCTGGAATCCAGGAGGCCAGTACTATAATCTCCCATTTAAGAGGTGAAGAAACTGAAGCCCCGAGAGGGTAAAAGACTTCAGAGAGACCCTTCGGGGGTCTCCAAACCTGGAGCCAAGTAGAGGCCTCCTGAATCCCAGGAACTGACCTGAGGAGTAATGTGAGGGTCACCTGGGACGGGGGAGGTCCAGGTTGTGCCCTCTGGGTAGATGGTTTCATGGGCTCCCTTTCCTAGTTCTCATCATTACACCCCTCTAATTTTGGGGAGTGGTCACTGAGCCAAAGGAGAGGGTGTGGAGCTCCTCTCTTCTCACCCAAACCCAGTCTGGTGGGGTGGGGTAGGGAAAAGCTGGAGGAGGGGGGTCTCCCAGACTGAATAGCTGAGGGTGGCCCCACCTCAGAGAATAATGAATGCCCACAACTCTGTGGACAGTGTGGACCTTGTCCCAGAATTCCACAAGGTCACACACCTCAACTATGTATCACTATGTCCCCTAGAGCCCTGACTCATCAGAGCTGGAAATCATCCCTGAACAGGTCAACATCTTCGTGACCCTAGTAAGGCCCAGTGAAGGAAGCCATCTGCCCAGACTTGGCAAGGGCAAGACTAGAACCGGAGAGTCTGCTTCCAGATACCAGCCCTTTTTGTTTTAGGTATCCTAGCTGGTCAAGGTTGTCCTCCCAAGCTTTCCTTCCCGGGATGCCATTTGCTACGTAAATCAAGCTCTCAGTGCTTGGACTTTGTTGATTGTGAGAAGTCCAAAGCACACTCCCCTCCTCCAGGTTGTCAACCTAGATTGGCGCATGATCCTCCATCTCCTCCCCTCATCTCTCTGCAACTGACCTATCCAGAGGAGGGTCTGGAGGTCACACATCCATCCCGGGCCAGGCCCCACACACCTGCCATGAGGAGGGCAGCCACGCACTCTGAGCGATCTCGCATGGCAGCCTTCATCAGAGCCGTGAGCCCCCGCTGGTCCCGGCGCTCCAGGTCCAGGCCTGCATAGTAGTTGAGCAGAAGACTCACCAGGGGCACATGGCCTGCAGGGCACCAAGAGTAGGTCATGACTCCCCTGGAAATGGCAGAACCCGGTGTGGGAGAGCATCATGCACAGGGCATGAGGCTGTGGCCTTGGTGGGATACAGTGATGGGGTCAGCAGCCTTATACCTGCTTGGGCAGCTAGCATGAGGGCCGTGTCCCCTTCTCTGTCTTGCTGGTTCACATCAAGGAAAGGACAGTGGTTGAGCAGGGCCACAATACTCCCGAAGCCATGGTAGCAGGCGACCATGAGGCCTGTCTGAGGGAGGGGGAAGCTTAGCTCCTGTGCTTGCTCCTATCATCTCCCTGGGGTGCCCTGTGCCCTCCAAGCCCACATCTGTTCCAGTCCCTGTGAAAACCCACCCTTACCCACTCCCTTCCACCAAGGGCCCAGCAGTGGGTGTCGACCTTGGAACTCTCCCAGGGAGTCAGACCAGGATGGCATAGTAGGGACACAGAGATGCACCCAGCTGTCCTGGGAAATGCAGGAGGTATCTCACCCTCCCATTGCTGTCCACTTGGGTGGCCTCCTCTGGGGAGACCCCACCATCCAGCAGGGACTGGAGCTGGGCAGGGTCATTTCGAGCACAGGCCCAGTACAGGGCCCCCAGACTGCAGCTTGGGGCATGGGTCTCATTGTCGGGGCAGTTCAGTGCCTCAGACGCTGCCAGCTCTCCCTTCCTCTCCACAAGGGATGCTCTTCCTCTTCCAGCCTGGGGGTGAGAAGGTTTGTGCCCCCCTCCTCAGGAAGCCAGCATCTATAATGCAGAATAGAGGGTTGTCTCCCTGGTCCTAGGGACAGGTCCTGGCAGCTGCCAATAGTGCAGTCCTTTGCTTCAGGAGCCCTGGTGGCACAGTGGTTAAGTGCTCAGCCAGTAACCAAAAGGTTGGTTGCTGGAACCCACCGGCCACTCACTCTGCAGGAGAAAGATGTGACAGTCTGCTTACAACCTTGGAAACTCTATGGAGCAGTTCTACTCTGTCCTATAGGGTATCTATGAGTCTGGATTGACTGGAGGGCAGTGGGTTTGAATTTGTTGAATTTTTTTGGGGTGGGGAGGTCCTTGAGGGATTCCTAATGGCACAGTGGTTAAAGCACTCAGGTGTGAACCAAAACGACTGGACAGCAACAGGTTTGGATTTTGGGGGGTTTTGCCCCAGGGCAAGTCTTTTCCTGGTGGGGTGTCTCTTCCCCTCCACCATGGTGGGGACAAACTGCAGGGAGCTGAGTGGCAGGAGCCTTAAGAAGGCAGGGGAAGTTCACTCTGTGAGTCAGGAACCCACGAGATTTCTCTTCCCCGGTGGACCCTACCCGGGGCCTGGAGGGTCCCTATGAAGCACTCCTTGCTGGGCCACCGCCTGGTCTCCCAGCAACCCCCAACCCCCTTGGAGCACACTCACCAGGTCTCCGGAGTGGCCCAAGTGGGCTCCTCTCCCCCAGGAAGAACTGCAGGTAACAGATGGTGGACTTAGGAAAGCGCTGCTACACCTCTGAGCTGAGCTGGATCAAGCCAGGATAGAAAGGGATGAGGGGGAGGGGCGTAGGCGGTGCCCTCCTCTCAGGAGCTGACGCAGACCCGCCAAGATCCAGCCCAGAGTGGGCGGGACAGAGTTAGGTCCCTCCCGCGGCGCCTCGGACTGAGTGACTTCTCACTCCCCTAGACCAATGGTGGCGTAGTGCCAAAGGCATTTGACTGCTAACCGGAAGGCTGGCGGTTCAAACCCACCAGCCACTCCTTGGAAGGAAGACTGGGCAATCTACTTCCATAGAGATTAAAAAAAAAAAAAGCAAACACACTGCAGTCCACTCAAACCCGACTCATCGTAACACCCTCCTTGGGTATCTGAGGAGGTATCTCTATGGAGATAGATTGCCCAACCTTACTTACAAGGAGTGGCTGGTGGGTTTGAACTGCCAGCCTTCTGGTTAGCAGTCAAGTGCCTTAGGCACTATGCTACCAGAGCTCCCAGTCACAGTCAAATGCCTTAAGCACTATGCCACCAGAGCTCCGTAGAGATACTGCCTTGGAAACCCAAAGAGGGGTTGCTATAAATGGAATCGACTCCACAGCAGTGAGGTTTTTCTTTGTTTGTTTTCAGTGCTCTCACAAAGGAGCTCTAGGGGTGTCGCGGGTAAGGCATTTGGCTGCTAACCAGAAGGCTGGCGGTTCAAACTACTTCCAGGGAGGAAGATGAGGCATTCTACTTCCATAAAAATTAAGATTTACTGCCTTGGAAACCCATTGGTCGCTATGCATTGGCCTTCCATAAAGATTTACAGCCCCATGGAGCGCTGAATGTGAGTCAGCCTTCTTGAGAGACCACTTGCACCGGTCTGAGTACCCCAAAAGAAGCCAAGCCATAGCCCTTTCCCAGCTTGTGGACTGAGTCAATCATATCCTCCTCCATCAGACTATATTAAGACCAAGACCAAACTCACTGCCATCAAGTCGATTCCGACTCATAGCAAACTCCATTGGGTTTCCGAGGTGGTAAATCTTTACGGAAGTAGATTTCCCAGTCTTGCTTCCGCGGAGTGGCTGGTGGGTTCAAACCACCAACCTTCTGGTAGCAGTCAGTTGCCTTAGTCACTGTGTAATCAGAGCTCCTTCAGACTATATTCGAACTCTCACTTCATTTTTCTTTATTTAGTTTTTCTCTTTCATTCCTGAGGCTCACACTCCATTCTCCTCCCTTCCTTTACCAAGTGGCACCTGAAAGTCCTTGCAAAAATGTACATCTGGTTGAGAAATGTAGTGTTGATTTGTGTATTTGTTTCATCTTAGCTCCTGTCAAGTCACCCCTGACTCATGGCAAGCCTTTAGTCAGGGAGCTGGGATGGAAACCTGTTAATCATCACAACATGCAAGCCCCCACTGACAGACGGGAGAGGCTTTGCATGAGGCGCGTTGGCTGGGAATCAAACCTGGGTGGCCCACAAGGTAGACAGGAATTCTACCACTGAGCCACCCTGCTTACCTCTTACAAGTAGTGCTCTCTGCTCATTCTGTTTGCTTTCCTGCTCAAGCCCTGTTGCTTTGTGTACATTGTAACAGTTAGGAGTGCATAAGCAAAAGCTGAGGCCCATGGACTGGCTGCTTAACCTCAATCCAAAACTCCCTTTAGTGCTTCTCCTGAACTGTGGGAGCTGGAAAGCTAAAACTATGAATCCCAGCTTCCCTTGGGCTGGGAATCTGTAATTTAGGTTCTGCCACACAGATGTTCTTGTGCAAGACATAAATTTGGAACAAAGTTAACTATCATGGAACATCCGTTTTGCTGTCACAGACCAAGACAAAAGCAATAAGGCTCAGTGGTAAGCAGCTTTATGATTCATTAGCTTGCTGTAGAAGTGACTGCTGTTTTCCCACTCACAAGCAGAAGTCATGTGATTCTCAAAGCTGGGAGCTGTTCCTGGACCTAGAGCCTGCTTCTTCATCCCTTTCTGTTTAAACTAGCCAGATCTATTACTGTTATCTGCCATTGACCGACTCAAGGGGCTTATTTTTCACACAAGTTATGAACATCACGAGTCGAGGACTGTTGGTATTGGTTCAACAAGTTGATGATGTTGGGGTCTTCTCTACAAGGCTCTTGACTTTTCCAGATGGTTACAAAGATGGCTGCTGTACCTCCAGCCATCACATCCATTTTCCAGGAAGAAGGGAGAAGAAAGAAAGAGGTAAAAAGATACGGTCTGCATTTTTGATCAAGAAAGTAAAGATTTCCTAGGCGCCCAACTCGTCAGACTTCTATTTTCATTTCATTGGCCACCAACATGTTACATGGTCATTCCTAGCTGAAAGGCGACTAGAGAGAAGGGGAGTTGTGGACAGGGACTGTGCCAGCTAGTCAGCACCAATGTCTGGCACATAATCTAGTACATTTTTTTTTCTAACTGCTGCATATAATTTCATACTGCAGCCACCACATTTCACTCATCCATTCTCCCAGGGATGGTCACCTGGGAGTTGGAGTTGCTTCCAACTTCCCGTCAGTAAGTATATCCTTATACATATCTGCTTATGGACCTGTGAAAGATCATCTCTGGGATAACTGAGTCATAGGGGTTATTGATTAGAAACTATCACATTGTTCTCTATTTTGCAGTGTACCCCAAATGAAGTCCAAAGCTGTGCATAAGATTTCCCTACATCCTTGCCAACACCTGTGATTATACAGCCTTCTAATTTTTGCTAATATGATGGTACTATCAAGTGATATCACTATTTTACAGTGGAGTGTTCTGTTATCAACAAGGTGAGCATTTTTCTAAGTATCCAGTAGTCATTCTTGTTCCCCCTTCTGTGAATTGTCTATTCGTAGCCTTTGCCCAATGTTCTAATGGATTTTCCTCTTTTTCTTACTGATTTTTCAGCAGTTCATTCTAATTTCCTAGCAAATAAACCCACTCTCAGTTTTAGTTGTGGCAACTATACTGTCAACGTATCTATTAACTTTGTCTATGGTAACCCTCATTGAGAGCTGTGATGGCACTGTGCTTAAAACATTGGGCTGCTAACCAAAAGGTCAGTGTTTCAAACTCACCAGCCACTCAGCGGAAGAAAGATGAGGGAGGCTGCTCTGTAAAGATTTCACCTTGGAAATCTTTAGAAGTATTCTAGGGGATAGTTCTACTCTGTCCTTAACCCTGGATCTTGATGTGGTTAAACTCATCAAAATTTCTCCTTATAATTTGTACTTTTTTTTTTTTTTATTTCATACTTTATGTCTTGTTTACGAAGATTTTCCCGCTCCCAGGTCATAAAGATCTTAATTTCTTTTATTAATTTTGCATTTCTAGTTTTAATATTTAGTCTTTAGTTCATCTGGAATTAACATTTATACATGGTGTGAGGAAGGAGTCCAACTTTCTTTTTCTCCATTTAGTTAGACAAACTTTTAAACAATTCTTTCTCCTCTGATTTGTGATCTCATGTTATCACATGGAGACCTCAAACTCTCATTTTATGTTCCATCCATTTTACTAAATGGCTCCTGTGCCAATGATACAATGATTTTATTACTCTAGCTTTGTAGTCTGTCTGACTACCTGATAGGGTCAATTCTTCATATTTGATCTTCATTTTCAAAATGGATTTTTACTCTTTTATATAAAATTGCAAATAAGCTTATTAAATTCTTTTTTAAATTTTGCTGCCATCTTGAGAGGAGTGGCATTGAATTTATAGTCTAACTTGGAGAAGTTGACTCCCTCACAGCATTAAATCTCCTCCGTGCAGGCTTGGGGGCCCAGCTTTTTAGGGACATCTTTTATTCAATTCCTCTCCATCATTCTGTCAAATATACAGGCTGTAGCAGTTGAAGCTCAAGTTTGCCAGATTCAACAAATGCCCTCACCTAAAGGCAGCTTCTTTGTTCTGCTTTCCTGTCTAAATTCCTGTCTTCTCTTAGATTTTAACCAAATAAATTCTTGTTCTCCAGCCACCTTTTCTATGCTTTCAAGATAATTTGCACCATATTTTAACCAGCATTTTTACTCAGAGAGATCAGTCCAGAATCCAGCCAGTCATATATTGCAAATAGAATTTCCTCTAATCCTAATTATTAAAAAAAGGAAAATGAGCAAAAAACATAGGTAATTAATTTATAGAAGAAATACAAATGGCCAAGAAACATGAAAAGAAGATGCTTAGCCTCACAAGTAAGCAGGAAAAAGCAAATTCAAACAATAACAAAATATTACTTTTAGCAAAATTTAAACATTAATAATATTAAGTGCTTATACGTTGAGGGAATGTAAAGTAGTGAAGTATTTTTGGAAAGCATTTTGACAGTATCTATCAAAATAACAAATGCACACATACGTTGACCCAGAAATTCTGCTTTTAGAATCGTCCCCCAAACAGTACTTACATATGTGAGGAAAGATCTACTGTACATATATTGCAGCATTATTTATAATAGTAAAAAAATAAAAAATTAGAAACGATATTTTTATCAATAGGCGAAGGGCTAGTGAGAGTATGGCATGTGAAAATTATGCCTGTATTAAAAAAGAGTAAGACAGATCCATATGGACTGTCCTGAAAATATCTCCAAGACATGTTGTTAACTGGAGAAAAAGAAAAGCCATATGTAATGTGTGTGTGTGTGTGTGTGTGTGTGTGTGAGATTGGCTACTTACATGTATGTAAATATATAGAAAAGAATGGAACAATGTTCTCTATATTAGCTGCATTTGTAATCACTTAGAGACTTTTTAAAAAGAACGATGCCTAGAACCTACCCCCAGAGATTCAGAGGTAATTGGTCTGGGCTACCACTGGGCAATGGGTTTTTTAAATCTCATGTGATTCTAACATGCAGTCAACGTTGAGAGCCATTAAAATGTTGATAGTGGTTAACTTACGGGAGGACAATGGGAATGGAGTGAAAGAGGATTTTCATATTTTGCTTTTCAAACCTGTATAATGTTTGAATCTTTGGCCGAGATAATTACTACTTGGTAACAAACAAGCAATCAGACTATTTCCATGTTTCCTCCTCTTCCTCTCCTGCACAGAATTATCAGTGTTATCTTTGAACATCATTCATTCATTCATTCCTTTAATAACTACTAGTTGAGGGAGGAGCTCTGGTGGCATAGTGCCTATGGCATTTGACTGCTAACCAGAGGGCTGGTGGTTCAAACCCACCAGCCACTTCTCAGAAGGAAGACTGGGCAATCAATTTCCGTAGTGATACCATCTCTGAAACCCAAGGAGGGGTGGCTATGAGTCGGATTCGACTCGATGGCAGTGAGTTTGGTTTTTTTGGTTAATTGAGACCTAGTCTGTGTCAGGCACATATTTTAGCTCTTGCACTGGTCACACCAGTATCATTAATCTTGTTCTTGAGTATTCTCCTCCTGTTATTGATTGAATTATGTCACCCCAAAAATATGTGTTAGAATCCTAACCCTATTCCTGTAGATGCAATCCTGTTTGGAAATAGGGTTTTCTTTGTTAGAGGCTATTTTGGTTACCTAGTGCTGCTGACAGGAAAATACCACAAATGGGATGTCTTTAGCAAACAGGGTTTTATTCTCTTACAATTTTGGAGCCCAGAAGGTTGAGTTCAAAGTGTCAGGTTCTAGGGGCTGGGTGAAAGGAGAAGCTTTGGTGAACGGTCTCTAGCTCATGGCACACTTGAACCTGCATGTAGCTGTGTCATTGTTCAGCAGCCTGCCATGCTCCGCTGACCTTGGGACTTTCAATGGACTTGAATTAATGGCCTGCTGTGTGGTTTGGTATAACATTGGGGCTGTGCCTTTTTACCTGTCAGTCTTAGCAGCCAGCAGCTGTCTGAGTGAAGAAAAGCCTCCAGCTCAAGTGGGCCAGGAACAGGAGGCAGAGCTGAAGTCCAAGGTTGAAGGCTTTCACCAGCGCCTAGAGCCTGGCACTTTGAACTCGGATTAAAGCCTCCAAACTGTAAGAGAATAAACTCCTGTTTCTTCAAGCCATCCAATTTGTGATATTTTCTTGTCAGAGTGGCACTAGGTAACCAAAATACCCCTCAACCTTGGGCTTCAGCTCTGCCTCTTGCTCCTGGCCTACTGAAGCTAGAGGCATCTCCTCACTCAGGCAAGCTTCTGGCTGTTGAGGCTGACAAACCCAAGGTCGACAAGTGAAAAGGCACAGTTCTGATAGTACCAAACCACAAGGCAGGCCATTGATTCCAGTCCATTAAAAGTCCCAAGATCAGCAGGGCAACACGGCAGGCTGCTGACTGAAGACTCAGCTACATGCAGGGTCCAAGCATGCCATAAGCTAGAGACCATTCCCAAAGCTGCTGCTTATATACTGGAAGCAGCCTACATCTCTAAAGCAGCTGCCCAGCTGCATCAGTAGATTCCACCATGGAGTTAATTACCAGTCTCACCACGGGGAATAACTACATCCAGCTGCCTGGCCACTCAACCTGGCCCAGCCAAGTTGACATACAACCTTAACTACCACTGAGGCCTATCAATGCAGGGTATGTCCTAAACCTGATCACTTCTGAGTTATAAGAAGAGCAGATTAGACACAGACAGGGGCACATACTGGAGAAGACATCTGCCATGTGAGGATCTCCAAGAACTAAGAAATGCCAGGGCTACTGGCAAGGGAGGAATTGACAAGGCAATTTGGACTTCTGGCCTCCAAAACTCAGGGAAAATACATTTCTGTTGTTTAACACCTTCCACGTGCATATTTGTGTATTACCACTAGTAACTAACACACCTCCCCTTGGTCATCTCTGTGTCTCCTGCTTCTAGCACAAGGTCTCAAAAAGCCCAAACAAACCAAACTTACTGCCATGGAGTTGATTCTGACTCACAGTGACCCGCACTGGGTTTCTGAGGCTGTAAATCTTTAAGGAAGTAGATTGCCCCATCTTCCTTCCACGGAGCAGTTGGTGGGTTTGAACCACTGATCTTCGGATTAGGAGTCAAATGCCTTATCCACTACATCATCAGAGCTCCTTAGCACACGGTGTCAAAACCAAACAAAAGAACTGCCAGAGAGCTGATTCAGACTCATAGCAACCCCCACTGGGTTTCCTAGGCTGTAAATCTTTACGGAAATAGATCACCTTGTCTGCCTTCTGCAGAGTGGTTGGTTGGTTTGATCTGCTGACCTTCTGGTTAGCAATCAAGTGCCTTATCCACTACACCACCAGAGCTCCAGCATAGGGTCTACCACTCAGTAAATGTGAGTTTCCTACCTGTCTCCCCTATGGTCTCAAGAACCTCAGACCAACATTCAGGTGTTAACAAGGGACAGGGAGACTTTAACCTGTGCTAAGAGGCTCCAAGGACACCTAACCAGGTGAAAAGATTTCACATTTTGCTTTTGAAATTATCTTTCCCTAGGCCTGGAGGAACTTCCTCCGGACCAGTACTGATCACCCCCAGCCACCTTAAGGCTCCTGTTCCTGCAAGGCCACTGTCAGCCAGCAGGTGGCAGCCCTGGGTAGGAATTAGGAGTGCATTCCCAGCCCACACAGTGAAGCAGACAGCCCAGGGTTCTGGGGTCAGATGCTGGGGCAAGAGCTTGCTTAGCAGGGCAGATGCACAGGAGGGTCGCAGAGTTTTGGGGTTTCATTTTTGGAAATCACAAAGGACAAGGGAGTTATTTCTGCAGATCCCAAGATCAGTTTTAGTCAGTTTAACCTCTGAGTTTGTGAGGTTTCTTATACCTTTCACCAGGAGCCATGCCCAGTGCCAGGTGACCTGTCCAAGCTTCCCTCTATACTGGTCCCTTCCCACCACTTGCTCCGCTCCCCTGTCCAGGGTTTGACCCTCCCTGTATATGGAGTTGAGTGTAGTAGTGGGGGTTGGACCAAGGTTGCTTGTTAATGAGTAAAATAATGGGTAATGGCATAGGTACATTTCAGTCAAGGCCTTCCAGAGTCTCAATGTGGAGGCCTTCAGGATTAACAGTGAGGGAATTTTACAGGCTATCCATCCTCCTTTGGATCTCTCAGCTGCTGGGTTCTGATGGGAGCTCACCAGATTGCACCTTCTCTTGACATTCCAATTTCTCCCCAGCCTTGTACACTTCAGTGTCTTCTGTTGATTCTTGTCTTTCTGTCTATCTGTTTTCACTATTTTTCTAATTTTTATTACTCATCTCACTGTCTGGACCTTCCCACTTCTCTATCCCTTTACCTCTCTAAGACCTACTTGATGACACGCCTTGTCGGGAGCACAAGATGATTCTCTATCTGGATCCTGCCATGTCTCCAGCTATCTCCTCCTTTAGGCTGTGATATGTGGAATTCAATCAGAAGAGAAGGCAGAGGTTTGGGGAGAGCAGAGAGCAGTGACACCTCCACAGAGAAGGAGCTTGTCAAACTCTTGAACCTGGGTCAGCTTTAGGAAACCAGGTGTACTGTCACCTCATTCTTTCCCTTTTTCTGGAATCTTTTTCTAGCAGAAGCCCCCTTTCTCCTACCCTAGAGGGCAGGCCTCATGGCAGATATAGCTGAGGCTGACAGATAGTGAGAAACGGTCCAACTCAACTTAAGGACTTAGACACTCAGGGATGGGACCCAGCTGGGTGGGGCGGAGAATGGAGGAGGTGGCCTCTGACCCTGGCTCCAGCCCCTTCTGGGGGTTCCCTGTGACCTGCCATAGGTCATGGCCCCACTACCCAACCATCATCTACATCACAAAACCCACAGCTCTGTAATTCAATGCTGGCCTGGGAAGTCTGGGACTGATTTAGGGCCTCCTCTGACCAACTTGCCCTCCCTGGACTATGGGCCCTGGGGTGGGGGCGGGGATGAGGGTCATGGGTGAAGTTCAGGCAGGGGAATCCTGACCACCACTACATCATACCTGTTGTTGATTCTTCTTCTTCAGCACTCTTGGGGAGTTTGGGGTGGAGGAGGTACAGGAACAGGAGTTCAAGGTTCTCACTGACCAGCCTATATTCAATACTCAGCTCAGGGCCATGCTGGGGGAACAATGTCCATGACTTAGTGGATATTCAGGGACAGCCTCCTCAGGACCCAGGGCAATCAGGTAAGTGCTGAATAAGCCCTTCCACCTGTTGCCATCAATCCCCAGTTACACTGAGTTTCAGAGCCTGGTCTCCCCACCCTGCGGTTCCATAGTCCACAGCCCTGTCATCTGTTGCTGTTGATGGGTACAGCTGAGCCGATTGTGACACATAGTGACCCCAGGGGGCAAAGCAAAACTGCCCCATAGGGTTTTCTAGGCTGTAATCTCTATGACAGCAGATTTCTCCCACAGAGCCAGTGGATGGGTTTGTACCACCAACCTTTCAATTAGCAGAAGAGGCTGAACTGTCCTTATATTTAGCCTGGTCCATTTCTTTTTGTTAGTTTCCATTCCTTCCTGAAGATACCACTAAAGAATTTCTCTACTCAAACTTTTTTGACCACCACTCTCAGGAAATATATTAATCTGGATCCATGACACATGAACATACATATAACTAAAAATAAAGTTTTGCAAAACTTTGTGATGCACTATGATGTTTTCTATGCTATTCTTTTTTTTTTTTTTTTAAGAGTTTTAAATGATTTTGCAAACAACTAATGGGTTGATGGGAGCTCTGGTGGCGTAGTGCCTAAGGCATTTGACTACAACCACAAGGCTGGCGGTTCAAACCCACCAGCTATTCCTCAAAAGGATGACTGGGCAATCTACTTCCATAGAGATACCGCCTTGGAAACCCAAGGAGGGATTGCTATGCGTTGGGTCTGACTTGACGGCAGTGAGTTGGTTAGTTAGTTAATGGATTGACACAATTTATAAGTAACCTCTTACTTTTTTTACACCTTGGAGTGTTTGAAATACCTTCACGAATTTTAAAGCCCATTTTACAAACAGAGGGGCATTGGTGGTTCAGTGGTTGAATTCTGGCCTCCATGAGGGAGACCCAAGGAGCTCTGGTGGTGTAGTGGGTAAGGCATTTGGCTGCTAATCTGAAGATCAATGGTTCAAACCCACCAAGTGCTCCGTGGAAGGAAGATGGGGCAATCTATTTCCTTAAAGATTTACCATCTCAGAAATCCAATGGGGGTTGCTATGAGTCGGATTCGACTCGATGACAGTGAGTCTGGTTTGAGGTTCAGTATGGGGGAGACCCAGGTTGGACTCCTAGCCAATGCACATCATGCTCAATCACCACCCGTCTGTGGAGGTTTGCATGTTGCTGTGATGCTGAACAGTGCAGCTTCCAGACTAAAGCAGACGAAGAAGAAAGGCCTGGTGATCTCCTTCCAAAACTCAACCGATGAAAACCCTACGGATCACACATGTCTGATCCCTGCCCCTCCTCCCCTGCCCCTCCGCCCCTTCCTGGAGACGGTGCAGGCCTGGGCAGCCCTTCACTGCCTTGCACATGAAGTTGCATTGGATCGGAAGTCTCAACAGCAGCTAATGACAACATTTTACAAACACAAATTCTGTATTGTCTTCATAAAAGTCCAGTGAGAAAGGTAAGGCTGGTTTTCTTTTTTTAAGGAATGGCGCATACCCGTTGCTCTATTGTGGATTTATATATTTGTGCCATTTACTGGTTAAGGTCATCATTTGGAGAGACTCTGTTGGTTACGGAGTGCGGTTGGCTGTCATGGAAGCCCATCGCCAGGCCTGGATCTTCTGCACTACCGCTGGGTGAGTCCAAATGCCAGTCTTTCCATGACCAGTGTGTAGATGTCTGCACCACCCAGGAACCTTTCAGGCAGGGTTTTCACTGACCCATTTTAAGATGTGGAAACAGAGATCCGGTGAGGTTAATTGACCTGCCCAAGATGATCCAGCTGGTGGGTGGCAGATCTGGGATTCCCAGCCAGGTCTTTTGTGTGCCAATTTCCCTTTCCCTGTAGCTTCTTCTTTCCCTCTCCTTCCCAACCCTCCAAATTGAGTTCATTGTCCTTTTCCAGTTTGAAGGCCATCCCCTTCCAAGGGCAAGATGGAAGGACAGAGCAGCTGAGGAATTCTGTTTTCCCTGTCATCTGTTAACACTACACCATCTGCCAGTTCTACCCTTAGACTCCCACCCTCAGAGACCAGCCTGAGAGGGGAGGACAGAGTGGGGGAGGAGGCCATTTTCCTGGCCCTTCAGGACCCCTCCCACCAAGGAACTCAGAATACCCACAGAACGCTCCATTTTCTGCACAGAACCAACAGCAGAGATGCAAGGAGGTAAGAGATGAGATGGTGAGATGGAAGGAAAGACTTTCTGACCATCAAGGGATAAAATAATAGGATCCACCCCTCCCCCACTCTCAGAGTGGTGTCTTCAAGCACCCCACCTCCACCTCTGTGAGGCTAAAGGGGTGGGCATGTGTTGATCACAGCAGCAGGAGCCCTGCAAGCCGCTTGGGGTAAGGGCGATGTAAGTCCATCTTACAGGGAGCCCAGGCAGATTTATGGGATTTGGGTGTGGCTGGCTGTTACTCAGCCTCTGACTTTTTAATTCCCCAGTGCCCCCACCCACTCCACCCCCTCCCCAAGAAGGCCTTTGTGCAGGACAATGAAGAACCTATAAATTCTGGGGGACAGGGTGTGGGGAAGGAGCACACAGATCACTTCAGCTCCCCGACTCCGGGGCCCTGTGTAGCAAGGGGTGGCCTCCACGGACCTGTGACATTTCATCTCATCTCATGTACACGGGACCCCAAGAGAAAGGTAGGCCATGCCTTAGCCCCTTGCCTTTTACAGAAGAGGAAACTGCGGCTCCGCTCGGAGGCAGAGGGCGTTCTCTAGTCCCTGCTTCATGCATTTCATCCTCAATTCACTCACATATTTATCCCTCTTCTCCCACTGGTCCTTCAGTCATTCCCTCACTCGGCATTCACTCAATAAACGTATGTATTCACTCAACAAACACCAAATGAGTATGAATTCTGTGCCAGGCCAGGTACAGCTGAAGCAATAATTGGTGAGGTACAGGCCCGCCCCGGGAGTACACAGCAGTAGGCTGTGACTAAAAAGGGCCAAACCAAAGCTGGAACTCCAGTTGTTCAGGCTGGACACTGACCTTTCCCTGATCCTTTGCTCAGCAACCCCTCTGTAGCTACTGAAGCACTTCCATGAGCATTTTTATTGATTTAGGTGAAAGTTTACAGAGTAAATTCATTTTCCATACAGCAGTTCATACACATTTTGTTTCATGACAGTGACTACAATTCCCCACAATGTAACAACTCTCCTCCCACTTCCTCCCTGTAGTTACCTCTTCCATGTCCTTCCCTCCCATGTACTCCTCACCACCCCCAGCTATCTGCCTGTGCAAACACTGGCCTTCTGTTCTTCCATGATGGATCGCTCCAAAGAGTGTATCTACCTGATGTAAATGTTCACCCCATATGCCTGTCTGTTGTCTGGCTGGAAGCCACAGGAGTGAGTTCAGTTCTAGACCTGAAGGGTAACTAGGGGCCATAGTCTCAGGTGTCTCACCAGGCTGTCAGAGACCAGCAAACCTGGTCCTTTTTTTTCCTTTTCTTTTATGATTTTGAGTTTTGTTCCCCGTTGTTCTCCCAGCCTATCCAGGACCTCCTGTACCAATCCTCCTCTGAGTGGTTGACAGTGGTAGCCAGGCACCATCTAGTTCTTCTGGTCTCATGGTCATACAGGCTGAGGATCATACGGTCCACTAGTCCCTTGGACTAATTGTTTCCATGCGTCTTTGGTTTTCTTCACTCTTCTTTATTCTGGACGAGGAGAGACCTATAGCTGCATCTAGATGGCTGCTTGCAAGCCTTTAAGATCCCAGTCGCTACTCACCAAAGTAGGATACAGAGCAAGGTTTTTGTCTTGTATGTTATGCCAATTGAGCTTGATGTCCCCTGTGACCATGATTGGGGAGACAAAGCCCACTCTGGGGGAGCATACAGCAGTGGGCTATGACTAAAAAGGGCCAAAGCAAAGCTGGAACTCCAGTTCGGGCTGGACACCGGCAACACTTCCCTGATCCTTTTCTCAGCAAGCCCTCTGTAGCTACTGAAGCACTTCCATGGGTGTTTTTATATTTGATTCTGACCATGACCCTGCGAATCAGGTATTAGGCCCATTTTGCTGATAAGGGCTTGAGAGGTTAAATGGTCTGCCCAAGACCATGCCTCTGGTGGGTGCTAGCACTGAACCTGAAGCCAGGCCCTTTCCTCCACACCACAGCTGCAGCCCTGACAGCTGCGGAGACCCAAGGCATAGACATGGGCTGTGGCCTGAGCTACCCCTTTGCCCAACTAACCCTGTGCTGCCACCAACCCCTCCATGCTGACCCTCTCCTGGTGTTCTGTTCTCCACTTTCCTGCCCAAACCCAAACCAACCAGCTATTGTCAAGTCAGTTCTGACTCCTGGCATCCCCAAGTGTGTCACGGTAGAGCTGCACCCCATAGGGTCCTCAATGGCTGATTTTCAAGTACATCACCTTTCTTCCCAGGTACCTCAGGGTGGACTCAAATGTCCAACCTTTCAGTTAGCAGCTGAGTACATTAACCATTTGTACCACCCATGGGCTTATATTTACTTTCCCCACACATATATCTGCTGCACAGTAATAATGAATGAATCTAATGCTTAGGATGCATGTGCATGTTTGCTGAATGACCATGTGTTCATGTATGTGTCCTGATCCTTTTCTCAGCAACCCCTCTGTAGCTACTAAGGATATTAGTAACTACTTCATAAACTCACTGCCATCGAATTGATTACAACTCATAGCAACCCCCATTAGGTTTCCAAGGCTGTAGATCTTTACGGAAGCAGACTGCCTCATCTTCTTCCACAGAGCAGTTGGTGGATTCGGACCACCAACTTTTGGTTAGCAGCCAAATGCCTTAACCACTACACCACCAGAGCTCCTTAACTACTTCACAGAGGAGGTAAAAATGTAATTAAGTCATGTAAAGTGCTTAGAATCATGCTAAGATTCATGTTACTGTAAGCCACAGGCCTATGTGTGTGTGGCCTCTGGGTGAACACAGGTGGACAAAAGTGTGTGCAGCTGACTGTGGTAGTTAAGGTTGTGTGTAAGCTTGGCCAGGCCTGGCTGAGTGGCTGGGCAGCTAGCGGTAGTCATTCCCTATGATGAGACTGACAATCAACTCCATGGTGGGATCTACCACAGGCAGCTGAGTAGCTGCTTTAGAGATGCAGTGTGCTTCCTGTGTATAAGCAGCAGCTTTGGGAACGGTCTCTAGCTTATGGAACACTTGAACACTGCATGTGGCCGAGTCGTTGTTCAGCAGCCTGCCATGCTCTGCCAACCTTGGGACTTTCAATGGACTTGAATTAATGGCCTGCCGTGTAGTTTGGTAACATTGGGACTGCGCCTTTTTACTTGTCAACCTTGGGCTTATCACTCTCAGCAGCCAACAGCTGAGTGAAGAAAAGCCTCTAGCTCCAGTGGCTGGCAGCAGGAAGCAGAGCTAAAGCCCAAGGTTGAGGGGCTTTCACCCAGCCCCTAGAACCTGGCACTTTGAACTCAGACTTAAAGCCTTCAAACTGTAAGATAATAAACTCCTGTTTCTTCAAGCCATTCCATTTGTGGTATATTCCTGTCAGAGCAACACTAGGTAACCAGAACACTGACCCCTCCAAGGCAGAAGCCACCTTGGAGGCAATCAGATGGCCCAGCCTTCAGTTCTTTCTCCAGATATTTCTTCCTTCCTCAAGTGTATCTAGCATGTATAACATGTTCCTACGCTTGTGCCAGGCATTGTGTTAGCAAAGAACAAGAAAGACAAGGTCCTGGTACTCATAAAGTTGCCATTCTGGTAATGGAAGCAGACCACAAACCAAGTGAGTAAGTAATTACAGAATGTGTAACTCCCGTGGAAGAAATATGTAAGGCAAAGTGACAGAGTAGATTGGGCAGATGGGTATGAGGCTGCTTTAGTATTGTGATCAGGGATGATGGAGAGGTGGCCACATTCCTGTGGAGAGGGACAGGATGATCCAAGCAAAGGAACCAGCAAGGCCAAGGCCAGAGGTGGGGAAAAGCTTGTCAAGTTCAAAGAACAGAAAGGCAGCCAGCATGAGCACTCTGGGGAGAAGGGAGAATAGTGGCAGAGGTCAGCGTTGGCAGAGGCCAGGGTAAGAAGTTGGGATTTTCTTCCAAGAGAGGTTAAGCAGGGAGTGACATGCTCCGTGCTTTTTCTGCCTTGAATGTTTACAAGTCCCTCTGGCTGCTGTGTGGAGCCCTGACTGATGGAGAGCCAGGAGAGCAGAGTGGAAACTGCAGTTGTGCAAGGGCAACGGGGGCTTGGACCGTGTGTGTGTGTGTGTGTGTGTGTGTGTGTGTGTGTGTGTGTGTGCTGCTGAGGCTGATTCAAGATACATCTTAGATGAAGTCACAGGATTTGTTAATAGACTGGACACCAGAGGTGAGGGTAGAAGAGGAATTCAAGACGACAAAAAGGGCCACCAAAGTGGTCCACTTGTCTCCTTCAGCCCTTGTCGGGCCAACATTAGGCATTTGCTCTCCCCCCCTCCAGGGTTAGCAGCTCTGAAGCAAGGGCAGTCCAGGCTTGCTCATTTGGGTCCTTTGTGAGAATCTGAGAAAGTGCCCTTTCCCTACCTCCAGAACGAGGCAGCACCAACCAAAGGCCCCAGTTTGGATTTCAGACCTCATTTGTCTCCTCCACCGGGCCCTTGTTTAGGGCACAACACACACAACCCAACCGTACAGCTCCCTCTCTCCAGCCTTGGCCACTAAGCAGGCAAGCCTGAAAATCTCTGGAGTTCTGAAAACCCGCAGGCGCGAAGCCAGTCAGAGCACTAGCCAGAAACAGCAATCAGGGAGGGGCGGGGTGGGGGTGGAGTGGGGCCCTGAGGCACCAGGGAGCTGGCATTTCCTTAGGGGATCTCCCAGCTCCTTTCCCAGGGGTAGGAAGTGTCCCAACCTGGCATTCATTTCTTTCACGCCCAAAGCGTGGTGCCTTCTCGCCGCGGGAGCTGCCCCTCCCCGACTTGCACCCCCGCGGGCTTTGGGCGGAGCAGGCCGCGGCCCCTCCCGCCCTCGCGAGCGAACGCAGCCGATCTTCCGGCCTCGGGCTACGGGCAGGGGGAGGGTCCGAGTCGTAATTGCTGCCATCTGCTCCCTTCTCCCCAGCCCCTCCATCCCACCGCCAGGGGGGGAGGGTCCCAGGCGCGCGCGGAAGCCCAGAGCCCCCGCACTCGGAACGCCCCCTCTTACGCGTACGCCCTCCAACCGAGAGGGGCGGAGGCTCCGGGGTGACCTGCGGAGTTGCCGTGGGGCGAGCGCTGGGTGAGCCGAGCGCACCCCCACCAGCCTCTCTTTGGAGGTGGGGGTCGCCAAGGTGGAGTCACACAGCATTACAAGGTACAGAATTCCAATATTCTGAATCTGCTTGTCGTGGAGCCTGGCCTGGAGGATCCCAGGGCTTTCCCTCCCCAGCTCGCACACATTGGCGTACACACTGATCCGTGGTTAACACTTGCTTTAGGATATTGACGCATCGATCTCTGAACTGGACTGATGTGTCTGGTAATGTGTGAGAGGGGAAGGGGCGGAACAGAGGCCGGATCCTGTGGGGAGCCGGCTGAGTGCCAGGCGACAGAGCTTGGCCCTTCAGTCTGACAGACCTGGATTGAAATCCACGCCTGGCTACAATTTACTTGCTGGGGAGGCCTAGAGCAGGTTACTTCACTTCTCAGCGCCTGTTTCCTCGGGCTGTAGATGAGGATACCATAGTACCTGCTTCTTGGGTGTGTCCTGAGGGTTTGATTCCACAGGGTCTGTGAAGTGGTCACTTGCAGGTGGGTTAATAGTACCAGGGAGAGCAAGGGCGTCAGGGGTAATGATGACCAGAGTTGAGCTGTCCCTGTGGACAGTGCTGGGACAGAGCTGGGAACTTGGGCCGACAGGGACTCTACAGGGGAAGAGGCGGGGTGGGCTAGGGACAGGAGGAGAGGGCAGACAGGTCATCAGAGCAGCCCTGCTGGTTTCAAGGTCATCTCCTGGAGTCTCTGCAACACCAGCTTCTGGAGGCAGGATGTTGGCTCTTGCCTCTCTATGTTATCAGTGCAGGGGGTGGGGGTACTCAGTAAATGTTTATGAATCACTCCAGGAGCATAAGAGTTTCATGTATTCTGCCTCGTTTTTCTCATAAGAACACGTCTGCCCAGCATCCTGAGTTCTGATGTTTTGCTCCTGTTTTCCCTCCCATCCCTGAAATTATGCTCACTGGACTACTCACCGGGCAGAGGAGAGCATCCCACTGCCCTGGTACAGGAATCCACCTCCCCCAGCCCACCTCCATGCTTTCACATTGGTCTGCCTTATCTTCACCTGCACCCTCCAGGGATCAGATGGAAAAATTCCTCCAGGTACAGAAACACAGGTGATCCTGAATAAGGTTAGGATCCCAGACAGGCCAACTTCCCTTATCTCCCCATGTCAAGGTCCTCTGATGACACAGATGTCTTTCTTTCCTGCCCAGGCCCAAGAACTCACCTTATAGGGCTTAGTACCTGCTGTCTCCACCTACCCCCACCCCTCAGCTTTGCAAACTCTAACAAATCCACGTTTGCCCCAGAGGCCAGCTCCATTAGGGCTGAACTACAGCCCTCCCCAAAAGCATGACCACGGATCAGCCTGATGACCTGACTCCTTAACAGGGGTGAGCCTTGTGGATGCCAAGGGAAGCAGGCTCTCACTATGAGGGGATGCACAGTGAAAAATTTTGGAATCATAGGGACCATTGGAGAACCTGAGAGATACCACCTTCTGGAGGGGTCAGGAGAATGCCATAGTGGCAGTGCTTTCTGGGCTGGGGTTTAAAGAATGAATGTAAGTTCATCAGAGCAGAAGGGGAGAAGTGGTTTTCCAGGCAGAAGGAACAGCATGTGCAAAGACTTAGCAGTGTAAAAGTACATGATGTGTCAGGAAGAGTGAAAAGTTTGCTGTGTCTGGAGCAAGACTGTTGAAAGGAGGAGTTGACTAGGGTAAGGGGGAGACACAGGTGTGTGAAGGGGGTGTGCGAAGTGGTACATATACCAGCCCAAGGAGTTTAGACCTCAGTTTGTTGTAGTGAATTGAAATGCCTGCACAGGGAGGAACAGACAAGAACACATTGGCCAGAAGGAGTGAAGCTGTCAGGTGTAAGATAAAAAGATCAGTGCCAGCCCAATGATGAAAAGGCCATTTAATCACCTGGGCTGCAGAGCTCAGAGACAATAGGGACTGGTGGGGAGTATGGCACACACACACACACACACACACACACAAACGAGACCTGGGGATCCCTTCTGAAGGCCACAGTTGTTACTCCACTCTAGCCAGATATTGCCATGCAGTAGTGCAGGCTTAGTGTTGCCACATATCTTCAAGAAAAGTTAGAAATGTACATTTGTATGTGCTGCTGCCTGGCTTTTAAATGTTGACAATTATTAAAAAAAAAATTTAAATGCTACAAGTCCCCAAAACACAGAGAAACATGTACATGGCCATAGGCCACCAGTCTGGGACTGTGCACATTTGCTGGAAAGCTACTGAAAGTTTTGGAAGAAGGGGAATAATCTGAATAACAGGCCTGGGTTTTAGGATGGTCTGGTGGTGTAGTGCCTAAGGCATTTGGCTGCTAACCAGAAGGCTGGCGGTTCAAACCCACCAGTCACTCTTTGGAAGGAGGATTGGGCAATCTACTTCTGTAGAGATACCGCCTCAGAAATCCAAGAAGGGGACTATGAGTCTAATCGACTTGCGTTGAGTTTGGTTTTTGACTTAATCAGGAGCAGTGTGGAGGAAAGGCCTGGTAAGTAGAATGCTAGTGGGAGAAGTTGTGATTGTCCAGGCCAGAGAGGGGGGCTCAAAGGTTTACATTTCCTTTCCTTTTGTCCCCTTTAAGGGGCTTCAAACATCATCTTGTGGGTGGAGAGGCGTATTTGGAGTGGCATGCCCCTGAAAATCCCCAAGGAGCTGGCAGGCTGCCCCCCAGGGCTGAGTAAGGCATTCCAACCAGCCCAAAGCCTGAAGAGAAGACAGAGGGGTTGTGCTGGGGGAGGGGCTCAGGAATCTGGCCTGGCCTTCAGGAAGACCCCAGCCAGCCCTAATGGGAACCACACGTGGGGTGAGCTGGAATCCTGGATTGCCTGTGACGTTTGGCTTTGGAATCGGACACTGGGGTCACTCCTGACCCGCTAAAGTCTGAGGCTCCCAGCCCCAGCTCCCTTCCTAATCGCTGCCAGACACATTCTGCCCTGCACCCAGCTAGGCCCTGCCTGGTTCCTGGGGAAGGGCTGCTTCTTGGCCCCCATTTCCTGCTGGGAAAGGGTCTAAGCCCTGGGGAATGGAGGGTTTTAGCCATGAATTCTAGGCTTTCTAGATAGACCAAGAAGGCCCTCCAGAGTTCCCCCAACAGTGTTCTCTGAACTTCAGTACCCCCTGAAGTCTTGGGCTGCTTCTGAAATGGGCACCCTCAGCCTCTAGCCCTTCTCTCCAGCATCTGTGCAGTGCTCTGGCTCTGTGACCCTGAGGCAGGGGTGCTATCTGCCCACTCCACTGACTCATCTGACAGCATCATCTCTCTAAAGTCCCCAGTGCGGGTTAGGTTACCTTCTTCTGGGCACCAAGAAAAAGGCAGGGGCCCTGACCTCAGGGAACTTGCAGGTGGTAGCAAAATGGGACAGCCTCCGGGACCACAAGGACTGGCTCTGGGCATCACAGTTGAGGTGTGAACCCGAGGCTGGATGCCATCGTCAAGCACTGAGCACCTTGTGTGTGCCTGGCAGGGTACTGGGCTGCTCCTCCCTCTTGGACTGACCATCTACATGGGGCCTGTGAAAAAATCTAACAAGATGGAGCCAAATACTGGGAAAAGAAAGGCCATCATAGAAGTGTGGTGCAAGGAAGTCCAGGCTGTCTGGGAGGGCTTTATGGGAGGCGGGCTCATAGGCTGAGCCTTAAAAGATGAGTAGGGTTTGGGAGGACTTAGAGAGAGATGAGGAGCAGGGGCTCCTGAGGGAAGAAGAAGGGAACCAGCATTATTGGGTACATCTATGCACCTGTTCACACCTCACAGCAACCTGTTGTTGTCATTAGTTACCATTGAGAGGATTCTGCCGCATGGTGACCCACATATGTAGAGTAAAAGTGCTCCATGGGGTTTTTAAGGCTATGACCTTTCAGAAGCAGATTGCCAGGCCAGTCTTCCGAGCTGCCTCTGGGTGGGTTCAAACCTTTTGGGTAGTAGTTGAGCCCTTAATTGTTTGCTCCAACAAGGAAGTGACCTAGGAGTTGTTGTTGTTACATGCCGTCCAGTCAGACCTGACTCATAACGACCCGTCCTTGGGTTTCTGAGGCGGTATCACTACAGAAGTAGATTGCCCAACCTTCCTTTGGCAGAGTGGCTGGGGGGTTTGAACCACTAGCGTTCTGGTTAGCAGTCAAGTGCCTTAGGTACTACACTACCAGAGCTCCCGTGACCTAGGAGGGGGAGGTATTATCCCTATTTTAGAGAAGAGGAACGAGAGTCACAGAAAGTTCTAGGTGTTTGCTCAGTCAACATCTCGTGCACGTAAGTGGCAGAGCTGGGAGTCTAACTGGATCAGCTTGTGCTCTCTTTCCAAGCAGGGAACTGGAGGGAGGGCAGAAAAATTTTGGAAAGTGGACAGTGAATAAATTTTATTTGGCCTCATGGAGGAGGGGGGCCCAGGGCAACCAGGAAGGGAACAAGGACATGGTTCATGAGAAAGTTGGTTCTGGAAGTCCCCAAACTCTGGACAGAAGAAGGGTAGAGAACAGCCAGGTGAGGATCCTTCAGTGAGGGATTTGGGTGGGGCCGCTGAGGAAAGGAGTGTGACAGTTGGAGACAAGGGATGTTAAGACTGGGTCACTGGTCAAAGGCCCCCTGACACCCAGGTGCCCCCCACCTCCTGCCAGGGCCCTTAGGACATGGCAACCTTAGCCTCCCTCATGACCTGCAGGGTTAATTTCTTGCACAGGCCTCAGACACCAGGAGCAGGAGCAGTCCAAGGGGCAGGGAAGAGCTCTGTGAGCAGGTGGTTTGTTCCTGAGGAGTCACTGTAAAAGCAGGAGGAGTGGGAGGTCTCTTCTAACACATTTCTCTCTCAAACACTTCTTGGCTCAGGGTTTGGGGCTCTTTGCAAAGTATCTCAAGATATGGAGGAGCTAGAAACAAATCCCAATGCTTATCTGAATGGCTCATCCCATGGCTCAGGCCATGGGTGTCATCCTACCTGTAAAACCTCTTCAAAGCACTCCTACCATGGTGCATATTGAGGGGAATGTATACTTCCTGCTTAAGTCCCTGACACTCCTATGCCCCCCTCAAGGCCTTCAGGCCCAGCCCCTTCCCTCATACCTTTCTTGAGAACTTCCAGGCAGCCTGCTTGGCATCAGGCCAGGGGCCCAGGAGCTTGGACAGGCTGCATTCCAGGGGGAAGGGGAGAGGGGAGGAGGACAGCTCCGTTTCCCCTCTTCTAGCACAGATCCTGTGCTGTCCAGCCTGATGCTCTCTTGTAGCCATGCTGACAATGGCTGTGGCCAGTGTAGCTCCAGCAAAGCCCCAGGCATAGCCAGCAGGGCCAGGGACCTAGGAGTCCCTTCTGGCCTTTGCCGAAGATGAAGCCATTTATGCCCTGAAGCTATTCTACTCCTTTTGGGACCTATGGCTCCAGGCTTGGGAGAGGCCGAGGATGGGTACTTGTTAAGAGAGAAAATGACCCGACGTGGAGGGGACTCAGGGCAGGGAGCTAAGACTTCACGCCTATTGCTGGAGAGTTCAAGCTTCCCCAAATCTCCAGAGAGGGCTCAGGGATTTCCAGAGTGAATGAGGCCCAGCAGAATGGAAATCAAGCAGCTGTTTAGGAGATGAGAAATGCTGGGGAGGAACGGGGGGGGGGGGGGGGCGGCGCTTCCTCTGGTGTGGCAGATTCGGGTAGTTCCTCCAACCCAAACCATCCCCATCCCCCAGCCTGATTTCGGGAAGCTCTCTCAATGAATATTTAATAGCCCAGCCCTAGGCCTGATTGAATTTTAATGTGGGCGACCCGAGCCCCGGAGCCCAAGTCCAGGCAATTAGTCAGGAGCCATTAACGCTGACGGAGCTGATTTATGGGCGGGCCCATTCCCTGGGCAGAGGGAGCTGAGGCTGCCAGGCGGGCAAGGATTGGGCTGACGAAGTTTCCTGCAGCAGCCAATCTCTACCGCTGGCTGGGCCTGCTTTGCAGCTCATTTGCATAGCACGCCCAATGGGCAAATCTGGGCGGTAGCCTGTGGATAGATTCTGGGGTAGGTGGAGGAGGGCTGGCGGCAGTTGTATCCCGGCTTGGCCCTCCTCCTGGGGCCTGCTTGGACTTTATGGCTACACCAGGAACACTTTTTTTTCCTCCTCTTCTTTCCATTCTGCATGTGGGATTCTATCCGACACCCCAATTTTGGGAGTTGGCTTTGAGTGGGAGGGGAAAATTCCAAAGGAAGAGGAGAAGAGTGGACTAGGGCCAACTTTCCAAGCTGATCAAAACTGCGGGGATCCCAGGACCAAACAAAAGGCTCTGCAATTAGTACAGACCAGAGCCTTACTGAGCACTTATTGCGTGCCAGGCACTGTGCTCAGAGCTTTCATACATTTTCTGTTAATTAATATTCACTATCAGCATGAGTGGGAGCTCTGGTAGCATAGTGGCTAAGGCACTTGACTGCTAACCAGAAGGCTAGCGGTTCAAACTCACCAGCCACTCCTCTGAAGGAAGATGGGGCAATCCGTAGTGATACTGCCTCAGAAACCCAAGGAGGGGTCGCTATGAGTCGGGTCAGCTCAACAGCATATAACAACAAAACACGTCAGCATGAGAAAGGAGTTGTGGTAGCGCAGTGCCTAAGGCGTATTTGACTCTAACCAGAAAGTTGGCTTTTCAAACCCACCAGCGCACCATGGAAGGAAGATGAGGCAATCTACTTCCGTAAAGCTGTACCACTTTGGAAATCCAACGGGGGTGGCTATGAGTCGGAATCAACTCGGTGTCAGTGGGTTTGGGTTTTTGGTTTCTTAGTATGAGAAAAGAGCCCTGGTGGAGCAGTGGTTAAAACACTTGGCTGCGAACCTTTTGATTCCATTCTAGGGGAGAAACATGTGGCAGTCTCTTTTTGTAAAAATGTACAGTCCCGGAAACCCTATGGGGCAGCTATACTCTGTCCTAGAGGGTTGCTCTTGGTGGAAATTTGACTCCACCTTAGTGGGATTTGGTTTGATTTGGAGCAGCCTGGGAGTAGATCCTTTGATTGCTGCCGCTGCTGCTGTTGCTGTTAGATGCTGTCAAGTAGGGTGAGACAAATGACAACCTAATGTATCACAGAAGGAAATGGTGCTTGGTCCCTTGTCATCTTCCTCATCACTGGGCTGTTTGAGTCTGTTGTCGGTGGCTATGGTGTCAATCATCTATTGAGGGTTTCCCCCGTTTTCATTTTCCGTTGACCCCCTCCTTGACCAAACATGATGTTCTTTTCTAGTGATTGGTTTTTTACTTTGATTTCTGCAGTGACATTTTCCAGATGAGGAACCTGAGGCTTAGCGAATTGAGACTATTGGCTCAGGGCACAGCTAGGAGATATGATGGAGTGGGAGGGGTGGCTGGCTGGCTTTCCTACCTCCTTGTCTCCCTGACTCCCTCAGAGAGTGGTTCTACACTGGTAGGGGTAGGGGTGGCAGGTTTTCAGGGTGTTGGATTATGCCTTGGAGAGCTAGGGACCAAGCCAAGGGGCTCTTTGGGGGGGATGCCCCCCTTCTCCTCCCTGCCTGAGCTGTGTGAATGAGCTAGGGCTCAGTCTGGAGTGCTCTATTGAACTCTGCCCGACCCCTTAACCAGCGGGTCAAGGATTTAGCTGGTCTGTCTGCTGCCCCTCTGGCAGGGTGGCCTCCTTCTCACCAGCTCCCACCCTTTCCCCAGCCCTCATCCACCCAAGATGTAGTGAAGGACGGCATCCTTCCCTTACAGAGGCAAACATTCCCATGGGCCAAGGCCTTAAATGAGCCGGAATCTGGAAAGCTCGAGTTCTTTATTGGAAGGATGGGCAATTAGGGGGAGGGGTAGAACGAGCTCCTTCAGGGAGGCTGTGGAGAGATTGGCAGGGAATACGCAGGCATTAGTCAAGGAAGGCTTCCTGGAAGAGGAAAGGCAGAGCAGAGACTGAAAGGAAGGGAGGGACGAGGTCAAAGCAAAAGGGGAGGAAATCCTCTGCAGGAGAACATCCTGTTTGAGGCAGGAGATGGTGAAGTGTAAGCTGGAAAAGCTCCACACATATCACCCATGTGATTATAGGAGCAGCAGTAGCTCAGCGTGAGGCTGCCTGCCTGCGCAGATGAGGCAGGAAGTGAAAAGATGATGAAAATCATTATCACTATTTGTAATGAGCACCTACCATGTGCTAGGTGCTTTAAATATGTTCATCTAATCTTTATAGTAGGAGCTCTGGTAGCATAGTGCATAAGGCACTTGACTGCTAAGCAGAAGGCTGGTGGTTCAAAACCCACTAGCCACTCCTCGGAAGGAAGATGGGGCAATCTACTTCTGTAGTGATACTGCCTCGGAAACCCAAGGAGGGGTCGCTATGAGTCAGGTCAGATTCGACAGCACATAACAACAATAGTTATAGCATCCTAAGAAGATAAGTATTGTTAGGATCTCCATTTTACAGATGAAGGGACTGAGGTTCTGAGAATGGTGGTAACTTGCCCACAGTCACATAGCTAATGGGTGGCAGAGACTTTGTTTTGTCCATCACTTTGTCCTGCTCATTAGCCCCTCAAACTCAACTCATCCTTTTTTTTTTCACCCTCAAAATCTGCTCCTCCTGAAAGACATAGAGAGTTACATGGGCAGTACAGACAACAAATATGAACCCCTTTGCATATACAATACTGAGTTGTCAGTGAAAGCAAACATGGGTATAGGGACGGATAGATGGGTGACCAAGCTAAACAATTAGGTATGTCTAAATGGAGAGTGTATCCAAGATCATATACAGGGTTGGCAGACAATGGGCCTATAAGTTCATGTGAATGATCAGAATTCCCAGGTGTATAGTAGAGCTGACAAGGGGCAAGGTTATGGTCATTACTTGGTCACAGCCAGCTACCCAGAGGGACTGAGTAGTTGATCCTGCAGGCTTGGGACCATAGTCGCAGGGGACATCAAGCTCAATTGGCATAACATACTATACAAAACATTGTTCCACCTACTACTTTGGCGAGTAGCGACTGGGACCTTCAAAGCTAGGAAGCTGCCATCTAGATGCAACAACGGGTCTCTCCTCGTCAAGAAGAAAGAAGAAAACCAAAATTAATGGAAACAATCAGTCCTAGCGACTGGAACACCATCCGATCTGCAACCTATACAACTATGAGACCAGAAGAACTAGATGGTGCCCAGCTACCACTGCCATCCACTTGGAAGGGATGTAGGAGATCCTGCATAAAGAGGGAGAACAATGTGGTACAAAACTCAAAATCATTTGGAGGCAAAAAAAAAAAGAAGGTGGAGACCAGGTTTGCTGTTCCAATGGAGCCTGGTGTAACCACTGAGACTATGGCCCCTAGCTGCCCTTCAGGTCTGGAATTGAACCCACAACTGTGGTTTCCAGCCAAACAAAGTACAGGCATGTGAGTTAAACATTTACCTCAAGTAGACACACGCCCTGGAGAGAACAATCATGGGAGAAGGAAGGGCTGCTTATACACAGGGAGATAGCTCAGGGTGCAGAAGAGTATGAAGGGATGGACACTGGGAGGAGGTAACTATGGGGAGGAAGTGGGAGGGGAGCTGCTGCATTGTAAATTTTGGTCAATGACATGAGACAAAGTATATGTGAACTGCTGTATGAAAAGTGAATTTACTCTGTAAATCTTTACCCAAATCCTAAAAAAAAAAAAAATCTGCTCCTCCTGTTTCTTATCTCCTTTTACCAGGATTGACTGGTGATAAAAACAGATACTTTGAGTAATCTTTGCCAAAAGCCTGAGAAATGATCCTGTTCATACTGTCACCCAAGCCTGAGTCCTTGGTGTCATCAATCATTTACAGTCCCATGCTTCTAAATTCTGCCCCTTCTCTCCCTATATCCCTCCCCCTATCTCTGCTTGCTGCAGGCCCTGGTCATCCTTACCAGGGCCGGGTGAGGTAGACTAGCAGCCTTATTGAGGGCTTGCCATGTGCCAGGCACTGTGCTAAGAGCTTTCATACATTTTCTCTTGATTCATCCTCACCCCTCACTGGAAGCCCGGGATTAGATCTTTTGATTACTACAGTCGACATTTTACAGATGGTGGTGGGGGAGGTCAAGGAAGGGTAAGGAAAAACCTCAGCTGTACTGAGCGTGCCATGATGGTGGCAGGGAGCAGACCGCACCAGGTCAGGCCTGTCTGGTGAGATGGGATGTTCAGAGCTTCACAGTCTCTTGCCCTGTTCCCAGGCTGGGTCTGCGCCTCTCTCCTCCCTTTTAACGTGAGTGATTATATTTGTTGGATGCTTTGGGCTTCAGGTTATAGAAGACCAAACTTAAAAATGGCTTAAACAGTAAGGATACTTATTTGTTAATCACAAAAGAAGTCCTGAGATGGCGTGGTTTGTTAATGCAGTGGCTGAACAACAATTTTTACATGTATAATTCAGTGCACTGATTACATTCATCACGTTGTACAACCATTACTATTATCTCTTTCCAAATTATTCCAGTATTATTAACAGAAACTCAGTAACTAATAAGCAACAATTCTTCCTTTCCCCCTCCTTCTTGCCACTGGTAACCACTGTATATATATATATATATATAGGTCTCTCTATATATTTGCCTATTTCTTATAAATGGGTCATACAATATTTGTCCCTTTATGACTGACTTGTTTCACTCAGCATGATGTTTTCAAGGTCCACCCATGTTGTGGTATGCATCAGACTTCATTTTTCTTTATGGCTGAGTGGTTTTCCATTGCATGCATGTACAACATTTTGTTTATCCGTTCATCCCCTGGTGGACATTCAGGTTGTTTCTGCCTTTCGGCTATTGTGGATAGTGCTGCAATGAACATTGGTGTACAGATTTCTTTTTGTGTTCTTGCTTTTAATTCTTTTGCATCTATACCTAGAATTGGACTTGCTGGGTCATAGGCAGGCAATTCTTTTTTGGTAGGTGGTTCTGTGGATGGATTGTCCACAGGCCATACTGAGGCACCTGACATGACAGTGAAGAAAGTATCTCAGACATTCTGCCCCAGCAGTTGCCACATGGGGTAGAGATGAGCCATCCCTGCAGAGTGGCTCAATAATTTTAACAAGGACCTAGGTTCTTTCTTTCCTTCCTTCCTTCCTCCTCGTCAGCTTTATCGATATATAATTTACATGCAGTAGAATGCATGGATTTTTAAAGTATGGTTTGATAAGCTTTGGCAAATATATATACCTGGTAGCCACCATCCCAGTCAAGATGTACAACATTTTCGTCATGCCAGAAAGCTCCCTCATGTCTGTTTGCAGTTAATGCCTCTCTCATCCTCTGCCATAGGTAACCATGGATCTGATTTCTACAACTATTGATCAGTTTTGTCTATTCCAAACCTTCATTTAAATGGAATCATACATATGTATACTATTTGTGTCTGGCTTTTTTTGCTTCAGACAATGTTTTTGAGATTCATCCATTTTGTTGAAGTGATTTTCTTCATTTTTACTACTGAGAGGATTCAATTCTCTGAATATTCCAACATATTTTTTTTTTGTCTGTCATCCTTTTTATGTTGGTTTTTGTCCTTGTAGCCGGACTTTTGTCCTGGTACTCAAAGTCACAAAATGGATGCTGCAGTTCCAGGCAACACATGCAGACAACAGCATTCAGAGGCCAAGAAGGTTGTTTCTCCTTGAGTTTCTGAGAAGTATTTCCAGAAGGCCCTCTAAAGAACATCTCCCATGTCTCATAGGCCAGAATCATGTCACATGTCTGACATTCCTAAGCCAAACACTGGGAAAAAACCCATTGCTGTGGAGTCAGATCCAATTCATAGCAACCCCTGCTTGGGTTTCCAAGGCAGTATCACTACAGAAGTAGATTGTCCAACCTTCCTTCTGAGGAGTGGCTGGTGGGTTTGAACCGCCAGCCTCCTGGCTCCTGGTTAGCAGTCACATGCCTTAGGCACTATGCCACCAGAGCTCCTAAACACTGGCAAAGGGAATGCCATTTTCATTAGTGCCTCAAACCAATGGAGATTCACCCCTTGTGCTGGAGAGTCTCAGCTTCATCAGAAGAACACGGCAGCATGGTCCCTGAGCAAAACTGAGATTCCATTAACAAGAAAGGAAGGCAGTGGTTGTTAGTAAATAACCAGTAGTGACTGCTTCGTCTGCCTCTTCCTCATTAACAGAACTCAGATTTTGTTCAGGGATCCACCCTCTTGGGGAAGGTAAACCCGTGTCCTATCCAGGAGTAAATCCTGATGCATCTCTACCAAGCCTGGCAATCCTGAACCTCTGATCAGAGATTGGTTTAAGCATGAGGACTGTGGAAGTGCTGCCTATGGTGGCCATTCATTCTCTTCTTTTTTTCCTTAGTAAAAGAGTCAAATCTTAGTGATCAGCTTAAAAAAAAAAAAAAAAAAGGCTTTTCTTGCAGTTAGGTGTGGCCATATTACCAAGTTATGGCCAATAAAATGTAAACAGAAATATTCCATGGAACATCTGAGAAGATTGCTTAAGGGAGTTGACTGTGCCAGGTAACTATCTGTTGCCCTTAGCTTTTGGTCTTTGTGGCCTATGACATGAATCTGATGACTGGAACTCCAGCAGCCATTCTGGAATGTGAGGTGAATTTGAGAATGGAATCACATGGTTTAGGAGTATGACACTGACTCTGTGGGGCCACCACACCAGCGCTGCCTATCGCTAAACTTACGTGAAGAATACAAAGAATGTGAAGAATAAACGCCAGTCTTGTTTAAATCACCCTTGAGTTTTGCCAACACACAACTGAATTTAATCCTCACTGATACAGGCAGTAACATCATTCTGATCAATCAGACAAGAGCCAAAATCTTTCCGATTTCTTTGGTAAAGGTTTCCTTGCTCTTAAAAGGAGGCATCAGAGAGGAATTGTTGGGCCTACACTGGATGCTTGAAACAGCAGAAGTCATCCTGGAACCTTGAGGAGAACCTTCCAGGGACAAGGCATATGCACTGAGAGCATCGGAGTGCAAAGAGGGAAGGAACCTGGGTTCCTGAAGAAAGGTATTGAGCCTGACTGTGAGACCAGAAGAACTAGATGGGACCCGGCTACCACTGTCAACCACTCGGAGGGGGATCTATGTAGGAGATCCTGGATAGAGAGGGAGAACAATGTGGACCAAAACTCAAAATCATTTGGGAAAAAAGGGGGGTGGGCAGGTTTGCTGGTCTAATAGAGCCTGGTGGAATCACTGAGACTATGGCCCCTAGCTGCCCTTCAGGTCTGGAATTGGAACCCATACCTGTGGCTTTCACCCAAACAAAAGGCAGGCATATGATTTTACATTTACCTGAGGTCAATACACTCCTTGGAGAGAACAATCACGGGAGAAAGAAAGGGTGTTTATGCACCACAGAGAGACAGCTCAAGGGACAGGAGTGCATGGAGGGATTGACACAGGACAGAGGTAACTACCAGGAGGAAGTGGGAGGGGAGCTGTTGCATTGGGGTAAATTGCAGTCAATGTCATGAGACAAAGTGTATGTGAACTGCTGTATGGACAGTGAATTTGCTCTGTAAACTTTCACCCAAATCACATTTAAAAAAAAAAAAAGAATTAATCAACTCTGGAGAATTAATCAACTCTGGAGCTGCCATTTCTCAAGACTTCTTATGTTAAATACCACATTTCATCAATTCTAAAATGAATGTTCACATTTTTACATTTCTGAAATCAGTATATATCTTATAATCAACGGCATCTTAATCTGTCAACCAGACAGCAATTGTGATTTAGCTGTCTTTCCTGCACATGAGTGAACTCGGTGGCTTTCCTAGTGGCATGACAGAACAACTCCAACCCTGTTATGTTTCAGCCCACAAACCACGTAGGGACTCTCTGAGTCCTGACTGGGACCTAGAAACTTTTATTGACTATTTGGAAAGATCATCTGCCAGATCCAAACTTCCAGAATGGAGTTAGTGACTTAGAGGGAAATCCTAGTGATAACAGTGGATATGGTAAGCAGCCTCCAGTCTGGTCCCCAATAATCCCCACCTCCTGTTATTCACACCCTTGTAGAGTCCCCTCCCACATTGTGTGACCAAAGCATGTCACCGAAGTCATAACACACCACTTCCAACATTGCTGTTGTTATGTGCTGTTGAGGCGGACCCGACTCATAGCGACCCCTCCTTGGGTTTCCAAGGCAGTATCACTATGGAAGTGGGTTGCCCCATCTTCTTTCCGAGGAGTGGCTGGTGGGTTTGAACTTCCAGCCTTCTGGTTAGCAGTCAAGTGCCTTAGCCACTATGCTACCAGACCTCCCACTTCCAACATTAGGTTATAAAAAGACTGTGGCTTCTGTCTTAGATGCTCACTAGCACTCTCTTGGGCCACTAGCTGTGGAGAAGCCGTGTCCTAGAGAGACTCGGGTAACCTGAGAAGAGACCCATGAGATGAGGAACGGAGAGATCCAGCCAACAGCCAGGTAAGGTCTGTAGTCTGCCAACAATCATGTGAGGGAGCTTGGAAGGGTTTTTTTCTGCCCCAGAGGACTGCAGCCCCAGCCCACAGCTTGATTGCAACCTCTTGAGAGCCTGGGAGCTAAGCCACACCCAGATTTCTGACCCAAAGAAACGAAGGTATAAGAAATGTTTGTTGCTTTAAGATTTGGGGCAATCTTTAATGCAGCAATAGATAATTAATTCAGTGGAGCACTCTTAAGAAATGCTTTATCACCAACACCTGTGATGGCTCAGATGCTGCTTCTGTGGAAAAACACAGATGTCCGTAGCACAGAGTTGAAAGTGAGTGATTCCAAAGAATCAGACTCAATATGAAGAAGTTTGTTTTGAGAAAACCTTAACCAATATATTTCACTCATATTTTCCTTGTTGTGTATGTACACGAGTGATTTATGGTAAAAATATATTTCTGTATAAGTGTAAAAGCTTTTCCAATAAGGATAAAATAAAAATTCTAAGTGATAAGAAATCATTGTGTCATTTTAATTGGCAGTGTTTTTATCTTTGTAATGATTCATAAAGTAATGGTACTTCTTAACATCAGTGGCATCTTAGATTTGATGAAATATAGTCATGCATTTTCCTTATTGTATAAGCCATTGTGAAAGGAGTTTTCTAATACTTGCAGCACAGTATCTTAATTCAGGGGAGTATAGAAGCAGGGTTGAGGTGGAGAAGCAAAAAGAAGGAAAGAAGAAGTGTTTGAGGGAGAACTAGGCAGTGCCTTGTGTCAGACCCCTTAAAAATATTCACGGGAAACCTACATTGTTCACTGTTTAAGTATGAAAGTCCTAATCCTCCAAGGGCTAAAAACTGGAATCCTATCTCATCCTTGGTGCCTAGCAGTTGCTGGCTACATTGGAAATGCCTGCGTTTCCCAAACAAAACTGAGGACAAACAACCTGACACACAAGTGTTCTGTATTTTGAAATTTATCTGTCCCCCAAAGCTTTGACAGTTTTATGGCTTTACAGTTACTACAAGGGAACATGGAAACTTGTAGGAGGGATGTTTCCTCTGGGCATCAGAGGTGTGGCCAAAAGACGGACAAATGTTCAGAGACCAAAATCTGGGCTGGGCATGAGGAACAGATGGGGCTGGGAAATTTGTTAGCATTTTGAGCAGAGGCAAGGATTAAGATTAGTAGACTCTGAGGAACAGCCACTTGTCTTTGTGAGTCTTTTTATCCTCATTCAGGGCAGCCTTTTAAAGGAGTGGTATTTATCATCAACCCATTTTACAGATGAAGAAGTTGGAACTCAGGGTGTTAAATTCCCAGGGCAACTCAGGCAGTCTGGCTCTGAAGCCTGTGCCTGTTTTAGCCACCACATTACTGGCATTTTAGATCTGCAGGGAATTTAGCAAGCACTTAATCTCTGATTTTACAATTGAGGAAGCAGGGGACTAGAGTGGGTGCAGGACTTGCCAAATGTCCACAGGGAGGGGTGGCTGAGTGGGACTGGTTCAAGTCTCATAGCGGATTTGGGTTGATAGGAGGGGGTGGGGCTGTAGGCCTGAAGGCAGCTGCCCCTGCTTACCCCGCCCCCAATGCAAAGTGCCCCTTTTTTCCATTTTGGGAACAGGGCACCACTTGGTGGGGGGACGAGGGGAGGCGGCTTCAGGAAACCACCAGGCCTCCTTCATTCTCAGGATTCCCGAGGCAGCCATTGTCCCGGGAGGAATGTTCGGCCAGCAGCCCTGAGGGGGCGGGGCCTTGTCCGGCGCCCCAGACAAGCCTGCTTTGTGTTCTCGGCGCTGGGCCCCTCCTGGCCTGCTGTAGCGAGGCCTTCGGAGCATTTTACAGGACTTGTTGGGCAGGGCGCTAATAGATGAAGCCACTCGGAAAGACGGAGGGCCACGCGGGATGCTCTCGGCTCCTAAAGGCCAGTCTGGGAGGGCTGCCTGGAGGAGAGGTGAGAGCACAGCACTAAGGCTAAAATGTGCATTCCCAGCCTCCACTACTAGGAATGTATCTTAAGGAAATAATTAGACACACGTGCACAAAGGTGGCTGTTCAAAGTTTGTTCATTGAGCTTTTCTAACAGAAAATAAAATCGACAGCAAAGGGAACTTGTAAAATAATTCTGGCATGTCTACATGATGGAATATTAAATGATATTAAAAATGATGCGTTATAAAAATATTAGTAGATGAGAAGAGGTGCTTAAAATATTTGTCTATTGAAAAGATGCAGATTATAAAAGCAGTACGGTGATAGCTCTGTAAATCTGTATCTAGAATAATGTCTGGCACACTCCAAAATGTTATCAGTGGTTATCCCTGGGTGGTAGGATTGTTTGAACTTTTATTTTTTGTTTTATGTTCATCCATATTTTTAATATTATCCATAATTTTTGTAAAACCCAGTTTTACTTATGCAACCTGTGTGTGTGTGTCTGAGAACCCCAGCCAGGTTAGAGTCTGGGTGCCCTCAGAGAAGTTTCTGCAACATGGCTCCTGCCCTCTGAGGGTAGGCAGAAACAGCTGATGAGGCGTCAGAAAATGAGTGTCAGACAGGCACCGGCTGAGACTAATAATAATAGCAACAACTCACTAAGTACTTTACCAAGTGCTTCTACACACAGTAACTTACTTGAATCCCACTACAATCATGTGAGGTCACATCATCTCATTTTTACAGGTGAGGCTCCAAGAGGTTAAGTAGCTCTCCTGGGACAGCAGCAGCAAAGTGGTGGAGCTGGGATTCAACTCAAGGTCCCTGGGCTTCAACCACGGTGCCCTATTGCCTCCCCACTCATGTCCACCACAGCATCCTGCATTTGTCCTTCATCAGTCCTCTCCGCCACTAAGTTCAAGTTTCTTTAGGAAGCACTGGGGTCTTGTTCAAGTCTCTCTATTCCCAGAGTTTAGTACACTTAGGCATTTAGAACACACTCTTGAATAAAAGAAGAAAAGAATGTATATGCAAACTGGAGCCTTGGTGGTGCCGGTTCTTTGTAGTCTGCCTGTATCTTTTATACTTCCTGGACTCTCTATTTATTTCCCTTTAGTTCTTTACCAAAACCAAAAACCAAACTCATTGCCATCGAGTCAAATCTGACTCAAAGCGACCCCCATTGGGTTTCCAAGGCTATAAATCTTTACAGAAGTAGATCGCCCCATCTTCCTTCCATGGAGCAGCTGGTAGGCTCGAACCATTGAACTTCTGGGTAGCAGCCAAATGCCTTATCCACTACACCATCAGGGCTCCTTTTTTGTTCTTTGTTGTTGTTATATGCCGTCGAGTTGGCCCTGACTCATAGCGACCCCTCCTTGGGTTTCCGAGGCAGTATCACTACGGAAGTAGGATTGCCCAACCTTCCTTCCGAGGAGTGGCTGGTGGGTTTGAACCGCCAGCCTTCTGGTTAGCAGTCAAGTGCCTTAGGCACTATGCTACCAGAGCTCCTTCTTTTGTTCTTTAGTATTTAGCAAAAAACAAACAAACAAAACTACAACTAAACTCACTACCGTCAAGTTGATTCTGACTCATCTCAACTCTATAGAACAGAGTAGAACTGCCCTATAGGGTTTCAAAGGCTATAAATCTTTACGGAAGCAGACTGCCATATCGTTCTTCCGTGGAAAGGCTGGTGGGTTTGAACAGCGACCTTTTGGTTAGCAGCCAAGTGCTTTAGCCACTGGGCCACCAAAGCTCCTTTAATAGTTAGCAAAGCCTGTTGGAAAATGGCTAACAGCAAGAGCTGCTACCGGAATGAGTCTCTGAGTCTGAACCAAAGTGTCAGAGGGGAGGAACATGCTCCTCCCCATTATACACACTAGTAACTGAAAGCAGCTTCCCTCAAGGCCAACGGAACAGAGGGGAGGCCTTTGGTCAGCTGTTCCTCCCTTCCTGGACCAGTGTTTGAAAGGGATGGGGTTCCACACATAGCCACGCTGTGCACACTCTTTCCTTCTCACCCTTCACAGACCTCAGTTTCAGACCTAGAGAGGTGGAGGTTCAGGTATGGGCTGTGGATAGGAATTAGGCTAATCAGGGAAGGCATCCTGGAGGAGAGACCTGGAAGGCAGATTTAGAAAGGAGAGGAGGCCAGGGCAGAGGGAAAAGAAGGGAGGAACATGCCCCTGGAGTCCAGGCCTTCGATGATTAAGTACAACCAGATGTGCTGGGAATCTCCTGACAGGCTCAGACCCAGTGAGGGCAAGGTGGGGGTGGGGAGAGTCCTGAGCCACTTGGATTTCCAGGTCCACCTTCTGCCCTGGGTCTGTAAGCTTTTGGTAGGGGAGAAGTCCAATGACATTGCAGAGGGGCTGGCATGTTACAGGGTGGCCCTGAAGGCCTGCGTAGCGTCCTCTGCCTTTGGGCTCTAGTGTGCAGGTTCTATGCCTGAAACCTAGAAAAAAGTATTAGGAGAACTCTGGTGTAGGAGCTACTAGCTCTGATAGGGGTGGAAGATAGCTAGAGAAGGCTTTATACAGAAGGGCACATCTGAGCTGGGTTCTGAAGGATGAATAGGAGCTCACCAGGCATAGTTGGGGAAATATTTCAGGCAGCAAGACTTAGAAGTATAAAAGGGTATGAGTGCTTCATGAGAAGTTCTTTGGGACTGGGTTATAAGGTACTTGGGGTACTGGCCCAAAGGCTGTACTGCAAGGTAGGGGGAGCTTTTGCTCACAGACCAAATGGAAGGGCTAAGTGTGGGGTGAGGTGTTTAGAAGTGGAGTGTTGGGTACTCACATGCTGGGCCCCGGGGGTGAGGTGGGGGCTGAGAGCCAGCCCACGCTCCTCCTCCCAGGTCTGACACTGTGGTCTGATACGGGGTTGTGTCTGCCCTCTGTCCAGAGGACAGGGCATCATCCTAGGCTAGATGTGGGGTGGGGGTTGGACTCAAACACAGCCTGTGACACAGTGGGAAATATATTAACAAGTCTAACACTTGAGGACCCTGAGATCCCACTTCCGAAAACCTTCCCCCACCCCTGGCCCTCCCATCTGGTCTGTGATCAGAAGCTTCTCCCACTTCATAGTACGTAGCCTTTGGGCCAATACCTCCTGTACCTTATTATCCAGACTCACACAACTTCTCACTAAACATCCACACCCTTTTTTTTTTTTTTTTTTTTTAATACCTAAGAGTATGTGTGTGTGTGTGTGTGGAGGGCAGTACAGAGGGCTGGGCAAGGTTAGGGAGACACTGGAAATTGGGCCTTGAAGACCAAACAGCCAGAAAAAGGGGTAGGACTTCCATTTGTGAGGGGAGCAGGCTGAGCCCAGGACAAGTGAGGGGGTAACAGCCAGCTGGGTGTGGTGTCCTTTGGGTAAGCCTGCCTTTGGGTATCCCCTAACCAGGACACATTTCCTTCCTTTCCTGCTTTATGACTCCTGAGTGGCAGACCCAATGGACCACAAAGAGCAGTCTCCCCGCCCTTTCCTCTTCCTCTCTTCCATTTCTTCCTCCCTTCCTCTCCCCTACCCCTACCTCATCCTTCCCTAGAGACTTTTTCTTTCCTTCCTCCCTACCCCACCTTGCTTCTCTCTCCTTCACTCTCTCCCTCTCTGGCTTCTACTTCCTCCCTCTAACTTTCCTACCTCCCATCAAAACCCTTAAAGCCACCCATTCTCCCTAGAACAGCTGAGGTTATCTTCATAATGTCCTAAGAAAGGCCCTGTAGGAATTCTCTGGACTAGGACGGTCTCTCTCTCTCTCTCACACACACACACACACACATCTATCCATACACACTTATGCGCTACACACAGACACCAGCAAGCTTGCAGGAGCACTCAGCTACACTGAAGTACACAGCACCTGACCTCCCTAGGAGTGGGGTAGGGACTGGGATTCTTCACCTTGGATGTGATACAATCAAAAGGGCTTGTCCCTCTAGGATGGTGGCTGTGGCTCCCTTTCATCCTGCTTTACTGGTTCCAAAGCCAGAGGCTGCCCTAGCATCCTGAGCCTTAACACATCCTCTCCTGTCCCAGGTGTATGAAGTCTTAGGAGTAGAGGGTAGAGAGGAAGAGAGAATTCTGGTTTCTGCAGAAACCAAGCATTACCGCCATCATTGCCACTATTATTATCCAATCCATTGCTTGGCACTTGACCTGCCTGGGAATGATCACAGCAACCAGCCTGATCTCGGCTCTCAAGGCACAGACTCCTTGGCTGGGGACAGCTAGAAGTGTCAGGAGGGAGTCCTCAGAGATCAGACCCCCAGGGCCCCGCCCAGGAGGGCAGGAGGGAGAGACATGATGAAGGGCCATTTGCCAGGATTGAGTATTTGTCAGCCTAGGAGGCTGGATGATGTATTAACAGGACTTTAATGAGCTTGGGGAGGGGGAGTCACACTTCATTGCCTGAGCACTGGTGCAGGATGGGGGCTGCGTAGTGAAGTGAACAGCCTTACCTCACTCGCTAACTAAACTCCTTAATACGACTCATGGCAATTTGCCCATCTCCACGATGCTTCTCCACAACACTGAACTCCACTTTGTGGAGTCCAGCAAAGGCCTTCTCCAGATGTTCATCCATCCTAGTATCTCATTTCCTTAGTGTCTTACTGAGAAGGCTTTCCTTAGGTCTAACCTTGTCCTTCCTACCAGAACCTTCATGGAAGGTTCTCTTCTCCTGGGCTCCTGGAGGATAAATTAAATTCTTTCTTTCAACCTGAGCCCCTCATTCTAACCCTATACCCACCATCCTCTCCTCCCCTGGAACCTGGTGGATCGTGGCCCCAGTTATACCCAGAGGCAACGCTAGGCTTGGCTTCTTGACACCAGTCCTGTTGGGTGAAGTCCCTTAGCTCATACGGACATTGGCCTCTCCCTTAACTCCTTCCTCTGGGCCTTAGGGAAATTGACAGATGGGGTGGAAAGAGTATGGTGGACTCTCCATCCAGCTCTGCTATGTGACCCCATGGAAGTCATTTCTCCTCTTTGGGCCTCAGTAAGAAAATATTCAAGGAGTTCCTTCCAATTCTGTTATCCTGGGCTTGTTCCTCTAGGATGGTGGCTGTGGCTCCCTTTCATCCTGCTTTGCTGGTTCCAAAGCCAGAGGCTGCCCTAGCAGCCTTAACACATCCTCCCCTGTCTCAGGGTGTAGTCTTAGGAGTATAGGGTGGAGAGGAAGAAAGAATTCTGGGAGGTGGAGAAGACCCAGACCATGACCTTGGTGAGCTTTAGAACATGCTTGGGTGCTGGTCTTGCTTCTGTGTGTGGATTGGGGAAGAACTGAGAGCTGTTGGAGGCCACTAACTTCCCTTTCCCTGAGTGGCACCCACAGGGATGCCCTGGGCCCATCGTCCCCAGAGTCTCCAGAGGAGTCTTCATTGGGAGTCCTCATTACAAAACACAGAGGAAAGAACCCTACTCTGTTAGCTGGTGGGGAGGGATGAGGGGTGCAGGGGCAATCTTGTCCTACAGGTACTCAGAGAGGCTGAGCAGCCATCCAGAAGGAAAAGACACCTCAGAAGAGAAGGATCATTGAATCCTGGTGTTGAATGAGAATATGGATGGCCTTGGGAGCCTCTGTGTGTTCTAGGAAACTTATATGGACCTTCAGCCTAAGTGCAGCCCCTCCTCCTACAGCCTCCTGGGGCAAGGCTAGCTCCCTGTGGGCTGCTTGCTAGGCCTTTATCATCCATAAAGCATTGTGTCTCCCCCTGGACTGGGATAGAATTTGGTCTACCCTTGAACTGCAAGCTCCATGATGGCAGGGCCCTTTCGGCTCTCTCAGGGATCCCCAGCGCCCAGCCCAGTGCTAAGCACAGAGTAAACTCTCAATACATACCTAGTGAATGAATATAATGAATATATCAATATATCAATGAATGCCTTGGACATCTCTGAGCAAACCAGAGGTCTGGGGGATTCATCTTCCATCTTCACCTCCACTCATCCTGCCAGGGTTAGTGTAAATGTCACCTTCTTGAGGAAGCTCTCCAGGGAAGCTTGTCATTTAGAAGTCACACTACACTCTGTGCTGCCTAGGTCCTGGGCTCTGCTCTGCTCATTGCCTCCAGTGTGGCATTACTGCAGAGCTGTGGCCTTGCCTCTCTCTGCGTCCTGCCCTTCTGCATCCTGGGCTGGCAGAGTCGGTACTCAGTAGGTGCTCAGTTTACCTGGGGGTTGGGCGGGGGATGAGGGAGATGAGTAACCTTGAGTCAACAAGGCTTTGGCCAAGGCAATCCCGGGAGAGAAGGTCTTGGGCTGCTAGCGGACTGTGAGCTCGGCCGGCTGCTTTCCCCTTTGCCCTTCGACCCAGAAAGCCACTCACACCCAGTGGACATGCTCCGCGGGCCAGGCTGCTCCCCCACAACCGCGATCGGCTCCCGGACCTCTCCTCGCCTGCCGGACCTCCGCCTCCACCCCAACTTCCCGCTCCGACAGCCGACAGTCCCTGAGAGGCGGGGGCGGGCAGGCCTGAGAGTGGCGCAAGGATACTCTCCACACCAAAGGTCATTTGCTCTTTTTTTCCCCCCCCCACTCTGTGGCTAATTTATTTTAGAGCTAGGGGAGGGCGGGGGGCGGGG
>NW_006921834.1:5005890-5051205 GCF_000298275.1 Orycteropus afer afer
GGCCGCGGGCCGGGGCAGGGGGCAGGCACGGGAGCGCGCGGGCGGGCCGGGGTCAGGGGGTGGTGACCGGTCGGTCGGGGTGTCCGGAGCTTTGTCCGCGGGCGCGGGGCCGTACGAGGGCCGGGGAGAGCGGGGGCTGCGGGTCGCGGGGTTCAACTAGTTTGGGGTCGAAGGGCAAGGCAGGCGCGAGACTGGAGCGGGTGCGTGGGAGCCGAGGGTCATTCTCCGGGGGAGGGGGCGGGAAGAGAAGGGGCTCGCCTTTCGGCCGCTGACCGGCCCCCGCTTCCTTGCGCCCATTGGTGCGGAGGCTGCAGCAGTAGCGAGCCACGGCTCCGGGGGAGACTGCCTGATTGTGGGGTTGGGGAACCAGAATTTGAGGGTTCGGGTCCCAGAGGAGCCTGTGTCCCGAGCCAGAGGGCCAGCCGGCATGCCCCTCCCACTCCGTCAGGTCTTTGTCCAGCGGCCCTTATGAGTGTGGGAGGGGGGTGGGGACAGGGTTCTTGGCCCGGAGATTCCCCTGCATTCGTGATGGGGCAGTGACAGGAGACTGAGGCCACTTCGGGCCCCTCTGCCCCTAATGACCACCCGCTTCATTTCTTCTCTTCTGGCCCAGGAGTGCATAGCTCCCATTGCAGTCAAGGTGTTAGAGGAAGCTGCAGTTACCTTCACTCATAGGCTACAGGCTACTAGGGAGACCCCCTGAGCTCCCAGTTCTTTACCGAGAGCCCCTAAACTTCTCCACTACAATGGCCCTCTCCTTGGCTACATACAGAGTCCCCATGCTAGAAACTCCCTCTTTAGAGGGTCCTCCGTAGTGTGTTAGCTTCACAGTCGGTGCTCAGCAAATGATGACCCCATTTTGCGGTCCCTCTGGGCTCTGTGCCCCTCCGGGGCGGAGAAGGCCTGGGAAGGGTCTGCGCGGGGGAGAGTGTGAGCGGCCTGGAACCTGCGCCCAGCGGCAGCCGGGAGCGCAGGGGTGGGTGGACGGGTGGGTGGGCTGTTAAAGGGACGGTCACTAAATCAGGATTAGGCCATGGGGCTGTCAGGCTGCCTGGCCCTGTCTCCATGGATACTTAATTTGGAGGAGAATAGAGGACGGAAGAATGTTTGTGTTGTCGTCCGCTCAGGGCTGCTGCGGCAGCAGAACGGGCCAGGCAGCGAGGAGTGCAGATCCGGTTCCAGTCCCACTCCAGGCTTCCGGAGGGGATCCTTTTCGGGTCCTGGGGCCCAGAGCCTCCCGGACTTGGAGTGGGCTAGGAGATGCCACGGTCCAGAGAACTCTGAACCTGCAGAGGGACCCACAGAGTCCAATCCGAAAAACCCTTGCACATCCCTCCTGGAAAGGGACTGGTTGGGGTTCCTCAGAGCTCCGTACCCGAATCTTCTCGTTTGGAAGCAATCTCTGAACTCTACTGGGCCCTAGCCCGCAAATGACGGACGCGCTGGGTGCCTCGGTGCGGCTGTGGGGCTGGGACCCCGCGGCAGCGCCGGGCCGGGACAACCGCGAGAGCTGCGGAGAAGGGGGGCGGGGCGGGACTTCCTGGAGTGGGCGAGGAAAGGGGCGGGGCCTGCCGGAATGGCTGGGCTGGACTGGTGACAGGTCTCGTAAATCCCTCTTCACATGTATTTAACACCATTTCATTTATTCCCACTTGATTCCATTGATGTGCACAGCAGCCATGCCAGTGAAGAGTCTTGTTGGGGGAAAGCCCTCTAGGGCCAAAGGGAATTGAGCTGTGTGGGGCGGTGAAGTTGCTTCTGGTGAGGCTCAGACAACCCTCATTGCTTGAGTGTGTGTGTGTGGGAGGGAGACCAAGAGGAGAATTGGGGGCCAGAGAGACACAGGGATGATTTTGGCCTTAGAGACCCTAAGGGATTGTCTGGCTGTGGAGTGGCACTGTGACCTGGGCTCATGATCCAGCAATTCTGGACAATTCTGTGGACAGTCCAGAGGAGAGCAGAGAAGAGGGACCCAGGCGGTAGTGTGGTGTTTCCAGAGCCTTCTGCCTTCCTCTTGGTCATCCATGGCCACAGCTTTTTATGGAGCAAGAATCCCCTCCCCTCCCCTGCCTGGGCTGCAGCTTTATTGCTGAGATCTCAGACTCTCTCCACACAATTTCACGCCTCTCTGCCTTTGCTCCTGCTGTTCCTTCAGCCAAATGCCTTCCCCATTGTCCTTGGCACAACCTCCTCATTCTTCAGGGTCCAACTTGGACCTTGTCACACTTCCTCCATGCAGCCTCCCCAGAGCCCCTAGCTCTTGGCACTTGCTCCTCCCTTGGGGTCCCCTTAGCCCTGCACCTGTGTCTCTCTTCAGCCTTTGTGGTTGAGTCCACAGTAGGCTTGGCCTGTTGGAGGACAGAGGCAAAACATACACTTCCTTGCACCCATCCCCACTAGGCCTGGGTGCTCTGTAGATAATTTGTTGGTGGATTCTGTAAGGGCTCTTAGCCAGGCAGCTTCCAAAGCATGCAATCTGTCCACTTCAGGCAAATATCTTTATACTCCTGGATGGGTAGAGACCCTTGGACAGACTCCTTCTCCCCCTCCTTTCTCCCTCCTCCTCACTAACCCTCCCCCACCCCCCAAGTTCAGAGAGGACTTTGCCCCTTCCTTTCCCCACAGACCGGCATTCTTTCCCTGCCATTATCATCCTGTTAAACAGAGAGGCCAGTCAGGATCCATATGGATCACATTAACAATTGCTTATTATCTGGGCCAAGACTCCCCCTACTCCCCACCCCCAGCTTCTGCTGCTGCAGTTGGACCCTTAGGAGCCTACCCTTCCCCCTACTCCCTGCATGTCCCCATCAGTGTGGGTTGGTCAGTCAGGGAGGGCAGGGGACAGGCTAGCACCCTTCCTGTGCTTCCTAGCAGGACTTTGCCTCTTCTTGACTTGGCTGGCAGTTAATGACTCCTTTACCCCGTTTAATGAAAACCGGGTTCCTCACTGGAGCACGGGTCAGTGACTGCAGCAGAGAGAGGTGGACCCCAGGCCCCAGCACACTTGTGGTCTGTGACATTGAGAGTCCCTACGTTCCAGTGGGCAGAGGCTGTGGGCAGGGGTGAGCCACATTGGGCAAACTGTGGGCTGCATTGGAATCTTCTGTGGTCTCAGCTCTGGGCTGGCTTTGCTTCCTCTGGGAACTGGTGGACTAGTAAGGGAGGTCAGGGCAGGTGACACTTTGCAAGGCTGTGTAGAATTGAGTCCCAAGCCTTGGACTGCAGGTAAAGAAGCAAGAAATCAGCATTTCCTGTGGTAGCAGCTAAGTTGGCTTAGAAGGATGAGAAATGGAGTATACCTACTTCTCACCAACTATCTAGTTATCTGACATTTCGTATTTATGACAGTAGTAAAAAATCTACTATCTGACTATTTTGCATATTAACCATCAAGCTGTTATGTCTGGCAGTAAGGAATGTTGAGATAGAAGGCCAGAGTAATACTGGTTGTGATAGTTAAGGTTATGTGTCAACTTGGCTAGACTATGATGATCAGTAATTTGGCAGTTATGTGATGATGTAGTCATCTTCCATTTTGTGATCCGAAGTGGTCATCCTCCATTTCTGCATAAAGCTGATTTTTGCATAACAACCTGATCTTTGGAAGCTAACCATGTTGATAAGTGAGGGGTGGGTGTATATATTTAAAGGCTTATAACCCAAGAATACTAGGGATAGAAAGGACCTTATAGACTACCTAGTATGGAGGTCTATAACTTTTTTTTTTATTTATAGACCCCTTAGAAGGAGAGAAGCTGTCCTAGAAACATGTGCTTCCTTCAGTCTACACCAGACTTAGCATTCTGTTGTAGAGGGTCCTTGGACCCTCTGAAGCCCCTCAGGACCCCACATCAAGAAGCTGTCATCCTAGTCCAGCCATCTCTGATGTGCTAGGGCAGAGTCAGGCCTACACCCAGCTTTTCTGGTTTCCACACTCAGTGTTGTCTGCAGGGCCTTATTACTGTCAGGGTGACAGTAGGAGCCAAGGGACCAGGGGTGGTGGATCAAGGTGCTGGGTCAGTCCTCACCCAGGAAGGGATCCCACTTCTGGGTCAGGGTCTGTGCTGGTCATCTCATTTCTGAGTTTGGGGACTGGAGAGAAGATGTCCAGGGATCTTTTTGTTTTAGGGTCTACTTGTCTCCAGGAACAAGGAGGAATGGTAAGAAAGCTGAGCTCTTCTTTGAACATTTTTGAGTCTCAAAAAATCATAGTTACCTTTTCAAAAACTCAATAAACCAAACTCACTGCCATTGAGTTGATTCTGACTCAAAGCAACCCAATTGGGTTTCCAAGGCTGTAAATCTTTATGGAAGCAGATTGCCCCATCCTTCCACAGAGCAGCTGATGGATTCAAACCATTGACCTTTTGGTTAGCAGCCAAATGCCTTAACCACTACTCCACCAGAGCTCCTCAGTTATCATTTATGTGGCACTTATTAAGCATTCTATATTTCACCTATTAAATAGGACCAGGAAGGATGCCCACCTCATATGCATTATTGTGAGGATAGCTCACTGAGGCAGGTGTTGGGAGCTGGAGACCTGAATTCTAATCTTGAGTGACTCTGAGGGTCTGTAAGGGCCCTGTCAGAAATGCTTGGGGTTTAATTTCTGTTGATGCTGACATTTCTCAGGTTTGTCTAACTCAGGAGAAGGGAAACCACTCTTCCTTTAGCACTGAAGTTTGGACAGGGTCAGTCTTTCAAATTCATCTTGGGGCCTGGGAGGGGCAGTTCTCAGTGAATGGGAGAGTTGGGTGATGCCGTTGGCCAAACTCCACTGGCTTTGGCTCTGCCCCTCATTTTACACTGACCTGCCTTGGCCCCCACCCTGTGGGGAAATGCTGGGTTGCAGTTACCATGTCACTAAGTATAACCCTGAGGAAGTGACTTAATCTGCTTGAGCCTCAATTTCTTCATCTGCAGAATGGTGATGAGGTCACTCACCGATGGTTTCAGATAGTCTGCCCCTTTGTCTCTGAAGTTATGCCTACCTCTGGTTAAGAACCCAGGGTCTCCAGAGAACCACCTCCCAGAGTAGGAGTGTAAGGGGACACGTGTTTGAAAGTTCTGTGTCACAGCAGGGCTGTCATTGAAGCCTCCTCCAAAGTAGAGCCAAGGTGGTGGCAGGGCTCAGGAGGTAGCTGAGAGGAGAGCTTGGCCAGTTTGGCTCCCTGTAGGAATCTGGGAGGTAGAAGCATTACCTCCCTCTATTTCCCCTCACTGCCTGGCTGTCTCAGGCCAACGGGTCCCCAGCCCACTGCTGGGATTAATCAGGGATGGATGGGACAATGTGATGTAGAGGCCACATTTTACTCTTAACAGGCCTGTTAAGCTGTTGAGCACCTGCTGTGTCCCAGCACTGTGTGAGGCCCTGGGTGCACCTCAGCCGGGCTCCAAGGTTGGGATTCCTCCACACACACTAGGCATCTATGCATCAGGCCCCTGTGAGCTCCCTTTCCAGCCATCAGCTTTCCACATGGTCAAGGAGGACTGGAGCATGTGTGCAGCCCTGGTGCTGCTCGCTTTGCTACACCCACCCAGCACGGCCACCTTTACTCTGGAGGGTTCTGGGTTCTGTTGGGACAGATGGCTCCCTGGGAGCTCTCTGCCCACCAAAGGGAACTGCCTCCTCCCAGCCAGCTCTTGAGAGAGGTGGCGTGTCATTAGTAGTGGGACATTTGGAGCTCTCCCTCCTCCAGGAAAGGGCCCCTTTTCCAGATGGACTGTGTCCTGTCAGGATGACCGTTCTTCCATTACCATTCTTACCCAGTCCTCTTCAGCCTGGAGTGTTGGGCTCTTGGCCCTGTGTTGGGAAAGATGAGGCTGTCTCAGTGGGGTGGGACAGACAGTTGGAGAATAGAGTGGGGCAGGTCAGGAGTTCAGTTTAGGACTTGTTGCGTTTGCAGTATCCTTTAGACGTCCAAGTGGGGGTGACTCAGAAAATGCTGAGGCCACTTCTGGCACCCTGCAGACAGGAGGGGAAGAGCCCTTCAATTCTGAATGTGTCTACTGCTAGAGAGCTCACCACTTCTAGAGAAAACCCACTTACTCTCAAAGCTAAGTTCTAAGGAGGGTGGTGGGATCTCTGGTAGCCTAGTGGCTAAGGCACTTGACTGCTAACCAGAAGGCTGGAGGTTCAAACCCTCCAGCCACTCTTCAGAAGGAAGATGGGGCAATCTACTTCCGTAGTGATACTGCTTCGGAAACCCAAGGAGGGGTCGCTATTAGTCAGGTCTGACTCGACGGCACATAACAACAATAACAACAACAAGAAGGAGGTGATGGGGAGGAAAGGCGTGGCTGCCCATGGCGACACAGTGTGCCACCTGACAGTCGTTCAAGTATCTGTTGATACTAGGTCCTCAGGAGTCTTGCTTCTCCAGAATAAATACTCCCTGTTCCTGCAGGCATGGTCTCCAGGAAACTCCCCATCCTGCCTTTCATTACCCTCCTCAGGTAAGGCAGGAACCCTAACCAGGGCCATGAACCCTAACCAGGGCCATGAATAGAGTCTGAAGCCAGACTCCCCAGACTGGGGGCACTTCCTACCTTGGGGACTTAGACAAATGAACTGTGCCTCAGTTTACTCATCTGTAACATGGGAACAACAGTACTAGATGAGTCAGAATCACCTTGATAGCAGTGGGTTTGGTTTAGTTTTGTATTACCTGAGGTTATTGTGAGGCGCAGGGCTTCACACATTCGAGGGGGTTAGGAATTCCAGACCGGAGCAGACAGACATAAGGAATTGCTGTGATTGTTCTGTCTTTTCCTAGTACCCTCCCCCCAATTTCTTTTTCTTTCTTTGTTCCTTTGGCCCTGCGGGTGTGGGGGCCACCCCCTTGGGGACAGCCCTGCCCACTCCCGCCCAGGTAGACCGGCTGGGCTGCATAGCTGGAGTTACTCAGCTCAGCACCCCCAGGGCTGGAAAAGGGATAGGAGGGGGCCAAGGCAGTCACTGGGGGAAGCCTGGTGGGCTGCCTGGGCCTGTTTCCTTGCCTTCTGTCAGGCCTGGCTCTGCGGGGGCGTGTCTCCCAGCCTGCTCCCATGCAGTTGTTGTTACTATGCATAGCGACCCCTCCTTGGGTTTCCGAGGCAGTATCACTACGGAAGTAGATTGCCCCATCTTCCTACCGGAAGTAGATTGCCCCATCTTCCTACCGAGGAGTGGCTGGTGGGTTTGAACTGCCAGCCTTCTGGTTAGCAGTCAAGTATCTTAGGCACTATGCTACCAGAGCTCCCATGCAGTAGAGGGGCATATTTGGGGACATAGGATCACTAAGACCTTAACGCTTAAGCCTCTGGAGGTCACATGCCACCCAAACTGACTCAATTCAACCTCGGATCCTAAAGCTGGTTGGGGGAGGACAATGTCGGCCCAAGAGCAGATTCTAGGTTCTTGAGCTGTGATACTTGCTCTGTGGTCCAGGACCCCTGAAGAATTTGGATGGGATGGTATTCCAGTGTTACTGCTTTCCTTTGTAGTCCCATGTATTTAATTTTATACATTTTAAAGTATTTTGAGAACAAGGCCACAGCTTCACCAGATGGCTTATGGCCCAAGACTGATAAAGAGCCTGGATCATATCCTCTCTCCCACACCTAGGGAGGGCCACACTGTGAGGCAAGAGGAGCAGACCCATGAGAAGAGAGGCGCTTGGAGGGTCTTACTCAGCTCCAGATAGTATTGGTACCTGGCCTGAACAGTAAGGGCAGCTGCCTTCACTAGGTGCCTGTTTGACACAAGTCAGCTCATTGAGTATCCCAGCAGCCCTATGAATGGCTGTTGTTGGCTGCCTTTGAGTAGATTCTGACTCATAGTGACCCCATGTGACAAAGTATAACTGCCTCATAGTAATCTTGGCTGTAATCTTCATGTAAGCAAATCGTTAGGTCTTTCACCTGTGGTTTGGACCACCGGCTTTTGGTTAGCAGCCAAATGCTTACTGGTTAGTATCTCCATAATGCAGGTGAGAGACCAAGAGCCTCAAGATAGTAGTTGACTGTAGAGTTGAGGCAGAGTGCAACATTCAACTGCAAATCATTGTACTTCAGTGAAAAAAGAAATAATTTATTTTTAAAAAATAATTACTGTGGTAAAGAAGTACAGATCAGCCTTACTCCAGAGGCCCTGCTCTTGCTAGCACTGTTGTATCAGGGAAGGTTTTTGGAGGGAGGGGACTTTGGGAGGAAAAGGACAGGGTGAAAAGGGAGTAGAACGGGATTGCTGGCCTGGAGAATGGCTTGTGCAAAGGCTCACAGGCATGGGAGGTCTGGGACAGAAAGGGAACAGGGAGCCCCATGGGACAAGTGATGTTGACTCTGAAGATGGCTTTGGAGTGGTAGCTCAGAGGTACCTGGACTTGCTCTGGGAGCATCAAAGGAGATAGCAACAGCCTCACAGTCAAAGTGATGTAATATCTAGGAGCCCCTTGGCTGTAGAGCTAGGAGCAGATATTCTAGGCAGAGGGACCAGACTGAGCAAAGACCTGGAAATGGAAGCATGTATGGCCCAGAGAACGTACTCATGTGGCTGGAAGCGGGGAGGGACAAGCCTACCTGTGGTGCCAGAACTCCACTCTGTGGTCAGTGAGGGGTGATTCTGTGTTGTAGGTAGAAGGACAACCCTGGCAGACATGCAGTAAGGATTAAGAGGGCAGAGAGCAGAGGGTGAGTTCTGACACGGGGTCATGGAGGAGGACTTGAGAGCTGTGGGTGGTTTCAGAGAGAGTGTTGGCAGGGCTTAGGGACCAGTTAGATTGCAGTGGCTGCTAGAGGGAGAGACGTAGGGGCCCTGGGTGAACATGAGCAAATGGACTCTGAAGGGAGAAGGTGAAGATGTTTTCTCTGGTCTTGTTGAGTCTGAGGTCTTGGTGGACCCCTAGGAGCTCCAACTAATTTTCTCCTACAGATTTCTGAATCTTTCAGTAAGATTCTCCAGGGATGATGAAAAATGGGCCTTGGGGTGAAGTTGGGCCTGGGCCATTTGTAGGCTCTTATTAGGGGCCTGGATCAGGGGCATGGTGGCAGAAGTGGGGGGCATGCTAGGGTCCTGGGCTTCTTCCTCTGTTGTCAAAGGAGAAGCTGGTGAGAGCTGCTCCAGGTCACGGGCCCTGAGGGGTGGGGCGGCCAGCATGTCCTGGAACTCAGAGTGCATTTTCTGTGGTGGTGAGCTCTGTTCCCACATAGCCTCTGCAGACCCAACTGCCACCTGGCCAGTCAGGGCTTATCAGGGAACTTTCTCCTATAGGACAGCACTCTCCACTGTGGGACCCAGTAGGCAGCTTGGAAGTTAGTTACAGCTTCTCTCCTGGAGTCCCTTGAGTCCACTGGACCCGTTCAGCCCCAGAGAACATCCTTTCTCCTTAGGAGCTGAGTCACAGCCTATGCTGGTATCTTGCCTTGGTGTCCTGTTCCAGCCTCCTGCCTCCCTCTAGTCAGTCAGTCTTGAAAATACTACCACGCCCTCATGCTGGCCTGTGAAGGAGGACCTGTGTCCCCCCATTTCACATTGGAGGCAACATAAAGAGGCTGGGACATTTTTCCTACATTGCAGAGGCTCATTCCAGTGTTCATTCCATGTACCGTCTGAACCACAGAAGGAAGGCAGGACCCAGAAGGACCCCTGGACTAGCTAGAGTGAGCTCAGAGAGACTCTTGGCCCTGGGTACACCTTTCAGGCTGGCCTTCAGATAGACACCTGCCCAATTTGAGTCACTAGTGGGTCTAGGCTGCGTTTGGGGCCCTGGGAGCAGCTAATGAAGGCGTGGGAAGGGGAGAAGAAGGGAAGTGTGTCTACTACAGAATGGGCTTCCTCAGTGATTCTTCCCTGGCAGCTTGTTGTGGGGACTAGACAAGATAATGGAGATCAAGCCCCCGGCCCACCCAGTAGGAAAAAGCCCCTTGCCTGCTCTTCGGAGCCCTCTTGGAAGCATGGAGATAAGGTTACCTCTACTTCTCTTTCTGCCCTTTCTTCAGGCCCTCTCTCTAGGACCAGAAGTTATAGCCCCAATTTAGCTCATGGGTAGTGAGAAGAGGAGTGTGGTAGCTGCTCCGAGACCCCCACTCTTTCTGCTGGGTCCTCTCAAGGTCCCGGGCTTTGTTAGTTGCAGGCTGAGCAGTTCACATGTACCATGCTGTCCTTAAACAGTCCTCAGGCCCCAAAGGCTACCTGTCCTCAATGAAAACTTTCATTTGCTCAGGCAGCTCATCTCAAGAGGGCATTAGGGAGAAAGCAAGTCAGCCTTGCTAATCATCCTTATTGAGGTGGAGTGGCTCACAGCTCCAGAGCCTCCCAGAGGTACTGCTCCTTTAAAAGAAGACACTTGTTAAACGGAAAGGTTTCCTTTTGCTGAAATTTCAGACTGTTAAGCAACTGGCTACTAACCGAAAGGCTGGCGGTTCGAAGTGTCAGAAGAAAGGCCTGGTGATCTGTTTCCCAAAGGTCACAGCTCTGAAAACCCTATGGAGTGCAGCTCTACTTGGCAACACATGGGGTCGCTCTGATTTGGGATCCACTTGATGGCGTTTTTTGTTTGTTTGTTTTAAGTGTTGTTATTGGTTGTCGTGGAAAGCAAAGAGAAAAATTGGAGGGCAGTTGGAAAAAAAGGGGATGGGGAAGAGTATGGCTTCAGAGCTGGAAAAGTGATTAGCAGCTCTGAGGAGATTGAAGTCAGACCTGGCAGCCCCAGGGCAACATGCCAGAGATAAAGGGGCTGTTGCTCACAGAGGGCAGACAAAGGTGTTCTCCAGGCTGTGGTATCCCCGCTAAAGGTAACCACATCAAAGGGTACAGGCAGAGCCCCAAACCCTGGGGACAGATGCCACTCAGGGGATGTATTGGGAGTGGGATTGAGTCTATAGGCAAAACATTGGGAGCCTGGTGAGTCCTCTTCCTGAGTCTAGCTTCCGGCTCCCCGGGACCTTCTGTGAGAGTGGGGCAAACCAGGAGCTGCCCCAACCTCCTGGGGTAGTAGATGGGTTGTTTGATCAGTGAGTGTGTAAATCGGAATTTTATGGATCGCTTATTCACTGCTGGAGCTGGGCCCCCAAATTCCTCTGTGCCCCTGAATGCTTAATCTAACCCTGAGCTCCCCCTTGGGAGGTGGAGGGGAGGGGACAGCTCCCCACTGGCTCCCACCCCTCCTGCTGTGTCTCCTCCCAAGGCCCCAGGCTTTGTCAGTTGCTGGTTGAGCGGTTCAAATGTGCTAATATACTCCCTGGGGGCCACCAGGCAGTGGGACTTACCCTTCTGTGCTGTGATTGGCCAGGGAGACCACGGTGGGGGGGTCGTGGCAGCAGCTGGGAGGGTGTGTGTATGTATGCGTGTGTATGCGTGCATGTGTGCCTGTTCGGGAAGGGGGGGGGTATGTGTCCACCCTGCTCAGACCACTGGACAGAGACAAAGGATCATCATCTAGGTCTGAAACATGGATTAGGCCCAGAACGAGCCATATCCCTTACCTGGTCAAGCTGGGTAGGGAGACCTCTTGTCCATCTTTACGTCCCCTTACCACATCTTGACATGGTCAGGTTTTATTCAGTGAGCGTTGAATGGTTGGATGGATGAGTGACCACATGAGTGACTGCATTTTTAACTTGGGTTGTGTCTGGTGGAATAATCCACCACCTACCACCTACAGATTCCTAATTCTCTTCCTAGATTCCTAAGTATCCCTCCTCCCATCACCGAGATTCGCTTTAGCCCAGGCCTGGCCAGACAGCAAGGCCGGACATGAGGGACTGGCCAGGCCTCAGGGGACACAGCTGTGACCCCCGGACTCTGCTGCCACTTGAGAGTGCTTTCACTGTGGTCACGTTTCTCCCTCCCTGCTGGCCCCCATCTGTCCTTGGGATTTGATGAGGATGAGGATGGTAGGATGAGGAGGAAGGGTGTTGAGCAGCTGATGGGGGAGGGAAGCACAGCCCCTAAGACCAGATGACAGACTGCCCTGGCCTACCTTCCTCTCCTTCGTTCAGAATCCTCCTCCTGTCCTGTGCTGAGGTTCAGTATAGCAAGCAGGCCAGGCTGGGCTGGTGGGGAGGAGGCTGGTCCAGCTAACCTGGCCTTCCTTCTTGGCTAGCTGCTCTCCAGCTTAGACATAAAGCTGGCTCTCCAAGGAAGTTTAGCTGGAGGTCCTAAGAAGTGAGAAAGAAAGAAAACCAATTGTCATTGAGTCACTTCCAGCTTGGGGGGACCCCATGTGTATCAGAGCAGAACTGTGCTCCACAGGGTTTCCAGTGGGCGAGTTCTTGGAAGTAGATTGCCAATCTTTCTTCCCAGGACCCTCTGGATGGACTTGAACCTCCAACCTTTCAGTGAGCAGCCCAATGCCAACCATTTGTACCACCCGGGGATTCCAGACTCTATTTAAATTCAAGACAAGCTGTGGAGGATTCAGTTGAAGTAGGTTAGACGTGAGGAAAAACTCTGGCTGCAGAACTGAGCCCTAGCATGGATTAGAGTGGTGATGTCAAGTAGAACTTCCTGCTATGATGGACATGTTCTGTATCTGTGCTGTCCAATACAGCAGCCACGACCACACAAGACACTTGGAATGAGGCTAGAGCTATTGAGGAACTGAATTTTAAATGAATTTAAATAGACATAGATGGCTAACAGCTACCCCATTGGACAGTGCAAGATCAGAGTTTGTATTCAGGGTTGAAAACAGGTTCTTAGGCACAAATCCCAGTTCTTCCACTTCCAGGGTGTGTGATTTTGGGCAGGGTCTCCCTAGCACACTGTGCTCCCACACCCATTTGTTAACAAAACCCTGTCACCCCAAACGGGTCATCTGCAGTTAGGGAAGCATCTGTTCCTTTGGGTGGCTGAGCTGGCCTGAAGAGGTTCTGGGCCACGATGGAGACAAACATCCAGGGAAACACCAATAGTCAAGGGTAGGAAAGGAGTGGCTGTGTGGAGCTGTTGACTTTGAGGCATCTTAGGAACTTTCTTGGGTGTGTCAGTCCAAGAAGGCTTCCTAGAAGAGGAGGGTGTGGGGCAGGGTTTGGCTGGAACTGAGTGGTGAGCCAGGGGATAAGTGGGAAGGCTGTGCCTTAGAGCCTAGCCCTGGAGACCTGCTTATTTTGAGCCTGACATGAAAGCCTTGTGTTGGGCTTCCAGACACCTTGGCCAAGGCTGGGCTTGGGAGAGGAAGACAGACTGGGCTGCTTCCCTCTATGCAGCTGTGTGACTGTGGGTGAGTTACTTCCCCTCTCTGGGCCTCCACTGCCTCTTCTGTAAAATGGGGAAGAATAATACTTGTCTGCGAGGGAAATTGTGAGGATGAAACCAAATGATGGCTGGGAAAGTTCTTAGTAAACACTAGAAGGCTGGGAGAAAGGAAAGCTTTATTCTTCAAGGGTGCTGGGCCCCTGGCCTGGCCTCTCAAGACGACAACAGATGGTCACAGCTTGGCTGTGGCCCTGACCGCGGACAGAGGCAGGGATTTCTGTACTCCCCCCGCCTGCTCCCGTGCATGCGTGTAAACACACACACACACACACACACACACACAAGGCCCAGATGGGGGCCTGCTTGGCCTGCCTGATCTGGTTGACCTCCTGCTGTTTGGCATTTGACATATGAGGAGGCCAGGGCCGAAGCACATCCCCCCACCACACACCCCCATCCCAGAGAGGAGCCAGACTGGCGGGGAGGCCTTACTACCTTGAGGAAGCAGGATCCCAAGGGCCCTGATCTCTTTACCATGTGTCCAGTGGCCTTTGATGGGAATTCCATCATCCCTTTTGCCCTCTCCCACAAAGGCCTGACTAGGGGAGGGCAGAAAAAGGGAGGTTAAAGGAGATCCCTGGGGTCTATGATGGGTGTCCCTCAGCTCCAGCCTGATGAGGGCTGGGTCGTTTCCTCTGGTGTCCACAGACACAAGCTCCCCTTCCTGGTACCCCTTGTCCCCTTCATTCCTCAAGTAATTCCCTGGCTTTACCTCAAATTTAGCTACCCTGAATTTTTCTCTTATTTGGACAAAGGAACAGTCAAGTCTCTTTGCTCATCCATCCATTCATCCATCCATTCTATATCAAGTGCTTTTTGCTAGGCACTGTTCCTAGGCATTTGGGATATAACAGGGAACAAAACAAAGCCCCTGTTCTCATGGAATTTACATTCTAGTGGGTACACAATCAACCAACAAGTAGGTCAGATTCAGAAGAATGCTATAGAGATCATCTGGTGGAGGGACGGTCTAATGAAGGTGGGAGTTATATGGAGATCCAAGGAAAGAGTGTTCCAAGCACAGAGCATAGCTCGGACAAGACTCTACTCCCCTTCCCACTAGATGGGAGTGTCTGGTGTGGGAGAAGCAGCAAGGAGGTCAGTGTGACCGGAGAGAGAGTGGCAGAAGATGAGGCAGAGGTGATAGGAAGCAGATCTTGTAGGACCTACTAAGCCAATGCACGGACTCTGGCTTTTATTTTAGTGAATTGGGGGCCACTGGAAGCTTCTGGGTAGAATGACATGATCAACCAGCATCTGTGTTGAGATTAGATGAGGAGGGGGAGGGGAGGGTAGAAACAAGGAAGTCAGACAAGAGGGTACCAGACTACTGCAGTCACCCAGGTGAGAGATGTCATATTACTGGAGGTTGTGAGAAGTGGTTGCGTTTTGGATGTATTTTGAAGCCAGGACTGATCTGATTTCCTGGCCTGAGTGTGAAAGGGAGAAGTTATAGATGACTCCATGGTTTCTGGCTTGAGTAACTAGAAAGGATGAAGGTGTCATGTCCTGAGCTCATTGCAGGCTGACAGCAGGATGGAGAAATCCAGTTTGATTTTGGGACATGCCAAGTAAATATCTGAGTGATGATGTCAGGGAGCAGGCTGAATGTACCAGTGTGGAGTGCAGGGAAATCCAGGCTGAAGAGGCACACTTGAGGATCTTCCATATACAGATAGAAGCCCTAGTGGTTAAGCACTTGGCTGCTGATCTAAAGGTTGGCAGTTCAAACCCATCCAGCAGCTCCTTGGCAGAAGGACCTGATGAACTGCTTCCATAAAGATGATAGCCAAGAAAACCCTATGGGGCACTTCTCCTCCATCACATGGGGTTGCTATGAGTCTGAATAGACTGAATGGCACCCAACAACAATGTACAGATAGATGGTCAAGGCCATGAGACTGGGTGAGTTCATCAAGGACTTCACGTGGAGAGGGAAGAGAAGAGCTCTAAGGACTGGTTCCTGGTCTACCCAAGATTTAGAGAGGAGGTGGATGAGAGAAGGGCCGCAAAGGAGGCTGAAGAGGACAGGCAGGGGGAGCCAGTAGAATGTGGGGTCCTGGAAGTCATATAAGGAAGGTGTTTCCAGAAGCCGAGGGTGATTAGCTGAGTCAAATATTGCTGAGTCAGTAAGGTGAGGACTGGCCGTCAGATTTAACAATGTGGACGAAAGGGGCAGGTAGGTGGAATGGTGGGTCTGTAAACCTGGCTGGAATGAGTTCAAGAGAGAAGAGATGAGGAGGAATCGAAATAGTAGTTTTAAGGAGCTCTGGTAGCGTAGTACCTAAGGCACTTGACTGCTAACCAGAAGGCTGGCGGTTCAAACCCATCAGCCACTCGTCGGAAGGAAGGTTGGGCAATCTACGTCCATAGCGATACTGCCTTGGAAACCCAAGGAGGGGTCACTATGAGTCGGGTCCAACTCGATGGCACTTAACAACAACATTCAGTTTTTTTGTTTTAATTGCAAAAAGCAAGCAGAGAGAAATAGGATGTAGCTGGAGAGGGATCAAGAGATTTTTTTGGCTTTATTTTTTTTAAGATGAGAGAAATAACAGCATGTCTGTGGGCTGATGAGAATGCTTCGGTAGAGAGGAGGAAATTAATCATGCAAGAGAAAGGAGAAATGACAGAGCAATATCCTTAAGTGGTTGTTGAAAGGGGATAGAACTGTGCACAAGAGGAAGGGTACAGACAGCTCACCCTTCGTTCTCTCTGCCAGGAAGACTTCCCCAGCTTCCCCGAAAAGGCAAGCAGTCCATTACAGCTACAGGGTGGCATAGAGGAAGCAGGACTTGACATGGGCCTTGAAGGATGAGTGAGTTAGCAGAGGAAGGGCATTCCGGGGAGGGGTGGAACTGTGTGAGCAAAGGCCAACACTTCTGAATAAGCAGGGCTGATTCTTCTAGACTTTTCTTTCCTTTTTTTGGTGGTGGTGGTGGTGGTGGGGAGGAAGGTTCTTTTTAGGCTCTGTGCATGGGGAGGAAAGGTGGTTCACAGTGCATTGTTGGGACAGTTTTTCTTCCCCTCAAGGGAACAGAGAGGCTTATGATGTTCACAGATGTAAACAGAAAGAACAAGCAACTTGCCCCAAGTCACACAGAGAATCACCCTAACAATAATGACCATGTGTCCTGCTGACCATTTCATTCCTTGGAACTCATGGCTGCAGCCCCTCCTCATCTTCCCATCTTCCTCCTCTACTCACTCTCCAGCACCAAATTCTTCACCATTTCTGCAGCCAAGGAGTGAGTTTAGGGTCAGGGAGGGGGAGCAGTTAGATCTTCTGGGCAGGTCCCTGCCCTCCTCAGTTGGCATCTGGGCCCTACCACAACCTATACCCACTGCCATTGAGCTGATTTTGACCTTTTGGTTCGCAACCTAATGCCTTAACCACAGTGTCACCAGAGCTCCTTACCACAGCCTATGGAGGAGGTGGGAAAAGCACTGGCCTAAAGGAGGAGGCCCTGTTTCTGGTCCTAGCCCTGCCTCCAGTGAGCTGTGTGACCTTGGACAAGCTACATAATCTCTTTGGGACTCAGTTTTATCATCTGTAAATAATACCTGCTTTGGTGAGGTGAAAGGAGCTCTGACAGTTTAGTGGTTAAAGCATCAGCAGTTTGAACCCACCAGCTGCTCCATGGGGAAAGTGAGGTAGTCTGCTTCCATATTTATAGCCTTGGAAATGCTACAGGGCTCACCATGAATCAGAATCGACTTGATGGCAGGGAAGTTTGGTTTGGTGAGGTGAAGGAGCTCTGGTGGTGCAGTGGTTAAAGCTTTCAGCTGCTAACCAAAAGGTCAGTGCTTCAAACTCACCAGCTGCTCCATGGGAGAAAGATGAGGCAGTCTGGCTCTGTAAAGATTAATAGCCTTGGGAACCCTATGGGGCAGTTCTACTCTGTCCTGTGGGGTTACTGAGTCAGAATTGACTTGATGGTAGCAAGTTTGGTTTTTTGGTTTTGGTGAAGTGTGAATGAGATAATGCACATGAAGCCACCCAATACTGTCTGCTCAGCTGTGGTCCTTTTTTGAGTCTCTGAGCTGGGACTTCAGTCGAATTGGGCCACACACCCACCTCAGTCCTTTCCATTTCTGGACACCCATTTTAGGTGCTGACCTGATCTTTTCCTTTTTACGGCCTTGACCATCTTGCTTCTTTAACAGCTGACACAGCAGCACATCGAAGGTACATTAGAGTGCTTGCTGCCTGGCTGGCAACCAGTGAGTGCATCTGCAGAAAATGGGCTGCAGCCCATGCTATGTGGGTTGCAGCTGTCTCTCTGACATCCTTTGAACATCCCCTATTTACTGAGCTCTACACATGCTAGGGGCATTGATGGCTTAGTGGAGGAATTCCTGCCTTCCACAATTCTGGCCAGTGCACGGCATGAACAGCTACTAAAGCATCTTTTGGTGAAGGCTTGGGTGTTGCTCTGATGCTGAAGAGGTTTCAAGTTTCCAGGCTAAAATCTAGAAGAAAAGGCCTGGTGATCCATAGCCTTACGAAAACCAGGCAATGGAAACCTTGTGGAGTGTAACAGTTTAATCTGCAACTGATCACGGGGCTGGCACAGAATCGGGCACACTGAGCCCCACTGTGTATGGAGTCGCCACGAGCTGGGTGGCTGGTAACAACTCATACTAGGCCCTGTGCCAGGCACCAGAGAGTCCCCCAGTCAGGGCACTGGGTGCCCAGATGTTCTGGGTGCTGCTTTCTGGCCTAAGATGGGCGGGAGAGTGTCCTCTGTGGTGGATGCAATGCCTGTGGCAGGTACCCAGTCTTATGGTGTTCTCTTGTCACCCCCCCCTTGGAGTAACTAGGGGTTGGCATGAGGGAGCAGGACCTGCAAGAGGGGGCAGAGTCCTGTTCAAGCTCTGCCAGGCGTCCAGAGACCCCCCGGGGCACCAGTTGTAAGCAGCAGACAAAAAGCCTGGGACAAAAGGCCTGTGGGAGCCTTGGTGAATAGATTAATGAGATTTCCATACGGAGGCCCGACAATGGGATTCTCCCCTTTGTCCCAGGCAGAGATAAAAGAGCTGGGAGGCGGCTTGCCCAGGAGGGCGGCATCAGCCGCCTTCCCCTCACAGGCATGGAGACTCCGTAGAGCTGTCCCTCCTTCCCTGCCCCGTCCCACCCCCAAGCTGTGTTTGGTCCAGCTTTCCCCTCCTCCTCTGGTAACAGAATCCAGAATGAGTATTTCTGAAGGACCTTGGAGGTGTAGCAGGGCACTCTTGTGGAGCGGAGGTGGGAGGTGCTTACGTTGTGCGGTCAGGGCCCCTTTCCAGCCTACCCTGTGTAAAATTTATTTTAAAGGGCTCCTAGTGAAAAAGAGAAAAATATGAAGTCCACCCATCGAAACCAATTATCTCAATTGACAAATGAACAGAGTGAAGCTTAGAGAGGTTAGGTTTCCGGAATACTTATGGTCATACAGTGAGTCCGTATGCCCACATCAGGGTGTCTGCTCAGCCTGGGGGTGGCAGGGTAGGGGTGGGCTGGCAAGGGCTGTTGCATAAGACAGACACTCAGAGGACATGTGGGCAGCAAAGCCATGGATGAAACCGTCCCTTGAGGGTTTTGGCCAGTTGTGATGCCTAAAACATTTCCTTTGTGATCCATCCTGGAAAACTTCCTAACACATTTTGTTTCATGCCACTGACTGCAATTCCCCACATGTAACAGGTCTCTTCCCACTTCCTGAGGGGAGGGGTTTTAAGGACATATTTACTTACCTTTCTACCCAGGGGTTTTCCTATAATTCTTTATTGATCACCTATGCCTTTGAAGGACTGTGCTGTGAGGTGGAGTCATGTTGGGGTCCAGCTTCCTTAAATGTACAAAGATTCTTAAACTTCAAGAGTCTTCAAGAAAGCTGCTTCGGAAGAAAGACCTTGCTCCCCAAACCAAGTGTTTGCAGATAGTGTTTTGTTTTCTTCCATCCAGGTCACCACCAGGGAAGGCCACAAGATGCAAATAAGGAACTGTCTTCCTGGCTTGGGGGTGTGTGTGGTTGTGAGAGTTTACGAGAAAGGGACCGCTCCACTTGGGCTGTTTTACAAGTGAGAGGACACAGATTGTCCTGTCTGGTGAGCAGAGGGGCCATGGGGATACCCCCAGGGGTAGGTGCTTCCACTTGCAAGTTTGAAGGGTAAATATACAGCACTTGGGACATAACCCCATTCCCAGGTCAATATAGAATTATGCTTCCATGTTGTTAGGTGTGGGAGAGTTCTCACTCATAGCAACCCAATGTTGCTGTGAGAATGAAACACTGCCCAGTCCTGTGCCATCCTCACAACTGTTGTTGTGTTTGAGCCCACTGTTGCGACCACTGTGTCAGTCCATCTTATTGGGGTCTTCATATGTCCATGGAAGTAAGTGCTGGTGTACATGGCCTTGGCTTCTTCTTTGGTGGCTAAAAACAAAGAACTGGAGTAGGGAAGCAGTGCTTACAAGTGGTTAAGGGCATGGGCTCTGTAGTCGGACTGCTGACGTTTGTTTGAATCCTGGCTCCATTACGTAACAGCTGTGTATTAACCTCCCCATATTTCAGTCTCCTCATCTGCAAAATGGGAGGATGGTAGTTGATGATAGTATTGATTTCATCAGGCTGGTTCTGCCACCAGTGCCTAGGGTGTTGGGGGAATAGCATCATCTGTCATATCAGAGCTGGAAGTAACCTCCCTCACAGCACATTCACCAACTTCTCCCAGGCCCAAGGGGGAATCAGCTTGTGTAGGGTCACTCAGCAAGCCTTGGGCTCTTAATCCTAACGTTTATCCTACTTTGTACCCCACACTTGGACCGTGCACTTTTTACATAATCTTTTTTAATCCTCACAGCCACACTCACACATACTACGTCCTTTAACCAATGGAGAAACTGAGGTTCAGTGAGGTCAGGCTATCTGACCAGGGTCATACAGTGAGTCTAAATTCAAACGCAGGTCACCCTGACTCAAAAGTCCACATTTGTCCTCAGGTCCCCGAGGCCTTTCCTCACTTCCAGCCCAGCTGATGTAGGGGAATGAAGTGGGGCCTATGACCCTGGAAGGCAGGAGGACAAGGCCTGGATGGATCCCTCTGTTGGGAAGGACAGTAGGAGGATCCTTTCTGGAGGCCCATGCAGAAGGCTGAGTGGCAGGAGCATGTGGGTTGGGCCAGAGGGAGACCTCATAACTAGGTGTCTTTGTGCTGGAGCAAGGGAGCTGTAAACCAGAATGTGCAGCGATGTTGTAACTGGCCTGTAACTCCATCCCTGAGTGGGGGAGGGGAGGGGCGGGCCTGGGTCTGTCAGGAAGCACCCAACTGAGACTGCCCTTCAAGTGCCTCTGTGTGTGTATGTGTGTGTGTGTGTAGGGCACATGTGCATATGTATATGTGCATGTTGCTGGTGATATGTGCATGCATGCTGGGGTGAACCTGGGTTCACATGAACCAACATTCTCAGCTTAAGTAAAGTAACCTACCTCCTTCTCCCCCTCGTCCTTGGGCATTTAGTTGAGTAATGACTAGACCTTTGTTCTTTACTTGGAAGGGGTTAGAATCTTGAGATTCATTGCTAGGAGTTAAGTTTAGCAAAAACCTAAACCTGGTAATACCACCAGAGGACCTCTGGAGATGCCGTATTGCCGAATGTGGTCATGATGCTTTTAAAGCAGCATGAAGGAGAAGGGGAAGAGACCTGGTCAAGGGAGGTCTTTTTGAAGATGGGAAAGAATGAAGCTTCCTGGGAGGGGGCAGAACACAGTCGAGAGGAGGGAGAGCTGACTGATGGGGCAAAGGCTGAGGATCCAGAGCTGTCTTTACTGTGTCTGTTTCTCTGGGTGGGGGCATTCTTCTTCCTCAGCATGCCCAGTTTAATATGCTCAGGGTCAATGCTATCACCATCTAGTGTCTGCTCTCCACATTAATGAAGGAATCAAAGCACAGAAAAAAATAAAGAAAAAAAGGGTCCATCTTTGGGGTCCATGTAATAACACAATACTTACATTAGCATAATTTTGATGTTATATCATACCTATACGCTGCAGCAGAGCTTAGAACTATTTATGACTTCTGATGTCCTATGAAATCACCCTCTTTGACACCAGGTACCGGTTCTTTGGGAATCTTTCTCAGCAGGATCTCAAAAGCTGCACATCTGGCCCCCCGCAGACTTCACAGTCAGCTCTGCTAGTCTCTGCTCTGCCATCTGCCATTAGTGGTCGCTATCACACTAGTGCCTAAGGCATCTGAAATGCTAACCAGAAGGCTGGAGGCTCAAACCCACCAGCCATTCCTCAAAGGAAAGTTGGGCAATCTACCTCTGTAGTGATACCGCCTCAGAAACCCAAGGAGGGGGTCACTATGAATGGAGTCCAACTTGACGGCTGTGAGTTTGTGTTATTTTTGGTATTACACTATCACCTCCCAGAGAACTCATCTACCTTCCTTTTTAAACTAAGTCTGTATGGCTCATGCCTTGCTGAGGGCAGTGGGGATGATACACACACACACACACACACACACACATACGTATTTATATTTTAAACTGCCCTTTCCCACTGACATCAGTCACAGCCATAGGAGGCAGTGAGACTCAGCAGAGGTAGGGATACTGTCAACAAGCCCATTGGAACCATGTGCCTGGATAGTGCTGTTCCCCAGGCCCTGAATCCCTTTGAACAGTGTTTTGGTTCATGTCTTGACTGGTGCTAGGGGACTGCGTAAGAAATAGCTGTGGAACCTTTCTGCTGTGTTGACTACACTGATACTTAGGAGAATATTGGTTATTACATCAGAGGTAAAAAAACAAAACAAAATTCTACGATCTGTATGTCAGGAAAGTATTTGCTTCTTTTGAGTAATGGTGGTGTTTTTAACTACTTTATTTGACTACTGGGAAGTCACTAATTTGTGATGCATTTTCTATACTGTGCTTTGTTGTTTATTTTCTCCTGTCTTCTCTAGAACATGATTTGTCAATTCTAAATAATCTTTCTGTATTGAGTGTATTTTTTTAAAATTTAATTTTGTTGTTGAGAATATACACAGCAAACCATATACCAATTCGGCTCCTTCTACATGAAGTAGCACTGACACTGCCTACGTCACAGTCTGCAATCATCCTCACCCTCCTCTTCTGAGTTGTTCCTCCCCCATTAACACAAACGCACTGCCCGTATTACGTGCAATGCGGTGAGACACATTTTGGGAAGGAGCAGGTAGCAGCTCCTGCCCTAGGCACACAACCAATAAGCTAAGTGCAGAGCTGCATCTGGAACTCAGGTGCTCTGACAGCCTCAGGCAGAGGTGAAAAGAACCAAGTGGTAGGGCAGTGAACGTTTCTGGGTCAGCCTCTGGGGTTTCCCAGCAGCTCTGACTTTAGGCCCAAAGGGGGCCTTGGAATCTCAGAGAAGTCTGGCGTGAACAGAGCATTGAGAATTCAAAAGGCTGGGCCACTAGACCAGAGGTCCTGGGCTGGCCTCACTCATCTATCTAACGCTAGTTTACTAAATAAGTCCCTCTCTGGGTTTGGCAGGTCCTTCCCCTTAGAGCTGCCCATGTGGACAGCCTGGGGTGTCCTGCCCATTGCCTAACTCTTCACTTCCTTACGCCTAAGAGTAAGGACCATGCCGCGGAGAAGGCATGGCTGGTGTGGCCAAGGTAGAATAATAATCTGCCTACAAGGTGGAGTTTGGGCCTTTCCAAACATATGCAAGGAAGTTTCCAGATCCCTCTTGGCTCCAAGGAAAAATATTTTCAGATAACTTCAATCAGATAACTTTAACAACATGTGGGGCAAGTATTGGGTATTTGGTGTCTGGAGGAAGGGTGTCCCAGGAGAGTGAAGGGTAGGTGCTGGAAAACAAGCCTGTTTCTAGCTGCAGTCTAAGTGGGTTGGCCTGTGGTTAGTGGTCTGTGCGTTCTCAGAGGCTCTGAGGGACCTCACCAGCCAATTTGCTGTCTCTTGCCCACAGCGCTGTCGAAGATGCACTGGACACCGGAACACGCCCAGCCCCTCAACCAGTGGCCAGAGCAGCACCTAGACGTCTCCTCCACCACCCCGTCGCCAGCCCACAAGTTGGAGTTGCCCCCTGGGGGTCGCCAGCGCTGCCATTATGCTTGGGCACACGATGATATCTCCGCCCTCACTGCTTCCAACCTTCTCAAGCGCTACGCGGAGAAGTACTCAGGTGTCCTAGACTCGCCCTACGAGCGCCCCACACTGGGCGGCTATGGCGATGCCGCTTTCCTCAACGGTGCCAAGGGGGACCCCGAGCCCTGGCCAGGACCGGAGCCACCCTACCCCTTGGCCTCACTCCACGAGGGCCTCCCGGGAACCAAGTCGGGCAGTGGAGGCGGTTCCGGAGGCCTGGGAGGCTCCCCAGTTTTAGCCGGCAACCTGCCTGAACCCCTCTACGCCGGTAATGCGTGCGGGGGCCCGTCGGCGGCACCAGAGTACCCGGCGGGCTATGGCGGGGGCTATCTTGCGCCGGGCTACTGCACGCAGACTGGGGCTGCGCTGCCCCCGCCACCCCCGGCCGCGCTACTGCAGCCGCCGCCTCCGCCCGGGTACGGCCCCTCGGGGCCTCTGTACAACTACCCCGCTGGGGGTTACGCGGCGCAGCCGGGCTACGGGGGCCTCCCGCCGCCGCCGGCCCCCCCGCCGGCCCCCTATCTGACCTCGGGCTTGGCGGCGCCTACTCCTCTGCCCGCGCCTGCCCCACCCCGGCCGGCGCCCACCTCCTACAGCTTCCACGCGGCGGCTCCAGGTGCAGAGGCCGGGGTCTCGCTGAAGCGCAAGGCCGCCGACGAGGGCGGAGAGGGCCGCTACCGCAAGTACGTCTACGAGCCCTCCAAGGCCCCCGCGGCCGACGGCACCTCCTACCCCGCCGCGGACAACGGGGAGTGTCGGGGCAACGGGTTCCGAGGGAAGCCAACTGGAACCGTGGAGGAGGCGTCGGGCAAGTACGGGGGTGGCGTCCCCCTCAAGGTCTTGGGCTCCCCCGTGTACGGCCCGCAGCTCGAGTCTTTTGAAAAGTTTCCGGAGCGGGTTCCGGCGCCGGCTCCCCGTGGGGGCTTTGCAGTGCCGTCTGGGGAGGCTCTCAAAAGCGTGGACCCAGGAGCCATGGAGTTGGTGACGAGCAAGATGGTGGATTGCGGGCCCCCGGTGCAGTGGGCGGACGTTGCGGGCCAGGGGGCGCTCAAGGCAGCGCTGGAGGAGGAGCTAGTGTGGCCCCTGCTAAGGCCGCCCGCTTACCCTGGCAGCCCACGCCCGCCACGGACAGTCCTGCTCTTCGGGCCACGGGGCGCCGGGAAGGCGCTGTTGGTTCGCTGCCTCGCCACTCAGCTGGGCGCCACGCTGTTGCGCCTGCGCGGCTCGACATTGGCAGCGCCGGGCGCGGCCGAGGGCGCGCGCCTCCTCCAGGCCGCCTTCGCGGCTGCGCGCGGCCGACCGCCTGCGGTGCTCCTCATCAGCGAGCTGGACGCGCTTCTTCCAGGCCGGGACGATGGCGCCGCCGCCTCGGGTGCGCTGCAGGCGCCGCTCCTAGCTTGCCTGGACGGCGGCTGCGGCGCGGCGGCTGACGGCGTGTTAGTGGTGGGTACCACCTCGCGGCCTTCGGCTCTGGATGAGGCGACCCGCAGGCGTTTCGCTCTCCGCTTCTACGTGGCGCTGCCGGATAGTCCGGCTCGTGGGCAGATCCTGCAGCGGGTGCTGGCCCAGCAGGGATGCGCGCTGGGCGAGCAGGAGCTCGCGGCTCTGGTGCAGGGCACCCAGGGCTTTTCAGGGGGCGAGCTGGGGCAGCTGTGCCAGCAGGCAGCAGCCAGAGCGGGCCTCCCGGGTCTGCAACGCCCGCTCTCCTACAAGGACTTGGAGGCAGCATTAGCCAAGGTGGGCCCTAGAGTCTCACCCAAGGAGCTGGACTCGTTCGTGGAGTGGGACAAAATGTATGGCTCCGGACACTGATGGCGCGCTGGGGAGGGCGCGGGAGCCGCGGTCCCTCCCTCCCTCCCTCCCCGCCTCATCCGCTTGGAAGGGTGTCATGAAGCAAACAGGCTGAGATGGTGCTGGAGTGGTGAATGTGGGGTGGGGAGGGGTGGGACGGGGTGTGCCAGTGGATTTCTTTTTTCGTGGGAAGGAAAATGGTTCTGCTAGGCAGATAGATGCCATATGCGCCGTGTACTCAGGTTTTTCCTATTTATTGTGGACGGGAAGCTCCCCTCGAAGACGGGACAGATCCGGGATGGCCTGGCACCCGGGGCCTAAGGAGCTCCTGCTCTCTCGCCACAATCCTTTTGTCTCCTCGCAATCTGAATGACTCCCCCCCACCCCCGTCTCTTTCTCTGCGTTCGCCTGGTTTTCGCTCCCTATCGCTTTGTCCCCGAACCCCCCCATGCTCGCCCCATTTCTCTTTTGCTCCTCCCTCCCTCCCCCATCTCTCCATCTATCATCCTCTGTGCTTCTGTCTCCATCCAGTTCTCTTCAGTTCTCTGTGTCTTGCTCTCTGCGCGCATAAACGCCTGTCCCTGCCTTCTGTCCCTCTCGCATTCAAAGGCTGCAGTGCCCCTTCACAGGAGATCTGGAGGTCCAGGGGTGGAGGAGGAGGGGGTAGGGAGTTCCCTCCACCCCCTTATCCCTCACCCAGCTGAAACTTTGGGTCTAGGGTGGGGGTGGGGAGTCAAGCAAAAATGAAAAAAAGAAGAAAACACCCAAAGGTTTTTTGTTTGTTTGTTTGCTTTTGATGGGAATTCCCAGAAATGTAGTTTGTTTAATATTGTAGATCTCTTATTTTTGTAAGATGTGTAGAATTTGCTGTTTTTCTTTTGACAACTCAGGAAGAAACTGACCTCAGAAAGAATGTTAGACTTTGGCTGCTCTCCTGTGTGTCCCCCCTCCCCCCTAGGGGAGCAGATTCTCCCAGAAGACTTAGAAAGTGATACTTGTGGGGAAAGGGAGAGGAAGACCCAGGGGCCCCAGTCAAACCCCTGCCATCCCTGGGACAGAAGTGGAATGTATTTCTTGGGCTTCCTCCCCAGGTCCAAGGTTTTAGGCAGGAGTGTGGGGGAGTAGGGTGTTGGACTTGAGAGAGCAAGTCTTACTCCTTCCTGCTGCTCTCCCTGATGGGCCCCACCCTCAGCCCAGTATTTTCTGTGGTGGGTTTTGCAGAATTGGGGATGGATACTCTTGTTCACTTCTTGCCCTAGACTCAGAAAATCGGGGAATGGAGGGGCCTGCCTGGGCTTCCTAGCTCCAAATGGGAGGATGACCCAGGCAGAGTCCCCAGAAAGGTCATTTCATCCAGCCCCTGATTTGGCAGAGGTCCCTTATAACTTACGCTGAGAAGATTCCTTTGGGAGGGAAGACTGGTCACGACTGACCACAGACCTCACACTTCCTTGCCTGCTGTTTGCAGGGAGAGGCTCTGAGGAGTGAGTGCAGCCCCTACAGATGAACGTTTTCCAGGGAAGTGTGCCACCTCCGTTCCCCTAGAGCCCTAGTTCTGGAGCTACAGGCGGGGAGAGCGTGAAGGGGCTGGGCAGGCTGTTTTCCCCTGACAGTTTATCCTCAGGCCCATCCAAACTTTTTACCAGAAGCCCAGGCTTGGAGGCCCTTCCCTCTCAGAACCATACTCTTCTTCCCACCAACTTTCCCTTGAGGGGACTTCAGCAGTTTGCCCCCACCCCATGTCACAACTCATGAGCTTTGGTCCAAAGAGGGGGACACACTCTCACTCCTACCCCTTTTCTCTCCCACCCCAGCCTTGCTTCCTGTCCCCTACCTGCCCCTGCAGCTCCCAGAGTCTCTGTGTCACCTCCCACTCTTGGCTGGGAGGGTGTCCTTGGGGGACATTTCAGGTGCCAAGGTGCTGAAGGCCTGTGCTGGGCGCGGAGTGCTCGCAGGAAAGTTGCTGTTTTTTCCCTTTTCAGCCTTGGCCTCTTTCTGACTCTCCTCTCCTTGGAGCTAGCTGATTGCAGGCCTCTGTTGCCTCTGAAACAGTGGGCCATAGGGTTTTGGTTGTGATGACTGACCTGTGAAGGAAGCAGGGAGTGAGGGGGTTCTCTCAGGTGTGTGTATGTGTATGGGGGGAGGGGGGAGGGCTTTAAGGAAGTGGGCTGGGACCCCAGATGTGGAGGTGGGGAGGAGCTCACTGACTGAGACCCAGGGTCCCCCCAGCCACCTATACTGGGCTCTTCTTGTTCCTCAGGCTTGGGGAACTTTGCACAAGGAGACAGCCCCCAGGCTACTGGCATCTACCTCATGGACACTGGGGTGGGGAGGGGAAGGGCAGGTCCAGCTCTGGCAATGTTGGGGGGGGCATACCAAAGAATCCAGGGGCAGGGAGTAGGGGAGGGCCAGACTCAGCGAGTTGGCCCTTTCCTTTGTCTACCCAGATTGGGGTTGGGGTCCCCTCCTCCAGCTGTAACCATTTCTACCTCATTTTGCTGCGTGTTGTACATGGACGTATTTATCTCCTGTCTGACGATGCTCTGCAGTTGTGGTCTGTCTACCTCAGAAGAGACTGTATTTTAAAAGAAAGTATTACACAGTATTAAAGTAATGACATGTGGTTTCCAGAGAATTTCTTGGGGGTAGTGGATGTGGGGAGCTCCCAGGAGGTTGCTTGGGCATCTGGGTCTACTGGGGTCCAGGGTATGGTTTTGTGGGTATTTCTGTTCCTTCAGCAAAAAGTTATTACAGGGCCCCTGTTACTCACTGTGCCACAGCGACTGCCTTCCAGGTGCTGCAGCATAAAAAGCCACAGTCGAGCTCTGGAAAGCCCTGGATGGAGATGGCCTTCCTGCAATTCTGAGCTCTCAGGGTCAGAGCTGGGGTGGACTCATTGTGTCGCCAGAGCCCTGCAGTGTGAGGGGCTGAGAAGGGCTCATGTGTTTGTTGAATGAGTGAGTGGATGATCCAGTAAACGCCTGGAGGAAAGGGGTTCTGACAAGGAGGAAGGTTCGTTCAGAACCTGGATAGCAGCTCATGTTGTGGAGAGCCAGCGTTGTGCTTGTATCTCCCTGGGGGGGGGGGAGTAGGGAGAGGGGACAGGATGTGGAGACAGCTGAGTTCCAATCTTTAAGGTCACATGGTGCACCACCATCTGTCCAAAACCCCAAACCAAATTCTGACATCAAGTCGAGTCTGACTCATAGCGACCCCCTTCAGGTTTCCTAGGTGGTAAATTTACAGAAGTAGATTGCCCAGCCTTCCTTCCTCGGAGTGGCTGGTGGTTTGAACCATCAACCTTCTGGTTAGCAGTCAAATGCCTTAGGCACTATGCCACCAGAGCTCATTATGTGTCAGTCCTCAGATTATCCATGGCAGCACGTCATAAACTGGGAGACTGTGAGAAGACAAGGAACTTCTTGTTGAAAAAGCACGGTGGAGATGCCCGCGAGAGGTGTAGACCCGCAACTTCTGAGGCCTCTGATGCACTAAGCAAAATTGTTGAAAATGCACAAGAGCTCAGGGGGAGCAGTGTACGCAGGCTTCCTCCTGAGGGTGTACCACAGGCTTTCAGGAGGCAGAACAAGGGCACGGAGAGACCCTGCAAAGCAAATAGTTTCTCCAAGAGAAACAATTGTGGGAATGCCTGGATATTGAGGCTCCATGGCATTGCCCCAGGGTTCAGCAACCCCTACTAGGCCCTTGGAGGCCCAGACTCCTCCTTGCATTCCTCTGGTTTGCCTGAAGATCTGCTTCTGAAAGGTAACAGCCTCAAACACTCTGTGGAGCACAGTTCTGTGCACACGTGGGGTCGTCATGAGTCAGAATTGATGGCAACTCTGTGCAGTCACTGCGTGACACTGAGGATACAGAAATGGTTAAGGAGGGGGGACCACATCAAATTCATCCATTCATCCTTAGAGTCCCACATTTTGCATCATATCATACATAGAGGACACAGGTGAGTGCCCTAATATAGGATGCACAGGCTATTTCAAGAAGGCCCAAAAAAGACCCCAAGTCTTGTGATGGCAGGGGTGGGGTGCCAGGAAAACATCCTGGATGAGACAGGGTCCAGCCCGACAAAGCTACGGAGGTTGGAAAGTGCACCAGCTGTGTGGAACCCTGCTGCAAACAGCGATCTGTTACCAGAGTGGAAATTGAAGACAGGAGTGGGGAGAAACTGAAAGAATCAGTTGGGACTAGACCACCGGGGCATTCCACACCCTGTTAAGAGCTGGGGCTCCACTAATACAGCCTGGGGGGAGTGGTGAGAAGGAAAGGGGTGGCTGTGGACAGGGTCTGAATTGCAAATTAAGAATTTGTACATTCACACATGAATTCAAATATTTACTGAACACCCTTTATACACTAGTTGCTATGGGGATGATAGATGGCTCTTGCTATTTAATGGAGGAGACAGTAAAAAGGCAGAGCTGAAGTATCAGGATATGGGAGCAGATAGGAGGAGTACTGTGAAAAGGACATGGAGGTGGCAGCTCCTGACCTCTAACTGCACAAGAGGGAGACGAGTCCCTATCACCAGCCCAAGGCTTATTTCTATGAGGCCAGACATGCCACCACCCTCCAGCCTTTTTGCCAACTCTGAAACCAGACGTCCCTCCCATGGCACTCACTACTCTGTTGAGTTCGATAATTTGTTGGAGTGGCCACACAGAACTCAACAGACAATATTCATGATGATGGAGTTAATTAAGGAAGTAACACGTTACGATTCGGGTTCAGAAATGCCCTGCTCTGTCCGGCAAGTGTTGTTATTTGCTGTCAAGTTGGACTGACTCATAGCGACCCCTCCTTGGGTTTCCGAGACACTCCTCGGAAGGAAGGTTGGGCAATCCTACTTCCGTAGTGATACTGCCTCGGAAACCCAAGGAGGGGTCGCTATGAGTCGGGGCCGACCCGACGGCACATAACAACAACAACAATCACTACAGGAGTAGATTGCCCAACCTTCTTTCTGAGGAGTGGCTGGTGGTTATGAACCGCCAGCCCTCTGGTTAGCAGTCAAGTGCTTTAGGCACTATGCTACCAGAGCTCTGTCAAGTGTTACAGAGCTCTTTTAGCTCTGCCAATAGGTACACCCAGGTGTACCCCACTCTGCCAGCAGGCCTCCTGCCCAAAGGCACAGCTTTCTTGCTCTGTGGGCCAGCAAGCCCGTCGCTGTCTCGTGCCTCTTGGCTCCTCAACTGTCTTTCTGCCAAAGGAGGTCCAGTGCAGGGACCTCGGGTCCAAGGACACACTCACTCTACCTCTGGCTCTTCTCTGTTGATAGCAGTGAGATCCCCTTTCTGTCCTAGGAAGGCTCATTTTAAGCCTAGCAGAATAACAAAACCAACCAGTCCCCACATTATAATTCCATACACCTTATTTGCATGGCCCACTCCCACAAGGGTGCCATGTACCTTCTTTATATTACTCACAAGCTAACCAATCCCCTTGGTGGCCACAAGCAGCTTGCATTTGCATAGTTCTACCCAGTAATCTGGTGGGAGTCACAAAGACTGGCTAGAAAAGCCGTATCAAGTAATTCACCACACCACAGGTACCTAATAGAGACTGAGGGCAAGGGGGTAGGGGTGTGGTTCAGGAGTCAGAGAGGGCTTTCCAGAGATGACCAGCTGAGACCTGACAGCTCTGCCAGTGACTCAGAGCCAGACCCAGGCTTGGGTAAGTGAAACAGGTTTGGGTAAGTGGGGCCCCAAGGTGTGGGAGGGGATTGGAGGAGGTGATTTATCCAGTCAGAAGTGGATGCAGGTTTGGATTAAGCTGGTGTGGGAAGAAAGGAAATGATGGTGAAAGGAGTTGTGGTGGCATAGTCTGCTGCGAACCACCAAAACTGTGTTTCGAACCCACTAGCCACTCAGTGGGAGAAAGATGAGTCAGTCTGCTGCTTTAAAGATTGACAGCCTCGGAAACAATTTTACTCTGTCCTAAGAGTTACTATGAGTTGGATTCCACTCAATGGCAATTTTTTTTTTTTTTTTAATAGTAGGTAACAATTTAGGAATTGACTGGATATTGGAGATAGTGGACAGCAAGGAGTCTAGGGCTTCTGGTGGAGGCTGGGGGATGGTGGTGGTGGTAGGGAGTGAATTAGGAGATCGGAGTGTTGAGTCTGAGGTACCAGTGGGACAGCAGGCAGGTGTTTGAATAGAGCCCCAGAATCCTAGCCTCCTTGGAGGGGCTAAGAGCCCTTTCCAATCCCCAGGTGATGGGACACCTACTCTCTAGCTCTTGGGCCTTGGGAGACCCTCTTTTCACAGTTCCCACGTTGGAAATCACCTTGGCATTTCTGGGTGTTGGGAAGCCCCTCTCTCCCCAAGTCCCTGATTGTTTAAATCTCCCGCCTTCTTGTGTTCTGCGAATCCTTTCTTCTGTCTCAATCTCCGAATGCTGGAAGCTTTCATCGCCCCACAATCCTTGGGTGTTAGGAACTCCCCCCCCCCCCATTCAGGCCTTGGGTGTTCGGAGCCTCTCGCCCTACAGTCCGTGGTTCTCCAGTGGCTGCTGGTGATGGTATGGCAGGCTCCGCCTATAGCCCTAGTGTTGGCGTTGTGGGGCTGGGCACCAGCTCCTGCGGGGGCCACGGACGCCATGGGCCCTCATGCAGCCGTCCGCCTGGCCGAGCTGCTGACCCCGGAGGAGTGCAACCATTTCCGGTCACTCCTGGAGGCTCCCGAGCCCGACGTCGAGGCCGAGCTGGCTAGACTGTCTGAGGACCGGCTGGCGTGGGCCAAGCCACTGGAGGTCGCCGAGCCATCGGAGTCGCGGGGCCAGCTCGGGCGGCGGCGGCGGCGGCGGCAGGCGGAGGAGGACTCGGCGGGCCGGCCAGCCGGGCCCGAGGAGGTCACCGACGGCTGCCGGGAGGCGCTGGCGGCCTGGCTGGCTGCCGAGGCCCTGTCCCTGCCTTGGGACCGCGTGGCCCGGGCTCTGCGGCGCAGCGGCCGTCCGGACGTGGCCCGGGAGCTGGCCAAAAACCTCCACCAGCAGGCGGCGCTGAAGCTGCGCGAGTTCGGGCAGCGCTACCTGCCGCCGTCGGGCGCCTCCGCCCCAGCCGCCGCGCCCGGGGCCCCGGCCCCGCGCTCCCGCCGCGCCTCGGTCCCCGAGCTCAACTGGGACAAGCTGGAGCTGATCGTAGAGCGATTGCCGCAGCCCCCTTACGAGCGGAGTCCCAGCGGCTGGGCCGGACCGCTGGTGCTAGGCCTCCTCACCGGCTTCGTGGGGGCGCTGGGCACTGGCACGCTGCTCATTCTGCTCACGCTGTGGATCACGGGCGGCGACGGCGACGGGGCGCGGCCCGGCAGCCCCGCAGCCCCAGCCCGCCCACCTCTCCTGAGGCGCACAGCCTGTGGGAGACGAAGCCATTTCTTAATTAAGAGCCCCTGGGACCGGAACTACTCGGCCTGGGCCGCGGAAGGGCCAGAGCATTCCCTCGCCTCGGTGCCCCAGCCATAAAATGGGAATACATCCTGGTGTTCTGCCCCTGACATTAATAGAAAAGTTACAAAATATGCAAAGGAGGGAGAAATCTGTTCGTTCGTTCACTGGAAATGACCAGCTTAGCTAGTGGGGCTGCCAGTGGACGAGGAGGGGCTCCAGTGACAGTCTTAAGAAGGTGGAAGACAGGCCCTCCCAATTCTTCTCAGATTTTGTTCCTGCTTATCTTGCAACAATTTTTCTGTTAAGGGCTACTGTCTATTGTGCCTTCATCGTGGGCCTGGCACTACACTAGCAGTTACATATTTGATATAATCTTCAAAACCCAGGAAGGAAGGTATTACACATAAATTCAAGGCACAACTAGTTAGGGGCATAATTTGGTTTTTAAATCCAGGGCTGCCTGACCTGAAACTCTGAGCTCCAGAAGGAGTGATCAGTGAGTAGTAAGGGAGCTTGAAAGACACGATGGAGACCAGGCCAGGATTCAGTTTACTGTGCCACCCTGTTGAGTGTGCAGGGGGCAGGGCAGCTAAACATGCGCCCACTTCTAGTGGCTGCCTCCACAGTGTCCTCCCCACTCAGGCAAGGTCTCCTGGAGGTCTGCTGGGAGCCCCAAACTTTTCCCACTCCCTGGGTGGCTGGGGCACTGCCAGCCCATCCAAGGAGCTAGGCCCCTGTCAGCCTTCACAAAGACTGCTCAGACTGCTCCCTGGAGGAAGGCAGGAGGCGAGGTGTGGGGTCCTGCTAGGTGGGAGTGCCTGACTCCTTGTCCATGCTAGGCTGAGGGGCTGTGGTGTGAGAGCAATGACAGAATGACAGGCCAATCCAAGAGGAGAGTTGAAAACAAGATTGACATAACCCTTTATTGCAAATTCTAAAGTAAAAAGATGTACAGTACAAAGTAAAATTGAAATTTCAGACTATAAATTTCCAACCCACTTATACATTCTCATTTCTCAAGCATTTCTGCCATTTCCGCATAAACAGAACAGGGAACAAGTCGAGGGGGTGAAGGAAGGAGATACAGCAAGGAAAAAAATAATGTCTAGAATAATCACAAATCCCAGAAGCAAGTGAAAGGAAAGACATTTTCTCGACCTGCTGTCCTGGTGATGAGAAGCGGGGAGGGTTGGAGCAGTGCAGTTTAAAATGGCTCTCAGAATAGCAGCATTTATGGTACCATTTCATCTTCAAGTTCAAATAATACTTTGCCCTTCCCTAGTGCCTTTGCCTCTGTATCTCAAAACACTTTACAAAACATTTAATTAAAGCCTCACAACACCCCTGTGAGGTAGGTCAGTATTATTACCCCCATTTTACAGATGGGGAAACTGAGGCACAGAGAGGTTAAGTGACTTGCCCAAGGCCACACAGCGAGCCAGCGGCAGAGCTGGGGATGGAACACAGGAGTCCTGTCCCTTTTCTGGAGCCGCTGGGCCACACTCCCCTTTACCTATATACATTCTTCACACGCACACACACCACACGTGGCACACCTGCCCGCCCCACCCCACTTAGCCTCTATGTACAGCAAACAGCAGTGGGGGGCAGGGGCAGGGGGTGCCTCAGGAGTGTTTTAATGGAGGAAATCTTGGTAACCTTGGAAAGGGAATCCAGAAAAGCACAGAGTGGAACAACAGCGCAAGCTCTAGTGCAAATCTTGGGCCCCTCCAAACCCAGACTTCCTCTTCTCTCCTGATGTCCCCCCTCCTGGCTGACTAGTTACAGCCAATTCTTTAGGGGATGGGGGTACCTGAAAATGAATGAAGCTTTTTGCAAAACTTTGGGCAACATCTGAGAAAAGAAAGAGGCATCATTATAGAAGATGCCCGGGACTCAAGTCGCAGTCATACCGCATGGCAATCTCACCTCCATCGCAGGCCTGGAGGCTGGGGGTGGAGGGGAAGAGGATGGGGACTGACCTACCAGCCATCTCTCTCCAGAGTGGAGCTACTGGAGCGGACTAGAGTGGGCACTTCAAGATCCTCCTGAGAGAGTGTTCCTGGACCAGGAGACATGGCCTAGAGAAGGATGTCCCCAAAGGGGGTCAGGGAGAGAGGGAAGGAGATGGGTGCCCCCTTCCCCTGCAAGAATGTGAACGAGGCCAGCCCATGTCTGCTGGTCTCTTCTGTGGGGGTGATGGAGGGCAAGGCCCAGCTGTTAGCTAGCAGAATGGAGGCTGTTGGGCATCGTCCACGCCCTAGCTTTGGGGCATTGGGGTAGTTTTTTCTTAACGTACTGGTGAAGGCGGCAGAAGGCAGGCCAGTCAGCTGGGCTGGCTGACATAATCTCTGGGGGCTCTGCCTGGTGGACTGATTGGTAGGGCAAGGGTTTTAGGGGTCTGAGCACTGGCCTGGTAGGGGGAGGAATGCCACATGCAATGGGTGAGTGGGGGTCTGGGGTGGTCAGGACTTTGCTTTTCTTGCCAATCTCTATTTCCCAGCCAGAACTCTGCCAGAGACCCTCTGATTGCTCTCTCTTCCCTTCCCCTCCTTTCCCCGAATGTGCTAAGGTCTCAATTCTCGAACCCCACCCAAAACTCAAGAATTGGGACAGTCAAGCAACAAACGCACACCAAGACAGGCTTCCCTTGTACAGTAAAAAGGGTATTTTTTATTTTGTTTCCTTTTGGCTTATAGTAGTGATGTACTTTGAAATCACGTCTCATTTAGAGCAGCGTTGGCCTCCATGCATTCACTAATACGCTAATCTTCACTATTGGCCTTTTATAGGTTTACATTGGTTGCGGCGAAAAAGAACAGAACTCTGGGCACTGTCACTCCAGGGGCTTGGACTGGGAGTTTCTGTTTATTTCTCCCCAGTCAACTCCTGACACCGAAAGCGGCTCACTTAGGAGGGGACGAGGTCACGGTTGACTCGGGAAGATACTCCTGCTCTTACCCTCTGCTTTAGATTATGGAGTCTCCTCATCCTAAGTAACAAGGAGGTTAAAGAAAGAAGAGGGAGAAAAGTGTTTTTTTCACACACATACCAGCAACCATGTCAGATGCTGCTCAGTGGCTTTGGCTCTGCATTTTAAATTAACAGCATCACACGTCTTTTTGCTTTTTGTCCTTTTTTAAAGGTGGATTGTGGAGTATAAATACTGCACCAAGGACCTGGCTACAAAAAATAAATATTTATATTATATTTATATATCTATATATATATATGTGCAGTGATACTGTGGCTGCTGCTGCTTTTTGATTGGCTTCGTTAATATTTGGCAAAGCGTTGCCACTCACCCACTCAGTGAAGACGTACAAAAACGTCATCATTGACTCTTTCAGTTCAATGCCTATTAACTGCGGGTGTAAACTGCTGGTGATGGTGTCATTTACTACCAAAGAAGTGTGGAGCAGGGTGGGTGAGTGAGTAAGTGGGTAAAGGGGTAGTTGGAGAAGGAAAAGAAGGTGGGAGAAGTTTAAAAAAAAAAAAAAGTGTAAGTTCAAATAGCGTGGAGGTGGCTTCTTCCCTATGAAGCTGGCTGATGGGTGTCAGATACCAAGGCCCATGTATTACTGAGGAGATAGCCTGCTGGGCAGGGAGTGGGATCTCAGGGAGGAAAAAGGTCAGATCTCAGAAAAATCTCATTAAGATAAGATGCTCTAGTAGCTTAATGACATCACTAGTACGAGCACTTGGTGGACCAAGCAAGATCTTATAGCTCTGTTGCCTGTCTCAAGACCTAAGAACAGCTATGAAGTTTGGCCAAATCTTGCATAGAAGTGGTTAGAATTTATTGCACATTGGAACAAAAATATATATTTTTTTGTTGTTTTGGAAAAGACCAGTAGGAATAAAAAATTTTTTGTCTGTCTGTCTGGTTTGGGGATGTACATTGGCTGACAGCATCTAAGTTCTAAGAAGAAAGAAAAGTATAAAAAATAAAAATAAACATGACAATGGCATAAGCCAGAAGCCATTTCCTATTTAATAAGTTAGTAATTTGTATTTACAAAAAGGCATGCCAATAAAATAAAATTATATATATTACAGTATTTATAATTCTCTTAAAAATAACCACACATGTCAGCTTTTGTTTTGTGCTGTTTACAATGTAGCCTGTACATGTGACTATACATTCATCCTAGCAGTTAGCAGGGTCACTGAAAGAAATGCCTTCCCAATCAGGTATCGGGTGTAGTACGAACGTTCTACGGATGGTGCCACAGAAGCTGGCTTAAGAGAGCTGGACAGAGTTTGTAATGGTCCAACAACACAGAAAGCTCTGCTTACCGACTTGCTGTGGTTTGTTCTATGCAACACTATGCAGGTGGGCTGTGAAGGTACATCCAGAGTGCTTCTACTGCGAGGCAGACCGCTGTGTCTGATTATGGGTTATTGTTTTTGTTTCTACCCCCACCCCCTCCATGTTATGATTCCAAAAGAATTTATTTTGATTTGGTTCGCATGCTAAGATCTCTCCTCCTACTTTGTAAGGACTCCCTGAAACATTCAACTACAGCATCTTGGCTTTGAAATCTAGTTAGCTGATGAGAAACCCCTGGACTGAAAACTGTCTTCTTTAAAGCAAGAGATGGGATGGAACATATGATGCTCCCCCACAAGCCACCCTCCAATGACAACGGGCAGTTGCTAAGCAGATAGCAAAACTGGCTGAAGGGAACGTGCTGGGGGAAGCTGGAACATTCTGCAAATTTCATATTAGATAACTATCTCATGAAAACCAATGCAGTAAAGAGACCAAGTGGGCTTGGTTCAGAGGCGGCTCCATTTTTACCTCAGGTCCCACCAGTGACTATTTGTTCTAATAATGAATGCAAGAAACCACAGCCATAGCCCCAATGCTGTTGCCCTCACCCAACTCTGGGTAAGGGAAAGCCCTGCTTGTGGAAGAATGTGATGGAGGCAAGAGGACTCATGCAGCGTGTGATCTTGTGACAACCCCTCGGGAGAAGAGAGAGGCCAGTTCAGAATATCTGAACCCCTCTTCTTATTGACCCAAGGCCAGAGAAAGCCACAAGGCAGAAGGACATGATAGTAAATGAAGTGAGCACCCCTTAACCCCCAACAAAAGGTTGTTTTAAGTTCCCCATATTACTCCCTAGAGATAACGTGCTACTTTGAATAGCACTTTTATCTCTACCCCAATGTCAATTCTCCAGTATGAAGGCTAAACAATCATCATAAATATTGCAAGATACAAATGAACTTTTTGTTTTTTTTTAGCCCTAGGATTTGGTTTTACAGTGACATTATTAATACAAGCCATTCGGGATCGAAGTCTCCCCATGTATGGGACACAGAGCAGCATTAAATAGTTCATCTTTCAAAATGTGCCAACAATGGCTGTATGTTAGAGATGTCTGTTAAACATATACACACAACGGATCCATCTGCTTGTTGGTTTGGGTTTGTTTTGTTGTTGTTGGTGGTGGTCAATTAATTGCTTGGTTATGTTTCCCTACCCAGAAGGTGTGTGAAAAGACTTTTAAGAATTAATAAAGAATTGCAGCGGGTATGGAAATCTTACCATTTTCTCCAAATACAGTGAACGGCGCAGGGCTGGGTCCTGTCCAAAGGCTGACCCAGTGCAGGGGACAGGATTAGTAGTGTCCTGTGGTGTATGGTTCTCATGCATGACTTCTGATCACAGCATGCCATCATGCAAATCATTTCTACGCATTGAACGAGCACAATGTTTGGATTGGCCTGAGCAAGTCCTCCTCAGCCTGAAGAAACCTGATTGTTTTCCCCCACCCATCTCCAAACCACGTGAAGCCCATGTGGAGAAGATGTGGTTTAGATCAAAGAAACTGACAATTGAATGACATGGGCTAAATATGAGTGTGTGTGTGTCTGTGTGTTTCCTTTTTGCTGCTTAGCCTAACTAATGTAAGAATGCAAATATAGTTTGCATGAACAAACAAACTTTTAAAGTGATGCTTTCTGCTTCTGAGAATCAACAAAATGAAAAAATAAAATCCATTTGGCTGCAACGGAAATATGCTGGTCCCGGCAGCCTCTCCTCTGTTTTTGTATCCTGTTAGGTTTGTCCTAAATTGCATTGACTGATGTGGAACATGCAGTAACCACCTGCCCAAGCATTAGAAAAATCTGTGAGTCCAGGGAGCAGGGTCCTTTGCCCTTGGCAGGTCACTGCTCAAGATGCAACCGTGTTACATGGTAAGCAGACTACGTTTGGTATAGATCTTCAGGTTAAAGTGTCTCCACAGCTGTTCTGCATTGATAATATTCAGGAAGTTTGTAAACAATCTTTCACTTCCAAGTTTTAAATCTGTACAATATTTAATTTTTGCTTTCCTCTAACACTTGGATTCTCTGACCTCTTTTTGTCTTTTGGCTCTTTCCCTTCTTCCTTCCTCCACCCGCTGCTGTTTCTCCTTTTCAGGTTTAGTTACACTGTCATAGGATGGGAGGGAGGCTGTAGACGGGGTGCTCTCTTTTTTCTCCCGGTGTGTGCCTCCATTCTCCAGCTTATTGGAAGTGGTCTTTTTGCAAATGAAGCCCCGCCTGGCTAAATGTCCCCGGTAGGCGCGCTGTAGGACCACCGCAGACACTTCCTCCTGCTTGCGCCGCAGTGTGGTCGTGATTGGCTCATAAGACACTTTGGAAGGATTGGATGCCACGAACCTCTCCTCCATCTGCTGCCGTAGGATGTCCAACTCCCCGCTATCTCCTAGGACCCGCTTGGTGAAGGCAAAAAGGATGTCCAAGCAGTGGATGCGATCCCCACTCACCATTGGCAGATCCATGGCAATGAGCTCGATGGTGTTGGGCTTGGGCACGCGGAGAGGGTGCTCCAAGGCATCTGCGAAGTCTGCCAGCTTACAATATTCAATGAATTGGGTGGCGTCAGGGTCAAACTTTTCCCAGATTTCATAAAAGGTCTCAAAGTCGTCCTCACTCAGAGGGTCTGCGCTCTCCTCTGTGGCTACACTGAAGTTCTCCAAGATGATGGCAATGTACATGTTCACAACAATCAGGAAGGAGATGATGATGTAGCTTACAAAGAAGAAGATGCCCACCGAGGGGTTCCCGCAGTCTCCCTTAAAACCACTCCCTGGGTGCTCCTTATCCAGACTGCAGTCAGGGGGGCGGTTTAGGATAGGCAGCAGCAGGCCATCCCAGCCAGCCGAGGTGGTGATCTGAAACAGGCAGATCATGCTGTTGCCAAATGTCTCAAAGTTGAACATGTCGTCAATGCCAGCCTCGTGTTTCACATATGCAAAATTGGACATCCCAAAGATGGAGAAGATGAACATGACCAGGAAGAGCAGAAGGCCGATGTTGAACAGGGCAGGTAAAGACATCATTAAGGCAAAAAGCAGGGTACGAATCCCTTTGGCACCTTTGATCAGACGCAAGATGCGCCCAATACGGGCCAGTCGGATGACTCGAAATAGGGTTGGGGAAACAAAGTATTTCTCAATCATATCAGCCAGGAACATTCCTAAGAAGAGGAAGAGAAGAAGATAAGTTATCCAGATTAGAGATTTCCCTTCTCTTTACTTATTTCACTGGGCACCAGGGAACTCTGCAGTTCAAAGGGCTTTATAGAATGAGTGTTTACTGTTGAATCTGAACTTCTATGATAAAGAAAATGACTCATTTCAAAAACACAGAAGAGCAGAGAAAGTAATAAAACAGACACTTAAGTACCTAACACCTAGCTTTAACAGAGGCTATCATTTTACCAACTTTGCTTCCCTTTTCATCCCCAGAAGTAACCACAATCCTGAAGAGTATATATCTATGGTGAATTGCGAGATGTAGCCCTTGTAGCCACTCTCTTCTATTTTGTGACGTATTATCCATGCCTGTTTAGGGTGGTGTGGTAGTTAAGGTTGTGTGTCACCTTGGCTGGGCAGCTGATAGTAGTTATTCCCTATAATGACTGGCTATTGGCTCTGTGGTGTAATTTGCCATGAGCAACTGAGTAACTGCTTTTAAACTCCTGATTGTTAAAGTCATCCACTTGGGGTATTTCTGTTGGAGCAGCACAGGTGGGATGTATCTTGAGTCCCCAGCTTGCTGGAGGGTATAACTCAGATCACCACCGTTAGCTTCCCTGAGGGTAATACAGGAATCTTCTGGAAACATTTGCTCTCCCTCTTGCTCCAGTTCTGCGTTTTGGCTCACCGTCATCTCACCCCTGGATCTGGGACAGCAGTCATCATCTGATCTGCTGATTGAGGTTCGTCAAACTCCGAGAATTGGGAGGATCCTCAAGACCTACTTACAAACGTGGGACTTGCCAGCCTCTACCACCATTTGAGATGATCCCTTGGGTGTCTGTGAATTCTGTGAGATGTTACAGTGAAATATAGAACCCTAAGATGGGAGGTGGGGGCATGGAGATTACTGAGAGGAGGAGGAGGAGTTAATGTCTGAAATGATGGAGTGGCACAATAGTTTGGACATTTGGGACACCTTTAACCTCCGCTTCATGGGGACCGGCCTTGTGCTGATCTTTCTAAGAGAAACTGTTCAAGCAGTATCATTCTAGTATGTTGTACTATGTATGATTCCATAACTAACATAGAGTATCTTATTGCATTTAAGGAATTATACTGTATCTTTTTATAACTTACTTTCGAGACTTAACATTGTTTGTGAGATTAGTATAATTTTAGATGGTTCATTTTAATAGTTGTATAGTATTCCATTTTCTGAATAGTTTCTCACTTATCTGATTTCCTACTCAAGGATAATTAATTTTTTTCAGATCTGTGCATGTACAACTTTCCTAGGTGTTACTGAGTTGCTCCTCAAAATGCTATCAATTTTTCCTATCTATAAAAAACAGATGAGAAGTCCTGATTTCACTATGACTTCACTATCTTTCAGCCTTGATGTGTTAATTATTCTGCTAAGGCATTCAATTTTCAAAGTCTCTTCTTACTGGCTCTGAAAACTCATTTCTGGTTTTTCATCACCCCTCCCCTACTAAACTAGCCTAGAAAATTAAAGGAACCTCTAAGGAGAGGTTTTCAATTCAAGAACTTCTAGATTTTGTGCTTAAAGTCATGAATCAGAAAAAGTATAGCAGATGAAAAAAAAAAAAAAAAGCAAGAATATAAAAAAAGTAGGATATAAAAGTAGAGGATTAAAATGTGAAAACCAGAGGGCCTTCTTGTGTTTACATTCAACCAGGGGTTTGTCTTCAACTAGACCATTTATCTTTAAAAGTACAGAGCAACAAGGGGAACTCAATGAGTGACCATGGAAGGAAGAAGAAAGAGTCTGGGAAATGAAAACTGAAGGGGAGGCACTGATTAACATGTTCTCTTCATTCAATGCCTTCTGCTGTCCAGGACCCAATGAGATAACACAAGCTTCAATCAGCATGGGAGGGATTTAATTTGATGATGAAGGAAACATCTTTCAATCATAAGACTCCATAAACACTGGGGCCATATACTACAGAAGGCTACAGAATCCCCTCATTTTAAGGTTTTAACCCTTTCATGACCCATACGACATATATCATCCACCAACATTTTCAGTCTTTAAGGTTCTTTTGGAAGCTGCTGTTCTAGTTGTAATATATGACACCACCTGTCAGAGACTTGTATAACTGTGAATCTGAAGAAACAGGCTTCACCCCACCAATCATACCACCGGGGTCTACTTGGGACATAAGTGCCCACATAATTGTATCAAAATCAATGTTGTTGCTGTTGTTAGGTGCCATCAAGTCAATTCTAACTCAGCGACGCTATGTACAATAGAATGAGAAAGTTCTGGTCCTGTGCCATCCTCACAGCCTCTGCGACGCTTGAGTGATTGCTGTAGCCACTATGTCAACCAGTCTCATCGAGGGTCTTCCTCTTTCTCGCTGACCCTCTACTTTACCAAGCATGATATCCTTCTCCAGGGACTGGTCCCTTTGGACAACATGACCAAAGCATGTGAGACAAAGTCTGGCTATTCTCACTTCTAAAGAGCATTTGGCTGCACTTCTTCCGAGACAGAGTTGTTTGTTCTTCTAGCAGGCCATGGTATTTTCAGTATTCTTCACCAACACCACAATTCAAAGGCATCAACTCTTCATCGGTCTTCCTATTCATTGTCCATCTTTCAGATGCATAAGAGTTGATTGAAAATATCATGGCTTGGGTTAGGTGCACCCTAGTCTTCAAAGTGACATCTTTGTCCAGTGCAATGCATTGTCTGATTTCTTGACTGCTGCTTTCATGGGTGTTGACTGTGGATCCAACCAAGTAAAATGAAATCCTTGACAACTTCATTTTCCCATTTATCATGATATTGCTTATTGGTCCAGTTGTGAGGACTTTTGTTTTCTTTATGTTGAGGTGTAATCCATACTAAAGGCTATATAGTCTTTGATCTTCATCAGTAAATGCTTCAAGTCTTCTTCATTTTCAGCAAATGTGGTTGTGTCATTTGCATATCACAGGTTGTTAATGAGTCTTTCTCCAGTCCTGATGCTGCATTCTTCATATACTCCAGTTTTTCAGATTATTTGCTTAGCATACAGATTGAGTAACTATGGTGAAAGGATACCACCTTGACACACACCTTTCCTGATTTGAAACTATTCAGTATCTCCTTGTTCTGCTTGAATGACTGGCTCTTGGTCTATGTACAAGTTCATCATGAGCACAATTAAGTGTTCTGGGATTCCAATTCTTCACAATGTTATCTATAATTTGTTATGATACACATGGCCAAATGCCTTTAATATAGTTGTTCTGGTTACCTAGTGCTGCTCTGACAAGAAATATACCACAAATGGGATGGCCTTAACAAACAGGAGTTGATTCTTACAATTTGGAGGCTTTATGTCCGAGTTCACAGTGCCAGGCTCTGGGGGGTGGGTGAAAGCCCCTCAACCTTGGGGTCCAGCTCCGCCTCCTGCTCCTGAACCACTGGAGCTAGAAGCATTTCTTCACTCAGACAGCTGCTGGCTGCTGAGGCTGAGAAGCCCCAAGGTTGACAAGTAAAAAGGCACAGTTCCGATGTTACAAAACCACACGGCAGGCCATTAACTTAAGTCCATTTAAGTCCCAAGGTCGGCAGAGCATGGCAGGCTGCTGAGCAACGACACGGCTACATGCAGGGTCCAAGCATGCCATAGGCTAGAGACCATTCTCAAAGCTTCTCCTTATATACAGGAAGCAGACCACATCCCAAAGGCAGCTACTCAGCTACTTGTGGTAGACCCCACCATGGAGCTGATTGCCATTCTCATCATTGGGAATAACTACCACCAGCTGCCCAGCCAACTCAACCAGGCCCAGCCAAGTTGACACACAAACATAACTACCACAATTGTCAATAAATCACAGGTAAACATCTTTTTGATATTCTTTGCTTTCATCCAAGATTGATCTGACATTAAGGAGAGGAATTTTTCTTTCGGTGGTAATATGGATCAAAATCCATATTCATATTACCTCAAAACATTTTCTTTCCCTTGAGTTCAGTTTGCCTACCATTACTGAGAACACATGGTATCAATAAAACAAAAAAAAAACCAAACTCAAAGCAGAAAATAATTTGATCATGAAAGGATTAAGGCAGGAAAGAACCCTACCTTTCAAATAAGATATAGCATGTTCAGAGAGTGGGTCAGATAAGCTTTGGGGCCTCTTTCGGAACAAGGGTCCCATTGGTGTTTAAGTTTTTGAGAAAATCTCCACTTCAGCCAGGCCTCAAAATGATTTCTCAGCTCTCTTTTAAACTTATCAATTAAGTCCTGACCATAAGAAGTCAGATAATATACATCCCACATATGGTTTACTGGGATCATGTTGGCTTAATACCCTCCAACTTCATCAGGGATGGCTTTAGATATCAAGGACAGGTATATTAGCCCTACTTCATTCCTTCCCTTGAGTGAAGGGTTTATTAAACTCTTCTTTCTACTGGTTTGTCTTTATTCTCTTCTATGCAAAATTTTGGGACTTCTAGTTGGTAAAGTCTTTGGCAATGGTAGATTTGGGGAGGACAAACAAAGGTGACTGCTTAGAGTTATGTCTCACCTAACCTTAATGAAATTTGTGTTGTCCAGCAAAGTGTGTTGAGATGGAAAAGTCAGCAAGATTCAGGGCAAAATTCGTATCAGAAATAAAGAACAGACATTTCAGTGCAGTCCTTTTCTGTTATCTTATCTCTTAGGAGCCCAAATACGGTGACATGTAGCAGATGGGAGACAGTTCTAACCAAGGCAAAAAGGAACCTTCAGTAGACAAGTTTTAAAAATTCAGGGAAGTTGCAGAAGAAGGAAAAAAAAAAAAAAAAAGGGATATAAGAAAATATTAAATAAATGAACTCTATATACAAAGGACCTCTGGTAGCGTAGAGCCTAAGGCATCTGACTGCAAACCAGAAGGCTGGCGGTTCAAACCCACCAGCTACTCCTTGGAAGGAAGGTTGGGCAATCTACTTCCGTAGTGATACTGCCTTAGAAACCCAAGGAGGGGTCTCTATGAGTCAGGTCTGACTCGATGGCACATACCAACAACCACCACAATATACATTATTTATTTATTTACATTGTGATTTGGGTGAAGATTTACAGAGCAAATTCACTTTCCATACAATAGTTCACATATACTTTGTCTCATGTCATAGACCACAGTTTACCACAATGCAACAGCTCCCCTCCCACTTCTTCCCGATAGTTAGCTCTTCCCAGTGTCCATCCCTCCATACACTC
>NW_006921834.1:5058125-5126110 GCF_000298275.1 Orycteropus afer afer
TTCATCTAGGAACAAGGAAAAGAAAAAATGCTGAAAACTAGGACCTGGTAGGGGAAGATTAAGAATAATAATAAAAAGGACAAAAGTATTAATAACATTAGTTCTTTCAAAACAGACAAATACAAGCAAACTAATCACCAGAAAAAAGAAAGTGAAAAAGAAAAAAATAAAAAAAAAAGAGAAAAAAAAAAAATCGGTGCAGGACAGGGTAGGGCACCCAGGCTCCGTCTGGACACATAGACTGTGATGGAGTTCCTGTGGGCCCAGAAGGTAGGTGGGAGTGGGGATGGCCACACCTCCTTTCACCAAGCGAGTGTGGGATATAAGGGTAACAAGAGGAATGTTGTACCTTTTCAGTCTTGCAGGTCCCGAGTGTCTTTGGGGTTGCTGGAAAGCAGAACGTGTTCTTAAGCCCCAGGAATCTGCGAGCGCGCTGTCTCTTTAAATATCCAAAATAGTCAAGCCGCTTTTTAAACCTTCAAAATGGTGGCACCCTCCGGACCGGCAAAAGTCCACAGTTCAGCCCACCTTTCTCTTCACCTTCTCCGTTTGTTCTCCAGCCACCGTGCATAGTCCTGCATGCAGTCCCTGGCTAGCAGGGTGAGTTTTAGGTTAATTCTTAGGTCCTACCACCACTCGGGAATCTCCAAGCTGTCTGTGCCATCAGGATTGCTCAGGCTCGCTGCCAGACCGCAGATCCGTATGTCTCCTTTTTTGGTATTTTCATGCAGATTCTTCTGCTAGTTGGGGTTTACTCCACTTCTATATCCTTTCCTTCAAGGCTCAGGGGGCCAGGATTATCTTCTGTGTCTGTGTTAACTGGTTTCCCTTTTCTTTGTTGAAGAGCGTCTGTGCAGTCTTTCTGCCTAGTCTGCCATCTTGCCGGAACACAATATACATTTAAATCCCTGGTTATTCAATTAATCATATTTAGTTTTCCCACAAGGTAAAAATTCAGGCCATGATCCCAGAATTTAGGGAGTACTATCTGACCTCCCAACCAGTCTGCTATCCAGAAGCATGGCCTCATTTCTATCAGGTGGGAGGCTACAAACACTCAGCATGTATGGGACGAGTGGCTGACATCCTGCATGCTCCCACACTGTTGTTGTCTTGTGCAGTCTAGTCAGTTCTGACTCATGACAAACCCCACATGATACAACGTAGAACTGTTCCATAGGGCACTCTTGGCTGCCATCTTTATGGAAGCATATCATCATGCTTTCCGTGGTGCTGCGGGGCAGGTTCAAACTGCCAACCTTCTGGTTACCAGTCAGCATTAGTCGTTTATGCCACCCAGGGACCTCCTATTTTCATAGCACACTCTCAGTATATAACTCCACACAGGACTGACCATGATACCGAAATTGCTGATTTACTCATTTGCCGCCCTTTCTAAAATCTGTGAAAGTTTCCTAGAGTAAGGATTATGTTTCATTCCTCATTTTCCTGGAACCTACCATAGTGCGTGACACATAGCAGATATCCCCTAATATCCGTTGGGTGAATTGAATGAAGTGATGCAGGAATTCAAATATGTTAAGGTACAGAGATAGAATAAGATGTGTGATTAGCTTTGCTGGGGGCACAGATGGGTGGGTCAAGAAAGGGTCAAAGATGGGCAAGGAAGACTTCAGAGAGAATATGATGACTGAGCAAGGTTTTTGAAGGACGAATGTGTAGTTGTCTCCATAAAGGGGAGTGTGAAAGGGGAGACAGCCATCTAACCACTATCCACAATGGCAAAAAGATGGAAACAACCTAGGTGTCCATCAACAGAAGAATGGATAACCAACCATATTGCCGGAACACAATATACATTTAAATCCCTGGTTATTCAATTAATCATATTTAGTTTTCCCACAAGGTGAAAATTCAGGCCATGATCCCAGAATTTAGGGAGTACTATCTGACCTCCCAACCAATCTGCTATCCCAGGGACCTCCTATTTTCATAGCACTCTCTATGAACTTGGAGGACATTTAAGGGATCCTCTAGGTGGTTCCATGACTAGTTTTACCCTAAAAACTAAAAACAAATAAACAAAAACCCAAACTCACTGCCATTGAGTTGATTCCAAGGCTGTATCTTTATAGAAACAGACCACCTCATCTTTCTTCCACAGAGCAGCTGATGAGTTCAAACAACTGATCTTTTGGTTAGCAGCCAAATGCCTTAACCACCACCACCAGAGCTCCTCAGTTTTACCCAACTTAATTACAAAAGATAATTTCTATACTTTTGTTCCTGATAAAATTAATGATATTTAATAAAAATCCTCATCATCAAAAGTAGTGACACCACTCTTCCTCTTTAATTTAGTGTCTGAGAATAATAATAATAATGATGACTCACTGTCATTGAGTTGATTCTGACTCACAGTGACCCCCACTGGGTTTTGGAGGCTGTAAATCTTTATAGAAGTAGATTGCCCGATCCTCCTCCCGCAGAGCAGCTGCTGGGTTTGAACCACTGGCCTTCTGGTCAGCAGCCAAAAGCCTTACTCACTATGCCACCAGAGCTCCTTCCATCTAAGCATTGTTGTTTGGTGCTGTCAAGATGGCTCTGACTCATAGCAACCCCATGTACCAAACGCTGCCCGGTCCTGCGCCATCCTCACAATCCTTGCTGTGCTTGAGCCCATTATTGCAGTCACTGTGTCTGTCAGTCCATCTTGAGGTCTTCTCCTTCTTTGCTAACCCTCTACTTTAAAAAGCATGATATCCTTCTCCAGGGAATGGTTCCTTCTGACAACATGAACAAAGCAGGTGAAACGAAGTCTGGCCATTCTTGTCTCCAAGGAGCATTCTGGCTGTACTTCTTCTAGGACAGATTTGCTCATTTTTCTGGCAGTGCATGGTATTTTCAGTATTCTTTGCAAACACCACAATTCAAAGGTATCAACTCTTCTCTGGTCTTCCTTGTTCATTGTCCAGCATTCACATGCATATGGGGCAACTGAAGATATTGTGACTTGAGTGAGGGGCATCTTAGTCTTCAAAGTGACATCTTTGCTTCTTAACACTTTAAAGAGGTCTTTTGGAGCAGATCTGCCGAGTGCAGTACAACATACGATTTTTTTTTTTTTTTTTTTAAATTTTTGCAGTGTTTCCTCCACTCCCCTCCCACCCCTGGTAACCAACAAAGAAAGTTTCCTTCCATATATAAACCTCTCCTTTACTATTTATAATAATGAACTAATACAACATTTGTCATTCTGTGATTGACTTATTTCATACAACATAATGTCCTCCAAGTTCATCCATGTTATGCAGTTTTGCAGATTCTACATTATTCTACAGTATTGCATAGTATTCCATTGTGTGTATGTACCACAGTTTGGTTATCCATTCTTCTGTTGATGGACACCTAGGTTGTTTCCATCTTTTTGCCATTGTGGATAGTGCTACAGTGAATAGGGGTGTGCATATATCTGTTCCTGTTCTGTCTCTCTCTTCTTTAGGATATATCAACATATGATTTCTTGACTGCTGCTTCCATGGGTGTCGACTATTGATCCAAGTAACATGAAATCCCTGAGAACTTCAATCTTTGATCTGTTTACCATGATGTTGCTTACTGGTCCAGTTGTGAGAATTTTTGTCTTCTTTATGTAAAGCTCTTAGGACAGTGATTGGCATGTACTGTGTTCCATGTAAATGTGAGGATATTACTTGAAAAAACTGTGTTGTGGTCTTAGTTCTCCAGTGCTGCTACAACAGAAATACCACCAGTGGATGGCTTCAACAAACAGAAATTTATTTCCTCCCAGTTGAGGAGGCTGGAGTCTGAATTCAGGCACTGGCTCTAGGGGAGGGTTTTCTCTCTGTTGGCTCTGGAGGAAGGTCCTTGTCTCTTCAGCTTCTGCTTCCTGGTTCCTTGCAGACGTCTACGTGTCTTGGTATCTATCTTACCCAGCTCTGTTCTCCTTGCTTGTTTAACCTTTTTAATGTCTCAAAAGAGGCTGATTCAAGATATACTCTACACTAATCCTGCCTCATTAATATACCAAAGACAACTCATTCCCAAATGGGATTATAATCACAGAATAGAGGTTAGGATTTACAACATGTATTTTTTGGGGACATAAGTCAACCTATAACATTCTACTTTCTGCCCCCCCCCCAATTCATGTCCTTAGCACATGCAAAACACACTCACCCTATCACATTACCCCCAAAGTCTTAAATCAACTCCAAGTCTAAAATTTCATCTTCTGAATAATCTAAATCAAATATGGGTAAGACTTTAGGCATATTTCATCCTGAGGTAAAATTCTTTATCTGTGAACCTATGAAATTGAGATTACAAGTTTCCAAAGTACAATGGTGGAAGAGGCACAAGGTAGACATTTCCATTAGCAATGGGAGACACTGGAGGGAAAGAAAGGGTAATGGGCACCAAGCAAGTCCAAAATGCAGCAGATCAATTTGTATTAGCTCTCAAGGCTTAAAAACAATCCTGTGTTCTCCGAGACCATCTGGGAAATGGCTCTGCCCTCCAGATTCTGGGTGTTGGCCACACCTTCTGGGCTCTAGGTGGAGGCCCCCAGCCCTGGGCTTCAGCTCCACCTTCCAGACCCACTGGAATGGCAACTCTGCTCCCTTGGCTTTGGGTGGCCCCATTCTCCGAGTCCATCTGAGTAATTACACCACCTGCTTGGCCCTGGCAGGTCATGTTCTTCTGCCTCTTGGGCATAGCAGCCATATTCCCTCAAGTCTGGGTGGTGGCTCCGTCCTCTTGGCACACCTTAATGGAAGCCCAATACTCCAGAATTGAGTTGGTGAAATCTGAGTCTTTCAGATCCAGGAGACTGTGGCCCCCCCTTTGAAACTGAGAAGGTCCTACTTCCTGCACTCCTTCCAACAGTTCTGCTAATCTCTTGGCTGCTTCAAGGATGGTTCTTTTTTTTCTTGGAAGACAAAAGTTGTACCTCCTTTGGCCTGTTTTCTGCCTATGGACATCCTAGACATGAACAGTGTTCCTTCTTTACATTCTTCCTCTGTCCCCTTCAGTCGAAGCCGATAAGCTTTCTGTTGTAGTAGTTGGTGAGATCCATCAGTCATAGGCTTAATCTCTTTTAAGAAAGATTATATAGCACATCCTTGGTAAGTATCCTAGGACACATGTCCTTAGTTTGTATAAAAGAATTTTCCAACTCTTTAAGTTCTGTTTTCATTTTGCACGCTTCATGTTTAAGTTCATTTTTTTCTTCTTGTATATTATTATAAACAGTAAGGAAAAACCACACAGCCCCTTTAAAATCTTTTTTAGAAACTGAATCAGCTAAATATCTAAGTTCATCACTGTGTTAGACTGGGTTCTCTAGAGAAACACAAAAACCAGCAAAGTGTATATATAAATTTATAGAGAGACAGAGAGAGAGAAATTTATCTTAGGAAAATGGCTCACAAGCGTATAGAAGCCGACAAGTCCAAGCTGACAAGTCCAAGTCTCTGGAGGAAATGGGCTGGCGGCAGCCTTAGCTTCCGTAAGCGCAGGGGGCCGAGAAATTCAAGGCTGGCAGGCAGTACACTGGTTGTTGACTCCAACAAAAGACGAATCCAAGATCTCCAGGCCGAGCGGTGGGCTGCTCACTCACGGAAGTCTGTAGTCCGCACACCAGGGTTCCAATCCCTCAAAGAATGTGTCTCTTCCCAGGATGTCCCTGGTTATCTTGGAAGCAGGCCACACCCCTAGGGAAACTCCCCTTGGGCAGACTGGCCACTCAGAACACAGTCATCTGATCCCATCATGGGAACAATCACACAGAACTGGGGTCCAGCCAAGTTGACACACAACTCCAACTATCACAATCACTTACAAGTTCTATCTCCCACCAAACATTTGAACATAACTCAGACAAGTTCTTTGCCACTGCATAAAAAGCATTGCCTTTCCCCCATTATCCAATCACATGTTCATCATTTTCTTTAAAGCCTTAATAGAAGCATATTTAATGCCCACATTTCTAGCAACATTCTGTTGTTGGCACCGTGTGTATTCTCTAAGATGACAGAGACTTCCTTTATAGTTTTCCTCACTTTCTTCTGAACCCTCACCAGAATTGACTTTGATGTCCATAATTTACCAACAGTCTCTTCAAGGCAATCTAAGCTTTTACTATTGTTGTTGTTGTTGTTATTGTTTGCCATCGAGTCAGCCCCGACTCATACCGACCCCTCCATTAGGCATCTTAAAACTCTTCCAGCCTCTATCCACTACTCAATTCCAAAACTACTTTCACATTTTAGGTACTATTTAGAGTAGCATTCCACTCCCAGCACCAAATTCTGTCTTAGTTACCTAGTTTTGCTGTAACAGAAATACCACAAATAGTTGTTTCAACAAACAGAAATTTATTTTCTCACAGTTTAGGAGGCTGGAAGTTTGAATTCAGAGCACCGGCTCTAGGAGAAGGTTTTTTCTCTCTGTTGGCTCTGGAGGAAGGTCTTTGTCTCTTTAGCTTCTGTTTCCTGGTTCCTTGGAGATCTTCATGTATCTTGGTATCTGTCTTACCCCATTTCTGCTCTGCTTGCTTGTTTGATCTCTTAATAATGTAATCTCTTAATAATGTAATCCCCATATTATGAATGAGTTCCATTCCTAAGTCTATCTTTAAGTTGAAACGGGTAGGTATCCAACGTCAGTTAAATGTTTGTCTTAATATATATTATACACTGTACCTTTCTGTGCATAGAAACCTTAAACAAACACTGCCAGATATACTAAAACAGCTTTAACATATTAATACAGTAATAATAATGTTATGTGCGTTGCAGAGTATTGTCCATTTGTTATGAACCATTGTATGTATCTCTAATTTTTAATATAATAGGCTACATGGGGGTTAGTTCATAACTATGGGTTATATATAAACTGTATACTCTACACTAATGCTGGCTAATTAACATAAAAGAGAACTCATTTCCAAGTAGGAGTTAAAATCACAGGCATAGAGGTTAGGATTTACTACACATACTTTGGCGGGGGCATAATTCAATTTACAAGATGGTCAAATAGTATGTTAAGCAGGATTACTTACTGTAGGACTTCTAGAGCCTTCAATAGGCTAATATGCTCCGTGACACTGCAAAGGGCAGTACTCTCTGTACAGTGTTTCTCAAAGTAATCTGATCATGGGATTCTTTCCTTAGTGAGAAAGTTGGGGGAATAGTGTTTCATGGATCAACGCACTTTAGAAATACATTGCTCTGGAGGACAGAAGGAGAGGGTAGCACAGGCCAAGGGGAGAGCCAGCTGCCTTCTGGTCCATAGTTACCACCTTGCTAAATGCAGGGTGGCCACTGGAGCTCTGGGGACAGTTCCCATGGATTTCAGGTAATTTTCCTCAGCTACATAAGTCAGTCAAGCCTACCTGGGACCAAGGCAGAGTTTCTCCATCTGAGATGCCTCTTAGGAAAGCAAGGACAAATTTTGGTAGGGCAATCAACAAGACATTTCTTTCTACCTACCTGCCTTCTCTAGGACATCACCCCTTTACATGCCTTGAAGTTGAAGCAAAATGCCACATAGTCACTATTAAAAACTTGTAAGTTTTAGATTAGACAGACCTCAATTTGAGTTTTGCCACATCCTAGTTGAGTGACCTTGTACATCTACACATTGAAGGTAATAAAATAGCCTACTTCCTGGGCTGTCACAGGACTAAATGATAATATAGGTGAAGAAGCTCTCAAACTACACCTGGCACACAGTAAAATAAGCAATGTCATCATCACCATCGTCATCATCACCATCACTACCACCACCATCACAACAATTTTCCTGGATTAGTCACCAATATCCAATTTAACGATCTCTTACCATTCCTTTTTCCACTTTATATTTACTTCTATTATAGCCGTATTTTTCAAAAATAAGTTTATCTTCCTCATTAGACTTTAAACTCCTTGAATTCAAGAATCAAATCTAATTTCCCCACCCTCAGCACAGAGCTTACAATTCATAATTACTATGAATTCTCAATAGGAACTCTAGAAACAAGCTGATCATGTAACTTATTAGGCAAGCCCAGCTGATGATTTCAGGTCCCACACGGACTTAAGCGGTGAGGGTAACCTGCCTGTACTTCAGACCTGTATAATTTGTTGCTCTCCCAGGAATGCTGTCCTTGAGATCAGTCAGGTCCCCTTCCCTCTGCCCCTCTGTCCTACTCACCCACAATGGAGAGGATGACTACCACGAAGTCGAAGATGTTCCAGCCAATAGTGAAGTAGTAGTGCCTCAAGGCAAACATTTTAAGCACACACTCACAGGTGAAGAAGATGACGAAGACAAAGTTAATCCAGTAGAGAATATTCTCCATCTGCTTGCTCTGAGTGTCTGTCTCCACCATCATCGTTACCATGTTAAGGCAGATGAGCATCATGATAACAATGTCAAAAGCTTGTTGAGTGACAAAATCAAAGATGATACCTTGGATTTTGTTCTGGGGAGGGAAAGAAGGAAAGATAAGACAGGATTCATGAAAGGCCTTCCAAGCAGACTTGTAGGAGCTTCCATCCTGTTACTCAAAGTACTCTTGTTTTCTTTATGTAAAAACATCCATCTCTGTCTTGCTGCTCTACCAGGGGCAAGAATGGAGACCAATGTCAGTATTACTTCACAAAATTTTCTAAAATGACCACTCTTCTTTTTTGCATCTATGACATCACACATGTCTGGATTCCTTTTTATCTCTTTAGCTGCTCTTGGTAATCTCATCTGCAAGCCATTTCTCCCCTCATCTGACCCCTTCTTTCTCTATGCCTTCTCCTTACGAGAGCTCATTTACTCTGCTTCCATGACATCTACGTACTTACACTTCTCAGTGTCTTCCTTCTCCAGTCCATACCTTTCCTATGAACTCCTGTGTTGAATACCCAATTGCTTACTTGACATCTCTCCTTGATGACTCATAAGCATTTCAAACTTAGTATTTTCAAAGCAGACCTAAGTCTTATCTCCCATCCCCTATCCAACTTGTTCCTCTCTCAGTCTTCCTCATCTCAATTATTCATCCAGTTCCTCAAGCCAGAAATCTGAGGGTCATTCTTATCTTTTTCCTTTCCCTCACCTCTCATTTAATCCATTGCAGGTCCTGTTCATTTTTCTTCCTGAAACATAATTTGAGTTAGTCCATTTCACTTATTTCTATTGCCTCTACTCTAGTCTAAGTCATCATCATCTTTTACTTGGACTTCTATACTATAATAATCTCCTAATTGGTCTACTTCCTCTCTTTCTCTCATCCAATGCAATCTCCATAAAGTAGTATGTGTAATTATTTAAAAACATAAATGGATCATACCATTCTCCTTCTTAACCATCCAATAGCTTCTTGTTGGGCTTGCAACAAAATCTCTATTTGTTAAGCTGGGTTAAAAATATCTTCCACCAACCCTACTCATCTCATGGCTCCTTCTCTAGTTCATCAACACCTGGCCACACAAAATTTCCCTTCCTTAAAAGCCTTTTCACTGTTCCAGGAATCTCTCCTCAACTCTTTGGTTTCTTCTCATCCACACAAATGGACATTCTTTAGTGAGGCTTTCTCTATTCTACAGAGTTAGATTTCCCTACACCAACTCCATTATTCTCTGTAGGGCCCTCAGGTACATATTTTCCCCACATCATTTCACATTGTTTAATACCTGTTTGCTTACTTATTTATTACCTATCTTCTCAACTATATTGTAAACTCCATAGCATTGCTGTTGTTAGGTGCCATTGAGCCGGCTCTGGCTCACAGCAACCCTATGTACAACAGAATGAAACACTGTCCAGTCCTGTGTCACGCTCACAATATTTGCTATGCTTGAGCCCACTGTGACAACCATTGTGTCAATCTGTGTCACTAAGGGTCTTCCCCTTTTTCTTTGACCCTCTCCTTTACCAAGCATGATATCTTTTTCCAGGGACTGGTCCCTTCTCACAACATAACTATATTCTGTTCATCAGTCTATGCCCAGTACCTAGCAGAAAATCTATAAATATTTATTGAATGAACAAATAAACAAATGGATGGTGGCAAAGGTTCCATATGGAATCCTTATGGAAGGTTACACTGGTCTTTCTATACTTTTTTTAATGCTGCCCTTCTCCCCTAATCAGTCTTTATTAATAATGCTTCTTATCACACTGAGCTTTTTGTATTTCAGTCTGGAAGAAAATACACTTAGGTTACTATATGCAAAGCACTGAATAGAAATTTGTAAATGTTATAATTGCCACACAATGGAAACTCTAACATCAAGGAAATATAAAGAACACTCTTTTTGTTTCAGATTTCCCCCGATACATATTATTTTTTAACACCTAGGCATTTAGGCTTACTGTCAGAATTACTTTAACTCTGTGGCTTTCAAACTGTTTCAAAATGCTAGAGGTTCCTTTCCCTGAGAAACTGGTGAGGTTGGTTGCAAACAGCAATGTGTGAGAGTTGGTAGGGAGAGTGCTCCAGGACTTCTACTCTTAATTCAGACAGTGCAGCTCTACTTTCATTTTCACAAATTGGATTGCAAAATAAGCTTTTAAGGATTCTGCTGAGGTTTTTTTTTTTTTTTTAAAGTTGCCTTAAATGAAAGTTGCAGAAGGAAATTGGGCCTGGCTTTTGACCCCACCCAGCAAATATATACATTTAGGAGTACAGCAGCTCCTTCTCTGAAAAAAGGGACCAACTACCAACAGAGGGTGAAGCACAATCTCAGTCTGCTTCAAAAGGAAATTTCAGAAGAGGAAATCTGCGTGTTAGCTTCCCCCTCTTCTTCTCCCACAAATAGCCAGAAGCATCCGGTTAGCTTCCATGCACATCCTACAAAGACATACTTTTTGGGTAGAGAAGCTGAGAAGACTATCTTACACAGGTAGAAAAGAGATCAGCTTGCATTTTTCATTTTGCCTCGATTAACTGCTGTCTCTTAAAACACCTCTCTACCAGGGCCAGAGCCAATGTGGGTAACACGCCCATTCTCTGCTGCTCCCCACAGAAGGATCATAGTAAAGGCCCAGGGTTAATGGAACAGTCATCCTTAATCCCTGTCTTCTGCCACCTTACTTAGCTCTTTTGGATGGGGTGGTTGGAAGAGGGTGGCGTAGTGCTTAAGGCATCTGACTGCTAACCAGAAGGCTGGTGGTTCAAACCCATCAGCTATTCCTTGGAAGGAAGATTGGGCAAGCTACTTCTGTAGTCATGCTGCCTCGGAAACCCAGGAGGGGTTGCTATGAGTCGGATCCGACTCGATGGCAATGAGTTTGGTTTCAGACAACCAATCACTTGCCCTTTGCTACCTTTTCAGTAATCCTAGCAGCATTTTTTTCCACCTGGGTTCTTGCTATGCCCTGAGCCTACACAATGCACTTACCAGGGGCCGGGGTATGGGTTTCTGTGGTTTCTTTGAGCCCAGCTTTTTCATAGCATTGTAGTACTTCTTCTGTTCTTCAGTCATGAAGATGTCCTGACCTCCAAAGTAAAGGAGGAAAAAGAGAAGGGGCAATTACAACTAGCTCTCATATATGATGGGTTTGGACCTAAGGATCAACACTGAGAACTAAGGGAGATCTATGTTTTTTTCTTTTCAGAGGTCAGTGTAACTAATAGTTGTCCCAGAGTGAGGCAGACCTGTGACAAGTATTCTAATTCAAGGAGATCTCTGTCTTTGTCTTCAGCTTGAGATTTCTGAGATCTGCTAGTCCTTATAGAAAGGAAATGGACTTCCCAATTACAGAACGCTTAGGGAAGGATAAGGAGTCCTGATGTGCAGTGATTAAGCACTCAGCCTCTAACCTGAAGGATGGCAGCTTGAACCTACCAGCTGCTCCACAGGAGAAAGATGTGGCAGTCTGCTTCTGTAAAGATTTACAGTCTTGGAAACCCTATGGGGGCAGTTCTACTCTGTCCTTCAGGGTTGCAATGAGTCCAAATCAACTCAAAAGGCAATGGTTTTTGGTTTAGGTCAGGGTAGGGTGGAAGGGCAAACCTGAACAATGACTGAGAAGACAGTCTTGTCACATAGTATCATAAATTTTTGGAGGGCCTGGTAAAATCCCAGAAACAACATTAAAAAAAAAAAAAAAAAAAAAAAAAAAAGCCCTGGCTAATGGTCCATTTCTTTCAGATGATATTAAAAATGAAGAAATTCTAGTACAGGAAAGCAATTTGGAGGATTTCTTAGTTTGTTGGGACAGACTTAAAAATGAATGACAAGAGTAATCTCTTCAATTTGCCTTGGAAAAGGTGTGAATCATCTAGGGCAAGCAGGGAATTGAGCTTTCCAGAATCATCACTTAAATCCCAATTTGCTAGTGATACCCAAGGATTAACACAGGTTAAGTTTAGATAATTTCTGCTGCTCGCTACAACTGTCAATGTTCTGCTTTTTTCTTTCCTTTTTACTTGTCACTAGAGATACTCTCTGGTAGCATAGTGGCTAAGGCACTTGACTGCTAACCAGAAAGCTGGCGGTTCAAATCCACCAGCCACTCCTCGGAAGGAAGATGGGGCAATCTACTTCCGTAGTGATACTGCCTCAGAAACCCATGGAGGGGTCGCTATGAGTTGGGTCCGACTCGACGGCACATAACAACAACAACAACAGAGATATTCTCTGACCCAACCTCCTTCTGATGGGAGGCAAAAACCAGTAACAGGCCTCAGGAACAAAAGATAGCTAGTAAATGTGATAAACTACATGCTGTAAAACACAATCTCCGATAGAAAGAGTTGGCTGGGGCTACTACACAATGGGGCTAATGCCACAGTGAAGCAATGTGATAGTTACGTTTGTGTCAGCTTGACTGGACCTGGTTCAGTGGCTGGGCAGCTGGATATAGTATTCCCCATGATGAGACTGGTAATCAACTCCATGGTGGGATCTACCAGGAGCAGCTGAGTAGCTGCCTTTGAGTATGTGGTCTGCTTCTTGTATACAAGGAGAAGCTTTGAGAATGGACTCTAGCTTATGGCACCTTGAACCCTGCATGTAGCCGTGTCGTTCAGCAGCCTGCCATGCTCTGCTGACCTTGGGACTTACAATGAACTGGAGTTAATGGCCTGCCATGTTATTTGGTGATATCGGGACTGTGCCTTTCTACTTGTCAACCTTGGGCTTCTCAGCCTCAGCAGCCAGTAGCTGTCTGAGTGAAGAAAAGCCTCTAGCTTCAGTGGGCCGGGAGCAAGAGTGAGAGCTGAAGCCCAAGGCTGAGGGGCTTCCACCCAGCCCCTAGAGCCTGGCACTTTGAACTTGGACTTCTAGCCTCCTGAACTATAAGAGGATAAACTCCTGTTTGTTAAGGTCATCCCATTTGTGGTATATTCTTGTCAGAGTGGCACTAGGTAACCAGAACAGGCGACAATATGGATTTTTGGGAAAAGAGAGAAGCATCCTTGTTGTAGACAGGGACAGAAGTGCCTTTCATCTGGGTTGACCTCTGAGCACTAGCAATGAGGGGAGGAGACCTATCTTTTTCTTTTGTTGATTGAAGTTATCAATGATGACACCAATGAACAGGTTCAGGGTGAAGAAGGAGCCGAAGATGATGAAGATGACAAAGTAGATGTACATGTAGATGTTGTCCTCGTACTTAGGCTGCTCATCAGGCTGTCAAAGGGAAGGAGAGAAAGGAAGACTGTCAGCCTCTAGCTTGGGGATCATGTGGGTGTTTCCAACATGCCAAGGTCACCAGTTATAACTCTGCTCACTCCCACTCTAGCTGCTGTACAAACTGGGTAGAGGAGTCCTCAATTCTCTCTGCCTGTCTTCTGCAAACCAGCAGTTCCTGCTCTAAGGCACTATCCCCGCCATGACTTATGTGGAAAATATGTAAATCATGAGGTAAGGGGAAGGGAAGAGCTGTCTGCTGAGAACCACACTTTTATTTCAAAGCAGGGCTAATGAGTAGATGGCTCCATTAGGGCCAGGTAAAAATCAACAGTCTAATCATCGAGAGCTGGTGTAAGAGAGTGATGACTTACTAAGAGCAGGAAAATGATCTAAAATTAATCAAGTAAGCAATAAAGTTCCAAACATAAGCTACAACTTTTCCATTCCTCCCTCTCTCTCTGTTGATGAAATTCACCATTCCACCTGCCTTCAGAACAACTCAGAGAATCGTTTCACTATGCACACATCCTTACCTTTCGGGAATCTACAGCAGCATACATGATATCCATCCAGCCTTTGAAGGTTGCCTGGCAAAGAGAGTCCATTATTAGACTGTGCCTATTAGTGACAGGTGGGATCTAGGCAGGTCCCCAAAGGCACACTTAGGTTCAGTGGAAATACAGGATAGGGATTTTGGGTGCAACCTCACTTGGACATCAAATTTCCTGTTTGTTAATACAGGTCCCAAGGGAGTTTTGTGTAAGTCCCTGAAAATAACCTCAAAGTTTGGCAAAGAAACATGTTGGCGACTAGGTAACTGGATCAATACTCTTACAAAAGACCTTTAAAATGGGCCTAATAAGGTTGCCTAAATTTAGGGAAACTCATATTTATGGCTCTGGTAGTGTAGTGCCTAAGACACTTGACTGGTAACCAGAAGGCTGGCGGTTCAAACCCACCAGCCACTCCTTGGAAGGAAGGTTGGGCAATCTACTTCCATAGTGATACTGCCTCGGAAACCCAAGGAGGGGTCGCTATGAGTCAGATCCGACTTGAGGGCACATAACAACACAACAACATACTTATGGCTAAGTGACAGGAATCTACTGAATGTGCATAGATCTTAGCCCTCCATTGAGGAGTCATTTAAAAATGTGTTACATAAGAAAAGGAGGTCTGAAAAATTCATAGTTGCATTAAAAAAAAAAATCAGAACTTTTCCCTACTAATATACACACGCTAAGCCTACGGCAGTGCCAACACCAACTTCATTTCTGACAGGCCCTTTGCTATTTTACTGCTTTAGTCTAGAATATATAACTTGATTTTGAAAACAAATATGGATAACCAATTTAATATTCTCCATGTTTACTTCAATTTTACTCACTCAACCAGATTCTAAGCTTTTTAAGGACATGGGCAATTTATCCATTGGCCCTAGCAATGCCAAGCACAGTGCCTTGCAAGTTGTGAGGACTCTGACTACAATGTTTGACTGGCTGGACGAATATGTATTGGTGTCCTGGAGCTGATCCAATTCCGATTCAATTTGGGGGTCCATTTACTTCAACTGGGTTGGAATAACAAAAGATCTTTGAGGCAAGCTAAACCACTTATAAACCTACTAACGTTGCCTTCTACTCCTAGCTAATAGCGAATGCTTGCCATGTGTAAAGTTAGGTTGAGAGATTCACCTGCAATACTACATTTGATCCTCCCAACAACTGCATGCTGGAGGCATATTATAAGTTAACTGAGTGCTGTTATGTGCTAGGCACTGGGTGGTGGAAATGGTCGATGCATCTGGCTGCTAGCTGAAAGGGTGGAGGCTTGAGTCTGCCGAGAGGTCCTTGGAAAGAAAAGCCTGGTAACCTACTTCTGAAAAACCAGTCATTAAAAACTCTACGGAGCACAGTTCTACCCTGACACACATGGTGTCGCCATGAGTTGAAACTGACTCGAAGGCAATTGATTCTTGTGATAAGCAAGGCATTATGCTAAGAATTTTAAATAGAATATCATGAATTCTCTCATATTTGTGTGTAAGGTAAGTATTACTACCCACATTTAACAGATGAAGAAACAAAGACTCAGAGAAGTTAAGCCAATTGTCCAAAGTTACACAGTTAGTTAATACTGGCTTGGCCTGGCTCAAGCCTGTATCTGGAATCTTTGATTCCAAAGCCTATAAGCTTGCATTGCATCATTCTGCCTTATGTGATATATGATGTAAAGAAAAACTAGGCATGATGGAATGAAATGAAGCAAGAATTAGTTACCTGCATAATTCAAACAAATCCTTTCTTACTGTGATGCATTAAGAAGTTCCTCTGAGGTTGAGCTGATATGAGTGGCAGGACCATAACACAGCTACATTCTTTTCTTAACTTTAGTGTAACTATTATGTATGACTGTTTTGCTCTTATCAAAATTGCCATCATTTTTTTTCCCCCTCTATGTACTCTCTTTATTTTTTTTCTTTCTCTTTAAGGAAACATTTTGACCTAGGGAGAGGAGGTGATTTCTGTGCAACCTTATAATGCTACAGCAATCTTTATTTGTTGCTGAGTGAAACTCCGATTCTGAACAAAAGAAAAGACTTCCAGCTCTTTTTAAAGAACTATTTATATGGGATCAAAATGACAACAGCAACTTGAAAGGTTAGCTAGAAACCTTAGGGGCAGTGAGGTTCTATTAATAGGGCAGGAACAACTCAGAAAAGGAGGGCGAGGATAGTTGGCTGCACAACTTGAAGAATGTAATCAGTGTCACTGACTTGTACGTGTAGAAACTGTTGAACTGGTATATGCTTTCCTGAGTTACTCTTGACAACGAAAAAAATACATTTAAAAAACCCAAACAAACAAAACTCCCTTTGAGTGAGATCTCATAGGAGTTGGCAAGTATTGATGAAAGATGTCCTGGAATGGGTTTGGGAAATGATACTGCTGTCTTGGGTCTACTAACAATAACCCTGATTCCAAAAGCATGGTTGAGAAGGAACTAAATTCAATTTTTGTTGGTTGTCTGAATTTCACAGGACTGAAAATAATTAATACTTACCACTTGAAGAAGGGCCAGATATCCTGCCCCAACGTTGTCAAAGTTGATCTTCACATTCTTCCATCTGATTTCCGTATTGTTCCCCTCCATGAGCTTTTCACATTCAGTTTTATTGTTGACATCCTCAATTTCAAATCGGATTTCAGAAGTCTCATTAAAGCAGTAGTGGTATTTTCCCGCAAACAGGTTAACTCCCATGATGCTGAAAATCAGCCAGAAGATGAGACACACCAGCAGTACATTCATGATGGAGGGGATGGCGCCCACCAAGGCATTCACCACCACCTGCATTGGAAGGGGGAGGTCGCTCAGTGTTGGGAGCCAAGTGTGGGCAAGCACATTCTTTTGATTTCCAGGAGGGGAATGACACTATGTGTGGCTTGCTCTGACTATGGAAACATGTCTCCTTTGGAGCTGGAATGACCAGAAAGATCCACAGTGGGGCCAAAATTTTTTAAGTCTATGAACTGTATTTTGGGGGTGATTTTAATCAATCACATATTTATTTCAGTAATACAAATTTCTATGCCCGAGTTGGCCTAGGTTTTCTCTCTAGGAAGCAACCTGGGACAGAAAAAATATTTCTTAGCCCAGTCTCCCTCCTCCCCGACTCATAAAATATGGTCTCATGGGAAAATCTGAGTAATTTCGAGCTAACTCGTCTTTCAACAGACATTCCCCCTCTGCAAAGCAAAGTATAATTGTTCAAAATCAGAGAACTACCCTTTGGGGTTAGCAGTGAATTAGTCGACAGTATATATAAAGTCTGTTTCATGACTATGCAAGGCCAGTTATCTTATTTCAGGCAGTAGCTGAGCATGCATATTTTGCAGGCTCAAGAGAAAATAAAAGCTATATTCCCTCTACCAAACAGTATAAAATAAAAATCTGAACAGATGTGCTTTTCACTCAGGTTCATTATTCTTCAGCCTTTTTTCCCCCCACTTGGCTTTTTAAGTTTCTAATTATAAGAGTTGCCCCCTGCTGGCAGACCAGCCACTACACATGGAGGGCTGGTTAATGCTGACGTCTCTGCTCAAGTCAGGGCTTGACTTGATTCTTTACAATATATTAGCAATACTAGTAAGTTTCTTAGAGAGTTTTGAGTGGCTAAGATCACTGCTCTTGGAACCCAAAAATTGGTATACTGTTAAAAAATCACTGACTACAGTTAGCTCAGAAATGAAAAAGCAAAGGAACAAACCTCTTTGGTGTTAAAGTTTCTGGGTTGTCTTAACTTTGCTTTTGCTTCACACTACAGGTGAGAGTAGCTAGACAACTCTCCCACTGCTGCAGCAGTTTTCACTAGAGGAGTTTAAAGTGCTTACAAAAATAACACTTCAGGTGGTGGGGCCGAAAACCAAGCTGGTAGGCGAGATCCTCATTTGTGCCCTGATTCTTTACTTGCTGCTGTCTTAAGCAGGACTGTTGAGGCCCAGGTTACCCTAGAATGGGAAGAATGCTTTCTCCTTTTCTAGTATTCTAGGAGGATGAATGGAATTAACATAAAGACACTGGATATAAATAAAGTTTACCTTCTCCTAATATTTCCTTAGAAGAAGGTGACAAGGATCATCACGTCCCTACATCAGTTTTTCAGTGCCGTAAGACACTGGCCACCAACTAGCACACACCACAGGGTCGTGCTATAGAAGGAACGCCCGGGGAAGTTATGGGCTCTATTTTGGGTCCTACTTAGGTTTAGGTTTTTATCCTCTGTTTTTGCCTTAGATTGCAATGTCACTTATCAGAACATGTTGCTGAGAAAAGCCATCTGATCTGTCATGCTCTATTTAAAAAAAAAGAAAATGATATTCTGCTAAGGACTCATTCTTCCTTTTAGATTAAAATACTGACTCTGTGTTTCTCCAATCCATGTATGAAAGCCTTTAGACTGAGAGGCAGTTATTTCTTAATTCTTAGACCAAGAAATCTCTTCCAGATCTAATAGCTGTCATTAATATAAAATGGTTATATTTCAACTGTTAATGCAAGGAAAGCCAGAATATCTGAAACTTGGAAAATCCTCACTGTTCTTCTGGATAATGATATTAATATTTATTTATTCATTAATTACCACATTTGCCAGATGATCAGATTTGAACTTTACCTCCTCAAAGAGTTGCTCACTCTTTGGTGGGAACACCAAAAAGCAATGAAATGTGCAAAAGAACAGGCAAAAGGAGGATGGTCCACAAACGGAATAATCATTCCCCAAACAATAAGAGAGCAGATAATGTAGAATCCAAGGCTCAAGTCTGTGTGACAGCATCTGGCACCAGAGCTAAGGTGGGTGGTCATGACCTTCTATTAGACCATCACAACTGCCCTGGAGAGTAGGCCCCGAAAAACTGAAACTCTCTACAAAGGTTGCTTTGTATCTAATTTAGAATCTACCTCCTCCAGGAAGTCTTCTGACTATAGAGAAGATGATTTTGGTTTCTATGCAAACCTAGTCTCACGTTTTGTCTATGTGTTACACTTAAGTATGGGGTAATATTTACAACAGGGAAGAATAATTAGCTAATTGACCAAATTATCTCTTTGAACTTTTATACTCATCAGTGGAATCAATACATAAAAGTATTCACTGAGCCTTGCTCTGACACATGACATAGAAATCCTAAAGTCCAGCGCACTTTTAAGATGCAAATACACTTTCATTTTAAATCATAATCAAGGGAACACTTCTCACCCTGATTAGTTTTATGAATAAAACAAAGAGTTGGTGAAATTTACTAGTAATTCTTCCTTGCTGAGAACATTAGGTGATAAGCTATATTTAATAGAAATTTAACTGTACTCTCTATGTAGCTCTCCTTGTGCTACTATTCTCAGCAATTAAAGGGCAAGAAACTAAAACTATGCCTTCTTATTTTGAACTCCTCACACTACAGATTATTATAAATTTTAATTAAAATTTCCCTGATAAGTTGCTTAATGAATTGGATCTTGTCTTCTGCTAACAACTCTCTAGTTATTCTACTTGACTTTAATTATGATGAAACTCACTATTGTTAAAGACTAGATATTGATAGTATTACTCAAAGCTAGGTAATTTCAACAAATATAGTTACTTTTTTTTCAATGGAAGTTTTTACTTAGTAATTGACACAAATCTAATTGATGAGAAAATTCCAATGGATACTAACCCTTATAGCATTTGTGTCTTTTCTACAATACCTAATATATTACTGTTGCTCATTAAATATTATAAAATCCATCAATTATCTTTCAATATCTGGCAGAGGGAACATGGCTTTAATGGACAACTGTGTGTACTGACAATCAACAAAGATGCATGCATGTTTCATAGCATTACTATGATATATCCTCAACAATTTAATAGCACAGCAAAATTTTAAAGTGATTACTATGGAGGAGAGAAAAGCAAAGAACTACATTAAGTATTCCTTTGCCAACAGCACGAGTATTTCAACGTTCTGTTCTTTGGTTTGAGGAAGGACAGAGGGAGACTGGAGTCATTATCCCAGGACAGGCTAGGGTCATGTGTTCCTTCTCAAGCAAATGGCTGAGCCTATATTGCAGCAGCACAGTGACAGTCGAGCCCATCTGCATTTAGGGTATTCAGTTTGTGTGGGTTTATTATTTAAAGGATTCTCACTTTAAGACTTCTCTCAAGTGTTAGCCTCAGAAGTACTCAAACTAAAGAATGAAAAAAATACACCCCTTACAAGAAAAATAACATTTCAATGTATGTATCTTATTCTGTTTATTAAGGGAACTTACTATAAACTTGGCCACATTCCCTATTTCTTCTTGTAGTTATTCTTCCACAGAAAGGCTGGGAAACTTCAGGACAGGAGTGAATCCAGGAACCCTCTCCACCCACCCAGCCATGACCAGTATTGCCGGCTGACGGGAGTCAATTACAGAGGTCTCACACTTGTATCAAAGCTTCTCCCACTGAACATTTATTGTTTGAATTCCAGCTTTGGGTTTAGACATATTCTTGTCCATGTCATCTCATTTGAAAATATGTTAATGTAGATGTTTTACTTTCTAGAGCTTTTCAAATAAAACTTTCTACTACTCTGTTCATCTATTCTGCACCTCTGGAGTCCAGAGGAAGGTGGGGAAAGGAGGAGATAATGGGAAGAGGAGTGGCCAAAAGGGCTTCTGTATTCAGTGTTCAAAACATTTTCTCATGAGCATATTGGCATCAGCTGGCCACAGGGGCAGAGCTAAGAGTAATGAGAGTCCAGATGCAGAAAGTTGGAATAAGTGGCAGTTGGGCAATTTTTTCCTAGACTTTCTTCAGGCACTGCCAATCTCATTTTACACACACACAGGATCACTGTTATGGAATGGCAGAGAATCAAAGGCTACCAAGCTTAGGCAGGATGGTGCAAGTAGGGTCTTTAATAGAATCTTGTCCTCAGTCAGTCACCAAAATGGACTATCAATTTTATCACAAGATTAGGATCATATATTTATAACTTCAACTAACCCTTTCTGAAAAGTGTGGGAAGGTGGGAGGAATAGGGAAGAGCACTTTAATCCTATTTTCAATGAAACCCATTTGAATCCTATTCTCAATGACCCAAGTCAATTGCTCCTCTGACTGGAGTCAGAGGTCTCACGCTTACACCAAAGCAACGAGGGGCAACGGACTCTATTATCAGACTCTTTCTCTCCCTAAATTTAGCCTGAGCTTAACAATGGCTTTATCACACTCATTCTGAAATTTCCCTCATCCATGTGAGAATGACTGAGAATCCAGAGTTCTTGTTTCATTATTAAAATAAAATCATGCTGTTGTGAAATTGACCTTCCTGCAGATGGCTTTGGGTGAGCTGCATAAAGCTTACATTTAGTAAACCAAACTGTGACTGTGCTTCAGAAGAAACATGAGTTTCTTGCAAAAAGTATTTGTCCAAGTAGACTAAAATAATAAAACTCCCAAGTCCCAGTGGAATTTTCATTTTCCTGTACAATTGTGAGTTGCTTCATGGAATAGTGGCCAGGGATCACCAATGAGGAATGAATGAAGCAGTACTGTCCTGGTATCTAGTTTCTCCAATTAGCCTTGCTTCAGGTGGACTACTGCAACAGTTTAATTTTTTATTCCTGTATTCTGATTTAAAAATACATCCTCTGGTTTGCTCTCCTGCATGTATTCAACATCTGAATTAAAATGAGTTTTCTTGGTCTCGTTAAGTATAACAGACCTCTCTGATTTCCAGAGGACAACTATTACCACTAAAAGCTGGTTGTCCGCTTGATTTTAGGAAACTGATCTGTGTGTGTGTATATGTGCATACACACACACTCACTGAAACCAAGAGACAGGAAAAAAGGCACCAAAACAAGGAGCCTCATTTCTGAGTTATAATGGGTGACAGCACCTTATATTGTTTGGATTTGGGTGAAATATCACCAAGGCAGGAATAGGAGGTATCGAGAAATTTTAGGATCACGAGTTGATATTCAGTCACTAGCATTGTACCTAGTTGCTATTTTGAGTGTTAGGATAGGGGACCATATAGCATGGGCAGAGGGGTTGAGGGCAAGGAAGAAAGCTTTGCTATCAGACAGAGGCTGCCAGTCCTTATGGGACTGGGCTGAGAACAACAAGGTGCAATAAGAGGAATCAGAATAGAAAGAAAAGCATTTTTTTCTTCTTCTTTTTTCTCCCAGGGTCAATGCCAAATTCTGCTCCATCCCCAATCCCAGGTCTGCCATCATGTCTTCACACCCTTTCTTGGACACTTTCTCAGTGATTCCAAGTCACAGTCCCCAGCTGGCTGATGCCCCTACACAGATCCTCCCTGCCTGCAGCCCATGCTTTTCAGTGGGTCTGTGGGTTACAATTCCCCTTCTTTGCACCTGGTGATTCTCCCTATTATATCAACAGCCCAGAAAGCCACCCCAAGTGCTACAGGTAAGCCAGGCCAAATGAGAATAGCCAATGTTAACGTGTTCTGCGATGGCATGTTTTGGGAGTGGGGCCAATATTAATGTGATGAAGCAGCTTAATGCAACTCCCCTTCGCCCGGGGCAGGTGCGAGGGAGAGAGTGGAGGATCAAATCAGCAGCTGCATCACAGAGTTCGTGTCTGAATGATCTTTCCACCACGTGATCAGTTCTAGCATGCTTTAACAGGTTCCACTGGCATGCAGAAGGATCAGCTGCTCTTAGGATCTTACCCTCATCCCTTCAAATCGTGATAAGGCTCTTAAGGGTCTCAAAGCTCTTAGGGTCCTAAGGGACTTTATGGCACCTAGTTCCGAGTAGCCCAGGGCATTAGCTATAAGGCTGACTAAAGAGACCTACACGGAAATAGAAGAGAAAAAACAAAAAAGAAAACAAAACAACAACAACAATAAAAAATAAAAAAATTAAAAAAAAAAAAAGAAAAGGGAAAAAAGAAAACAGAGGTTCCAGAGTGTTAGAATAAAGCCCCTAGCACTGATTAAACAGACTGGGCCCTCCCCCAGGTAGAGGAAGTGGGTAACACCAGCTGCCTACTTCAACTTGACTCAAACGACCTGGAAGGAAAGGTGGTTGAGAGGCAGAAGAAAAACACAAAGGGAAGAGAAAATTGAGAATAGGCAGTAGAACATACATACATGTTGGCAAAGGGAAGAGGCTAAAGGGAGCGGGAGAAAGTGAGGAAGTTCCATTGGAAGGAGAGGAGCCTGAACAGATGACAAGAACCTTACCCTTGCCCTTTACAGTCTCTGCAGGTCCCAGAAGTTCCCATTAAATTAAGCCAGACAAATTTAATGGTACCTATGGAAAAGAATACAGATAAATACACACACTCCATATAAGCTGCCCCCTCCTCAGCTCATTCACCATTGGATTTCCAACAGGACAAGCTCCCTTAGTCCTGGTTGACAAGAAATCATTTGTTTGAGGATTTGATGAGTTACTACATCAACAAGTGAAACATACTCAATAGAACAACAGCTGACTTTGCAGTTCCCAAGAAGAAAAGAACCCAATGAGGAAACTCCTTCACAGGATTTTGGCTCCATGAGAACTCACACTTGGGTCTGGACAAGTGAATGCAACTTTTCCTTATAACTGCCAATGATATAAGGATGGGGCAGGGCTGTTCTGTTGTACTTAGGGTCACTATGAGTCAGAACTGATTGGAGGCACCTAACCACCACCACCAGTCTTTCCCTCCAGAACAGCCCTCAACGAGCTGGCCTCAGGTCTGTGACTTCTAGAATGATCTTTTATTATTACTCTTATCATTAGAATAACACCTGGAAGGAATCTTGGACAAATTTTTTCTTTCATTTAATAGATGAACAAATTGAGAGCCACACATAAGAATTTGTTCAGTGTCACCTTGGCTGTCTGGAGGCAGGATTAAAGGCCCACACTGTCTGACTCCCAGGCTAGTTACTGCTCTTTCTTCCAAGATAGCGCTTCTCCCCAACTGTCAGGTTAGATGAAAATATCCCAACAGGATTATTAGTGTCTGAATAATCAAGAGTTGAATTTATTGCCAAACTGGGGTGAAGTCTGGGGGTCTCCAGGCCAAAGGCTTGACTCCTGGTCAAAGGCTTTCCTACTCTTTCACAGGCAAACTTACCTTGTTCTATAAGAGCCCTCGGGGCAGTTACCACAATGACCCCTTAACACTGGATTCTAATTACACCTAGGACTGCCTGGGCCTGACCTGAGAGTTTAAACTCTTCAGACAGCACCAGACCTGAAATTATCTTTAGCTGATCAAATCCAAAATATTTTTTTGGCTCTTGGTTTCTTAGAATAATCTTTCTCTTATATTGCAGCACAAATCTTGGGCTAGATTAAGAAGTTCCCATCAATAATTCTTAAATTTCCTCTACAGGGAAGTGGGGCAGCTCTGGTAGCACAGTGCCTAAGGCACTTGACTGCTAACCAGAAGGCCAGCGGTTCAAACCCACCAGCCACTCCTCAGAAGGAAGATGGGGCAATCTACTTCCATAATGATACTGCCTCAGAAACCCAAGGAGGGGTCGCTATGAGTCGGGTCCAACTTGATAGTACATAACAACAACACAGGGAAGTGGTAGCTGCAGATCTGCTCAGCCTAAGTTAATGGTATTTAAGGCACATTTGGAGGAGGGGAAAAGAAACAATCCACAACTCATTTTCATGTGCTGCTCTTTTTATCTCTATCATAGGGCTTTAAAGGAGTTCTGGTGGCATAATGCCCAAGGCATGTTACTGCTAACTGTAAGGCTGGTGATTCAAACCCACCAGCCACTCCGCAGAAGGAAGACTGGGCAATCTATCATAGGGCTTTAGTTCTTTGATTCTGTATTTCTGAATTGTATATCTATATCTATATCTATATATATAGATATATATTGAATATAGATATATATTTTAATGAAGACATTAATAATTAAGCAGCAGCACTGATCTGGTGAGGGTGAGGGATGAGCAGGCTCAAAAGTTTCAGTTTTACAAAGGGGTGTGAACCTATGCATGTACTCCTGATTCATGAGAGCAGGGGTCTCCTCTGGAGTCAAGGCAGTGTCCAATGTAAATCTGGTACTAGGTGTTGCTCTGTGCTCTATGAAGGGCAGATGGTCCAGAGTTCAATCTTGGCCTCAAACAAGGGCCTCAAACACCTCATCTAGAACACAGTGGCATCAACCAATCACTTCTACCTCCACCCATTGTATCAGTGAGAATCCTTATGGAAGTGTCTTTTGCCTACTATTGGCAAATGCATTGAACTCCTAACCCAAATATTCTAAATCTGCCAGACTCTCAGTGAGACCTTAATAGGTGCATCTAAGATAAGCTAGCGTGTCCCAAAGAAGTACATGGGTTCGAAAGACCCCTAAGTCAGTTTCATCTGGTGAAACTATGGCAAGTAAGGGCTGCCAAACATTACATAATAGGCTTCAAGTGGCTGTAGTCCCCATATCAGGCAAGGAGACCCAGATTTTCAGGATGGGTGGGAGAAGGGTGGTGGAAATGTGAAGGCCAACTTGGAGAATGCTGTGGGCCAGATGGCTCTAAGTCTTGCTGAGAGGTAACCTATTGCTCAACTAATCAATCCGGTTGACATCAACCAAGGCCCGACCCATCAAGGTTCTAACTGGGTTGTACATTAGCAGCTCAGAGGTCTCTCATAATCCTCTGAGTCTCCATGTTAAACCCTCACTGGGTACTCAGAGCACTGCTTAAAGTATGTTTTATGGAAAGAACCAAAACCTAAAAGACAAAGAGTTGAAGAGAAGTCAAAATTCAAGGTACCTATGTCTGCAGGCATGGAAAAAAAGGTAAAGACACTGGGTGACTTATTCAAAATGGTATGAGAATATTTCCATTAGTCTGAATTCATGATGAGGTGAGCGGTATCTCAAAGATCCCCAGAACGGAAATGTCAGCTCACTCCAGGATGTTGTTGTTGTTGTTGTTTGCCGTCGAGTCAGCCCCGACTCATAGCGACCCCTCCTTGGGCTTCCGAGGCAGTATCACTACGGAAGTAGGATTGCCCAACCTTCCTTCCGAGGAGTGGCTGGTGGGTTTGAACCGCCAGCCTTCTGGTGAGCAGTCAAGTGCCTTAGGCACTATGCTACCAGAGCTCCTGGATACGGTGGGGTAAATTTCCTCGAGGAAGAGATGACAAAGTTCTTTTATTGGCCATTATCTTCAGTGCAGTCAAAGACCTGAGCAAAATAAAACGTAGCCACTGGATGGGAACTCATATGGCTTAGAAAGAAAGAGAATTAACCGTGGAAGTTGCCTGGATCATCCCTATGATTCTAGGTGGTACCACTAGCAGCTGTTAAAGGGAAACAAGAATTAAAATCCACCAGGTAAACTAACATGGTGATGAATAACATTTAGACATCAAACAAACAGTGGATGAGATGGGAGGGGGAGAATCTGGTGGAGATGGTGTACTAAATTAGGACCTAACATTTACACCTGTTTTATGTTCTAAAAAACCAAAGAAACTAAATCTTTTACACAAATGGGCAGCAAAGATTCTGATAGTTCCAGCTATTCAGGTGAAAGTCCAAGTCTTATTTTGCATCTGCAAGAAAGTAGCAACTAGTGCAACCACTGGGATGGACACCACAGTAGCTGGGGCTGTCAGCTCTTAGCACACTCTGCTTTCATGTTGTGGCTGTCTGGGCATGTGTCTCATCTTTTCAGCTCTTAGAGAGAAGTGCCCCTGCCTGACTCTCTATTCTCCACAACACCTGGCAGGAGGCTTTCTATGTTGTGGGTGCTCAGGAAACATTGTTAAGTGCAGAATAAATGAGCTGTAATGTTTGAGACAAGAAGTTGACAGAAGGAGGTTCCTGGGAGGGCCGCAGTCTCAGAATGCTGGATCACAAGCCTAGGATCAGGCCAGAGTTGCCTTGCAAGCTAGTGTAAGCTCCCCAAGAGCTGGGACCACGCCTCCCCGTCCCTCTGTAATGCTCCATGGCTCCTAGGACAGTTCTACACAGAGAGTGGTGTTCAGTTTATATTGTTTCCTAACAATTGATACAAGACAGGCATTTTCAGGAGCCAGTGTCAGGCCTCATTGTAATGTAAGAATCCAGAGACTCTCAAAGGCTAGAGGGATTTATTGATCATTGTCAGTTGGCTACATGCCTGTATTAAGCTTTTTACCCCTATTATATGTGACAAAAAATGTTTGCTAAATAAATAGTGATGCGTAGGATGTTAATGCTTTCAGCAGCTCTTTTGGTACTGGAGGAAGGTGGGATACCTGATCAATACTCTTGAATTCTGGGGTTGCTCAATCCAGAAAGAGGGGAAAGAGAGTGGTTCAGGTTAGGGTAGATGGTGGAGGAAAAGGTCATAGTGGGAATATCTGTTCCAAGTCAGTTTCTCTAGGGAAGTTGGGAATGGTCGTGGAGGTATCTAAGTTCTCTGAAGGTCCAGAAGATGAGGTGGGCTTCTAGGACTCCACTGGTGTGCCACATGACTTTAAGTGGTCCCGTGAAGTTACAGTGAAATGAAGACTCTACGCACTTCCTGTGTTCTCTAGAAAGAGAGCTGGCCCAGTCTCACTTTAGTTCTCTGGGTCTTACCCCAAGTGGATTCCTTAAGTTTTAGAGATCAGGCTTTTTGTCTGTGAGAGGTCCTGCCATCAAGGTATCAACAGTTACTGAAGGGAGTACTGAAACCTCTTGCTAGGATCTCATGCTGGTACCCTCTGGGGCCATACCTTTGCTTCACTTTAAGGGCCTCCTCGCCCCATTTAGGCAATTTCCCAAAGTCCTGCTTTCTGAAATAGGAGATACAAATGGGAGGATGGTGACAGCTCTTGGAAGAAACCATTAACCAGAGAAATCTCAAACACTGTGTTGGGAAACAAATGCATTTAGAGCAGAAATCACTACGTGTGCCCAGCACTGGGCTCTTGTTGCCTGAAAGAGAGATTTCCATTCTGCTCTATCTAGATTCCAGAGGCACTCTATAGTTAGTTCACAGTACAGTCAATAAACCTATATTCCAAATGCACCAATCCAGCTTCCAAACATGCCACTTCCTTGGTACGTCTCAGCCCTCAGCAGGAGTGAACTCTCCACCAGCCCTGGTCCTGCAACTCCCATTTCCCCTTTCTTTAGAATGTTATTTTGGCTGGAAGGAAAAAGCTGTAGTTATTATACAGAATAAGAGGCCAGTCATCACTGTTAGTAAAGCCAACAAGGAACACGTGCTGGTGGGGTGAGAAACAATTAGAGATGCTGAAGTGTCCAACCTGAAAAATAACATGGAGAGCAATGCCACCAAGTCTCAGAGATGGTCTTGGAACCTGGAAGAAAGGATTATCTCAAGTTTGATCATAACTATGGAATATTGCAATGTGTAGGAAGACGACTTTAAAAATACTACTTTCTTAAAATGACAACGGTCGGGCCTTTTAAACTTAATTTTGGTAAGAAAAGCCCTCCCCCTCTCCCCGATTAAGTGATTTGCTCAGCTTAGCCTGGTACCAGGACTTGAGTTAGATGGAAATGTCCATGAGAATGGTCAGCAGAAGAGTCTACACAGACCCATCACCATCTCTCTCCCAGCAGCACTCACCTCACTCTCTCACTCCTCCTCTTGGCAGCAGAAAGAGGACATCTGGCTAGTTTAGGGCAAGAACTTTCCTGCTCCCAGCATTGTAACATGGGATTTTGAGATCAATGATTATACTTCCCATTCCTAATTTCTGAATCTTCTAAGACAAACCCACTAGAGTTGGTTGGTTAATCCCTGGAGCAAATGCAGGGATGTCAGTGCTCCCCTTTCCCATATTAAGATCTGAGTGCTCTGAAAGGAGCTTTACCCAAACTTACACCTACATCTTATCCTATAACCTGGGTCTCAGGCTCCTCCGGCCATTAGAGGAAGAAAAATCCCTGTTTCTGTTTTCCAACTAAAAGGGGTGGAAGTAGAAAGCAGGACACGTACAGCCACAATGAGGAAGTCCAGCCAGCACCAGGCATTGGTGAAGAACTTTACGAAGCCATAGGCTGTCCACTTAAGTAACATCTCCAGGATGAAGATATAGGTGAAGACTTTGTCAGCATATTCCAGGATGGTACGAATGGTCTTTCTCTGCTCAATGTAGATGTCCTCGAAGGCCTGAAAGAGAAGCAGCAGCTGCGTATAGTGCCTAAAACCAAGCAAGCAATACTGGAAGCACTTCCACTTTGGGCACCTCCTCCTACCTGGGGCTGGCCTATCATCAGCTTCCTGTCTCTTTCAATTTACTCCCCTGCTGCTTATTTTTTCCCAAAACTGTTAATGAGATATGATTCATGTATCATACAATTCACCCAGCTGAAGTCAGTGGATTTAGTATAGTCAGATATTTTAGTAAATATCTAGTATATTTAGTGCATCTATCACCACAATCATCCAAAAATGGAGCAGCTGTCACTCCCCATGTCCCCATCTCCTCTAGACTTAGGCAAGCACTAATCTACTGTGTGTCTCTAGAGATTTGCCTATTTTGGACATTTCATACAAATGGAATCATGTAATACGTGGCCCTTTGTGACTGGCTTCTTTAACTCAGCATAATGTTTTCAAAATCATCCATGCTGTAGCATGAACCAGTATTTCATTTCTTTTTATGGCTGAATAGCCACTGTATGGATATACTGTACCATATTTTGTTTAACCTACATCAGTTGGTAGACATTTGTGTTGTTTCTACTTTTGTGAATAATGTTGCTATGAACATTCATGTATAAGTTTGTGGATATATGTTTTCATTTCTCTTGAGTGTACCTAGGAGTGGAATTACTGGATCATATGGTGACGCTATGTTTAACCATTTGGGGAACAGTCACAATGTTTTCTAAAGTGGCTGCATCATTTTACATTCCCATGAACAATATAGAAAGGTTCCAATTTCTCCACATGCATGCCAACATTACAAATGTTTTTCATTCAACAAAATCTTTCCTATTCTCAGCCCCTTGACAGCACAGCCCTAGGGCCACAGAGATGGGAGACACTCAGGTGAGGGAATTCTTGGTACTATTTTCTTTCCCTGGTCTTCCTGAATGAAGTAATTCTCTGATAGGAAGAGATGGGTTTCCCAGTTGCACAGTGGTGGACTGCACAGGTGTGGTGCTTAGAGGGCAGAATTCCCAAGGCTTGTGAAAAAAATGTGGAGATGAAAGAAAGCCCTCTGTCAAGCAATAGGAGGTGTCAGCTCTGGACAATTCCCGAAGGAGGGACAGAAATGGGCTGCCTATAGCCTCATCTTCCAGAATGGAGGCGCACAAACATCAGATGCTCCAGTCTCATCACTGGGCAGTAGGGGCAGAAGTCATGGGCTCCACAGTCCTTCTCAGGCTCTTGGTACAAACATACCCCTCTGCTCTATTAAAAAAAGCCACAGCTTACACATTGGTTTCTCCTAACTTCATTTCTCAGAAATCCATTCTATAACCCAAGATATGTGACTTGTCCAAGACAGATCTTCATGCCACTAGGGCTCTAATGCCTTCCCTCTGAAGTTTCCTAACCACATTCTAGTCTTCTCTTGGACGTGTTAACTGTGTCTTCACTTAGTTATTCTTACATCTCATGCCTACTATGCTATTATAGTCTTCATGTCCTGAAACAAGTACCTCCTGTTTATTTATTATGGCAAATAAATTATAACTGTCCAAGGTGAGCAGTAAAGATGTTCAAAACATTAGTTTCACTGCTACTTTTATTCTTCTTTGTAGAGATAGGAAGAGCAGACTCAAAAGATAGGCATGCTCTCTGTTATTTTACATTATGTTAGGTTTGAAGAATAATTTTGGCAACAATAATAAAACACCATTCTCCAGTCACTTGCCTTAGTCTGATCTTCCCTTTGCTCAAGGGCAGAGATCATGCTTTCAGCAGTAAGTGTTGAGTGAACACTTGTTGATGCAATCAATGGCCCAGGGGTAGGTAGGACAGTCTGGCTCCTCTTTGCTCAGATCAATTGCTACCAAACTACCTTTTGTGCCTCCTACTTTAATCTTGACACCTTCCTGCATAAACCTTTCCCTGAGTTCCCACCATCCTCTCGGGGAAACCATCTTCTCTATCCTTGGGCTCTCTTTACTACACGTTACTGCCCTTCTCAGTTTCTCCTATTCTTCCTCACAAGCCGGTGAAACCTCTCAAGGCACTGCTGCGATCTTTAACACTGAATTTTGGTTTTCTTCCTTGGTATTTATTTATTTATTTTTCCTTCCAGATTAACCTTTGATTCCATATCCACATGAATATGCCCTCCTTCTTTAAAGATAATTTCAGAATTCTGCATCTTCCACCTTTCCCTTAATTAAAAGAGAAAATGTGTGGTGTCTTTAGTCCTGGCTGCCCTCAAATCTCCTCAACCAGCAAAGAGCTCCTTCACATCAGACTCTGGCCAGATGACCTTGGTTATAAACCAGCTCAAAGCAAAAGCAAATACCAAGATAATTAGTCTTGGTAGGGAGGAGCCTGTGTGTTCTGTGCCCCATATGCCTAGCTGACTAATTCACATTTAGAACAATGTGAATATAAGGAACCTTTGTATCAGAGACCTGACAGCTCTAATCTCTGAAGACTTGCTAATCCATGGCTTCTCTAAATCCAGAAAGGTGTGAGGGAAAACTGGGTAGGGGAACACTAACAGAAAAAGTAAGATTTTTGGGTGTTAGGTAAGGGGAAGAAGTTCATTTTAGGGAGCTGCTTAGAATGGGGCAAATTAGGCACTGTGGACACTTGGTAACCTGTGTGCTCATCCTGATAAAAAGGGGGTCTCATGCCTGAGAGGGGTCATGCTGAGCCTAAAGAAGATTAGGATGTGGACAAGTATGAACTCTAATCTCAAAGACTCAAAACACCAGCCCAAAGCTCTTTTAATAGACCATTACCCATGGGATCACAGCCAATCAGTGTTTTCAGAGACACTGGGCTTGGGCCCCATCCAGTCTTTCCCCACTAGTTTCCATTAACCCTTTCCCAGCCAATCCCTCATCAATACTCTCCCCTGGGCCTCACCAGGGCGCCACTGCTGAGCAGGATCATGAAGATGATGAAGGTCTCAAACCAATTGTGCTCCACGATGAGGAAGCAGGTTTTCCGTAGGATCCACCAGGACTTGCCTAGCCCTTCCTCAATGTTGACCTGGCAGCACTTGAACCGCTGGACACAACCTGGCAGCAGCGGGAGAGGCAGGTCAGACTGTGGCAAGTGTGCCCTGCCCAGACCTGCCCTCTCCTCCATCTCCCGGGCCCCACCACGTGCTGCCCCACCACACAGCCTGGAGCACTGTGGCTGAATCAGAATGTCTGAGTCAGACACGGAGAGGGTGGCAGGGCTGAGGCTCTGCTGCAAGGCTAACAGGGCAAGGCCCTCTGGAGTTGGGAAGATCTCCTACAAAGAAGCAGTGAGAGGGGGCGTGAAAGGGGAGTCAGGAGGTAGGCAGAGCCACGGTAGACTAGGCCTTTCTAAAATAGAAGTCTTTGGGCTGATGCCAAGAGAAAACAGACAAGGAAAAGTCTGGGAACAGAAATTTCATAATCAAACAGGGGAAGCAATAATAACTTCCTTCAAAGTGGTGGAGTGGGGAACAAAGTTCTTCAAGTTGGCCACTGAGCCCATTTTGCTCTCATCCAGCCATTAACCCTGGCAGAAATGTGTCCGTAAGCAGTACAAGTGCCATGTGTACATCCCCTCTCCTCTCCCCCTTCACCTTCTGTGAAGCAGGCGTCTGGATCCAAGTATTCCTCAGGCTGTTCCACAGGCACTTCTTCTACTTCTGGTTTGATATCGATGGTGCTTCCCTCAGAGGAGCTCGTATCATCTAGTTTCTAGATACACAAGGAAAAGGGACAGAAAATAACTACCATAGTACCTCTACTCCAAACTGATACCACCACCTCAACAGGGACGATGTACTAGTTATAATTCTTCTTACAACTCACCATCATCCAGCTCATGGTGGGCAAACAATTACCACCCCCAAAAATCCAAACCCATTCCTGTGGAGTTGATTCTGACGCACAGCAACCCTGTAGGACAGAGTAGAATTGCCCCCACAGGGTTTCCAAGGTTGAAATCTTTACAGAAACAGACTGCTACATCTTTCTCCCACGGAGTGGCGGGAGGTTAGGACCTTTGGTTAGTAGCTGAATGCTTCACCACTGCACCACAAGGACTCCTAACAATTACCACATGGCCCTCAAAACTTCTCTCAGGAGGGGAGTATAACATTAAAACCCACTCACAGATGACAGTGTCCCACCCTAAACTAAACGTGGCCATAGGCTGGTCTCAGGGATATTGCTCAGACAGATCAATGACAGGGAAGTACTTCAGCGTTTACTCCTCCTCTGATTCAGAGGATCCAAAGTGATGGAGAATTAATCCAATTAAATAAAAGTCCACCCACCATGGTAATCTAGGTCACCTAGAATGATACTGAGGTGATGGGGTGGGTTCTCAAAATGAACTGGCTACTCCAAAATTTTTCTTCCAAGCCCACCGCTGAATCAGTTCCCAGGGCTGATAGAGCCTCATCTGCTCTCACACGATCAAGGTTGGTTTCTAGGTTCTAGGTCCCTAGGATCTTACATCTTTGCTGCCTTCAGGATCTGACTCGCTGCTGACATCCTCTGTGTTGAGGTTCTCAAAATCAGACTCGCCAACAGCAATGGGCACCCGCACAGTCAGGTTGGGGTTGTTGATGAAGGACATGTGATCCTCATCAATGATGTACTTCTCCACGCTGCTGCCAATGCCGCTGGTCGTGCCATTGCCATTCTTTTGGAAGTCGCCGTTCCGATGGATGTCTGCACCAGTGTGGTTGGCGATGCAGTTGGCCTTCTTTTCATACAGTTCATCCAGAGGTTTCACTTCATCAGCCTCACGCTGCTTGAAGTGGGCCTGCATGAAGGCATGCACTTTCAGTTTGGTCCAAGCCACACCCTTCTTGATCCTGATAACGGAGATCTGTAGATTGTTCATTTCCCCATCATCATCTGTGGCTGCCAGGTTGTCTGCACTGAAGGAGCTCAGGAGCAAGGCCAGAAACAGGTTCAGCACCTGTACCAGCAGGATTAGGAAAAAGGAGAGTGAATGTTAAATGGTATCTGGAAAATTATCTACTACATTAGAGGCTGCAAACTGGTACCCCACAGAGCTTATCCACTGACTTGAGTTTCTGTTGTGTTTTGTTTGGCCCACATAGTGTTTGGTCCATGTTACTAGGTGCGCATTATGTTTGGTTTGGTTGTAATATAAGGAGTTCAGCACCTCTTTTTATGGTTCTTTTATAGTATTATACATACATACATATACATATACATATACATATACATATACATATATATATATATATCTAAATCTATTACTTCTTTTATAATCAGAAAAAACAAACGCTATATCCGTTTTGGAAGAAAATGCTCTAAAAATGAAAAAAGGCAGATATGGATTGTTGGGGTGGATCAAAGAGGGCACAGATGTCATGTGTTCATGAACAGGAGATGCCTTACAAGACCATATTAGAAAGAAATTAGGCTTGGAGAGAGCCACACTGTCATACAACAAGTCAAGAAGGTGAAACTAATTTGTATCTGATGTCATCTTAACAATTAATTTTCTTTGAATTGGCAAATGTTATATAAAGTTTTATAACAATAAAAAATATAAATTTTGTTTCCCATACATTTATAAAAATAAAATAGCTTTAGGACAGTGATGGTGACTTCTGTGCTCTGTTACATAGCCAAGTGTCATCACATACAAGCTTTATTTAGTTTGTTTTAATTTCCTATTTTACTACTTTGGACATTAAGATCAATTTTTATTAAGACTTACTTTTGAAAAGTGGGAGAGGTGCTCACTCCTGGATTTACCCTTGGCCCTTACTTTGTCACACTTCTGAAGAAGAGTAAGGCATACATTTTAGGTAGAGATATTTGTATGTTCAGAGTGGGAGAGATGGAAAGAATAAATGAAACATATGCATTTGGATCACCCAGGCCATTTGTAGAAGTAAAAAAGGAAGATGATTAGTAAAATGGCAGTGAGTTGAAGAGGCTCTGAAGAGTAGGCTGAGGAATTTGAATTTTGTTTAATTGGATCCACTATTGGTTCTTGAGCAATAGAGATGACAGAGATCTGAGGAAGTCATTCCTACTTAGCTACTTTTAGCAGGCAAGCCTAGAAGTTAGAAGGCTGTGACATGCATGTAACTTAAACTTGTGTGTGCATAAGAACCTCCTGGAGGGAGCGCTAATTAAAAACGCCTATTTCCTTGACCTCACCTGAAGAGATTCTGATTCAGTTGCTCTGGTGCAGGGACTGGGACTTGGCCTCTTTTATCGAGTGTGATTCAGGTAATTGTGATGCAGGTGGGTTTTAGCCCACCCTTTTAGAGACACTGGATGTGTTATAGAAATGGAAAGGAAGGGGCAAATCTTATGAACACTATGAAGAAAGAGAAATGAAAAGAAAAAAAAAAAAAAGATGCATTTAAGACACATCAGGTATTTGCCAGGAGAGGAGAGAAAACAGATGAAAAAGACTCCAAAGTCAGGTTTCTAGAGCCTTAATGGGCAGAGGGACTGAGCAGAAGAGAAACTGGAAGGTGCCACTGGGAGCAAAAATTATAAAGTTGATTTTTGTCATGTCCTTCATGTATGTGTAGACAGTCATGGGAAGATGCACTTGAGATAACCGAGAACAGGAGACTGAAGGTCAGGTGGCAAGGTCAGGGTTGATCACACTGTGTACCAAAAGGCAACAGATGCATTTACTGAAGGAGTGAAAGGACTGGAGGGATCAGACTGAGGGAAAGGTGGTTGAGAATGGAGAAGGGGAAGGATTAAAGAAAGACTACAGGTGAGACGAAAGAATAGGGTGGCCATGCTGGTCAGCTTCTTTGCAAAAGAAAAGAGATGGGAACTAATGCGGACCAGCTTGAGCAGAATCATCTGAGTTTGCCTTCCTCCAGCCCTCCTTGCTCCACACCTATAAGGAGAATTTGGAGGTCTGATCCATAAGATCAGTGTTTTCCCAGCTTCAGTGTACAGATGAATCTCCTGGGGGTTTTGTTACAAATGCAGATTCAGATTCGGTAGATCTGGGGTGGGGCCTGAGGCTCTGCATTTCTAACACACTCCCAGGTGATCTCACTGCTGCTGGTCTTCAGATCACATTTCAGGAAGCAAGGTGTTAAAATTCCTTTTGGTAACTGTTCTATATACAGAGGCAGAAGGCAGCAGGCTGACAGGTCAGAGTACAGCAAGAAAGTGATTTGCCATTTATACAAACTAAAGAATACTCTAAAGATCAGTGGTTCTCAATGGATGGGGTAATTTCATCCCACAAGGGCCTTCTGGCAATGTCTGTAGACATTTTTGGTTATCACAACTTGGGTGGGGTGCAAATGAATGTAGCAAGTAGAGGTCAGGGATGCTTCTAAACATCCTACAAGGCATAGAATAGTCCCCATAGCAAAGAATTATCAGGCTCAAACTGTCAATCGGGCCAAGGTTGAGATGAAGGAAATTTTAAGTAGAAAGAGCACAGATTTTGCAGTCAGGCAAATCTAGGTTCAAACATATTTATCAGATGCATGACCTTTAGAAAGTCACTAACTTTGCTGAGTGTTATTTTCTTAACTATGAAAAAGGGTTGGCAAGTTGTGGAGGTTATGATACAGTAAGCACTCTATAAATGTCAATCTCTTCTCTTTCATTTGTACCTTAGGGTTTCTGAGCCAAGGAAGAATAAAAGCCAACACAGCCATGTAAGGTAGTAGAAGGACTGAGCAGACTGGGCTTCTGGGCCAAGGGTAGGATGTTCAAGGCAAAAAAAAAAAAAAAAAAAAGAGATCTACAAATGAATACTAACCACCAAGTTGCCAATAACCATGACCATCATAAAGACAATGAGGCACATGGCCTGGCCTGCTACCTCCATGCAGTCCCACATGGTCTCGATCCACTCCCCGCACAACACACGAAAGACAATGAGGAAGGAATGAAAAAAGTCATGCATGTGCCAGCGAGGGAGTTCACAGTCTTGGTTGATCTTGCAGACACACTCTTTGTAGTTCTTTCCAAAGAGTTGCATCCCCACCACGGCAAAGATGAAGACAATAATGGCCAACACCAGGGTCAGGTTGCCCAGGGCACCCACTGAATTTCCAATAATCTTGATCAGCATGTTCAGGGTGGGCCAAGACTTGGCCAATTTGAAGACTCGGAGCTACAGATGAAAAGAACCCAAAGAAAAACCAAATGACAATCCATTTTCTCACCAAATGGCTGAAATAAAACACACAACATAAGTAAGATCAATTTAAATTTCTTGAACACCCTTGGGAAATTCCCAGGAGTTTCTCACAGTATCTTCAACTAAACAGGGGCAAAACTGACACAGAAGGGAAAAACTGATTAATTTCATAAATTCATTGCCAGTGAGTCAATTTTGACTCATAGAGACCCCCCCTTTGGCTTTCTGAGGCAGTAAATCTTTACAGAAGTAGATTGCCCAGTGTTTCTTCTGGTTAGCAGTCAAATGCCTTAGGCACTACACCACCAGAGCTCCTTAATTTTATAGTATGTGAAAACAGAGAACTAGAAACCAAGAATACTGCCCATATTCCTCTGTATAATCTCTGAGCCAATCTACTTTTTAAAAGCCTATATGCAAACCTATCTCTTTCTTACTAATTTCCCCTTCACTTCTTAAGGGGCACATCAAGGAAAAGATGATTTGTGGGGAACTAAAAGACCAGTGTGGTAAGGGCAGTGAAAAAAAAAAAAAAAAGAAAAAGAAACAAAAAACTGTCTCTTTAAAAAGTTTTCAGAAGTTCTGAATAATCTCCCTTTCTGCTTCCCAATAAATAATAGTTGATAAGAAACTTTGTGATGTGCTTGGACTAACCCAGAGGAAAGGCCTAAGTCCCAAACAGGGGCAGCTGCTTATATATCAAACATCTTATGGAAAGGACAGAACTGATACTAATTCAAAGGACAGAACTTTTTGGTACCTGTTAATCCTGAAATTTCCGTATTCTGTAATGAATGATTGTAAGGTCTTGGCTACCAGCCTGAGAATTACAATGTGTAAACCCAGGGTAGCTTGGCCAAGGGGTGACAATAATGAGATCATCATCAGATGTCCTAAGTTAAGTATCTAACACATTCTATAATAGAACTTTGGTAGAAGGCAACAGCACTGACTTATTTTTTCCTATTGAATACCTGAGTCTTATCTGAGAGTTCAAGGTTTACTAAGGGCCCCATGTGTATATCTGGGCCATTCATGTTTTTTACCTTTTATGATTGGCTTTTAACTTACTAAGAAGCTCTGGTTGTGCAGCACCTAAGGCATTTCACTGCTAACCAGAACATTGGTGGTTTAAACCACCAGCCACTCTGCAGAAGAAAGATGGGGCAATCTACTTCTATAAAGATTTATCGCCTTGGAAACCCAATGGGGGTCACTATGAGTGGGAATTGATTCAATGGCAGTGGCGGTAGTGTTGGGTTTCAATTTATTAAGAATAATGATGCTAAGGTTTCTATCTCTGAATTCTTTCTTATCTTCTAGATAATAAGAAATACTCTGAAAAAGTCCACTATGAGTTGGAACTTGACCAAAGAGTGGTAAGCAGAGGTTCTGGAAACTTGGCAGATGTTATCTGTGGCTTGAACTGAGTGAGACCTCTGTTTTATAGTTGAATTCTATTCAAATTCTCTTTCTTAAATCTGACTACTCTTCCAATGTGGGGGAGAAGACACCTTAAATACTTCCAGTTGAAAGCACTCTGGTATTTTCCCAACAGGGGGAGACAAAATCCAAGCCAGGTCTGATGCCAGGGAAGCAGTATGAGCTTTGTTTTAGTGGGATACCCCCCAAAGTAACTCAGCTTCTTAAGGGACTTAATCAGGACATCACTTAGGCCTATGTTTATGGGAAAATATTTTCGGGACATCATTAACTATTCTTTCAGAGAGTAATGTGTAATAGTTTGAACATTAACATCTTTAAATACATTAGTAAAAAAAAAAATCCTTCTTAGGAGTCTTATATTAATTATTTCATAATTAATGACATGGAAACCAAACTCTCACTGCTATCAGTTGACTGAGAGTGTCCCCTCCTTGGGTTTCTGAGGTTGTATCTCTACATGGAAAACAAAGCCAATATTTAATGACTGATTTCAGTATAATTTTTTTAAACATTATTTATTTATATTTTCTGGAAAGGATTACCATGATGGAAGAAATGAGAAAAGTCAACTTTGAACAAGAGAAATTCTTGACATTTCAAGGAGATATTCAGATAAAGACCTTGGTTTGGCAAACCCAAATTAGACCTTAGAACAGACCTCGGGAGTCCTTCTTCTTCATCATCTTTTAGATTAACCATTACTTTCTTTTTAAAACTGATTTGTTTGTTGATCAACTTTAGAAACTGACTTCTAAAAAAACCTCAAAAATTAGTGAACTGACTTCTAGATTAGATATTTATAGTAGAAAACTTTTCAAGATTTTAATAGCTAAGCCAAAGAAATACTCAACTGGAATTAGGACTAGAATACAGCTAACGATTTTTTTTTTCCTTTAAATCATCAAATTAACTTATGCAAAACTCTTGCTAGTAGTTGCAAGATAGGAGATGTGAAAAGAAATTGGAGAAATATAGAATACCAATCGGAAAGATCGCAGCACTGAAAGCCCCTCCACGTCTGCTAGACTCAGTTCCATTAAACTGAGGGAGACAATAAATCCGTCAAAAATGTTCCAACCTTCTTGGAAATAATAGTAGGGGTCCATGGCTATGAGCTTCAAGAACATTTCTGCTGTGAAAATTCCAGTGAAAACCTAAAGAAGGGGAAGCAGAGGATAAGAAAAAGAAATAACAGAAGGAGAATACCTTGATTATTACTTTCAAATACAACATGTCCAAGAAGCCTCAAGAGCCAGCCTTGGTTAATTCTTCATCTGAGGACATCACTACCCATATGTCCCATGATCATCTCACATGATGAAAGAAAATCTTATTTTCCATTTGAATGAAGCTCTAAGCCCAGTGTTCTCATCTTTGTTCCCCAAACCAACTCAATAAATGTTGTTCAAGAGAGCAGTTGAAACATGTTCTAAGCAATGGCAATACCACTCAATGTGACTCTTCTCAGAGGGCCAGCAGTTATGTGAATGTGTATGTTTGAGATGTTTGCTTAAAAAATAAATCACTTGTTGTATTATATTTGGAAAATATAGTATTATTCCTGATTTGACATTATATGTCTTACCAAATCTAGATAAATGCTGTAGGGTTTCTTCTTTCAAATAACAAAAGCAACAGAACATCACCAAAAGTATAATACAGGAAATAAAAATAAATCCATAATCTCACCACCTTGCATACAACTAAAATTTTTATGTATTTTCCTTTCTAGATTTTCCCAAATGTGTATGTATTTTGAAAAGTTGTTAAATCAGAGTATGTAACATCATGACTTATCCCTATTGTTACAGTCTTCCTAATTCCCAATTTTAATGTTTGTATAAAATTCTGTATGAAGAATTCTCCTTTCAAGTTTTTCATTGTGATTTTGGTGGAAGTTTTAGAGCAAATTTGTTTTCCATTCAACAATCCATACACATTTTATTTCATGTCACTGACTGCAATCCCCACAATGTAACAGCACTCTTCCCGCTTCCTCCTTTGTTTACCATTTCCATTCATCCTTCTTTCCTATCCTTGCAGCCTTCTGCGCTTTATCCCTGGGCAAATGCTACCTTTTTGATCTGGTATGGTTGATTGTTCTAAGGGGTGTGCACCTCCCTGGTGTCACTGCTCACCATACAGGCCTGTCTATTGTTGGCCTGAAAGCTGAGCCACGGGAGTGAGTTTAGTAGGGATTTTCTCCCTGTTAGAGACTTTGGTGCTTCCCTCGGATTGTTCAATATGATAATCAGTGATGTAATAAGCGTTTTTACATTTGTAGCTTGTTTAGTGAAAACATGACATCTTCTTTCTGTTACCAGTCTCCTAGTTTTCTGCCTGACCTTGTGTACCCCAATGCCTTCTGAATCCTGTAGACTTCAGTGACAATATGCAATAAGAAAGTAAATTCCATGAATTTTAGTGCTGACAATAAGGTCAAGATCCTCTTTCTAGGCTAACTGAGTAAATCACACTAAATATTGTTATGTTTTCACAGGTGAGATTAAAACTGTCTTAATAAATTATTACTTTAGCTAACAAGTTTACACTCAAAGGAATTTAAGGAAAATCTTGAAAGCACCAGTCTGAGGACAGAATTAAAAATAATAAAAAGTACTTAATATATAAAAGCTATTTGGTAATACAAGCACATCCCGTTTTATTGTGCTTTGCAGATACTGTGTTTGTATGTGTGTGTGTTTAACATATTGAAGGTTTGTGGCAACCCTGTGTGAAGGAGCTCTGGTGGTGTAGTGCCTAAGGCATTTGATTGCTAACCAACCAGAAGGTTGGAGGTTCAAGCCCACCAGCTGCTCTGCAGAAGGAAGATGGGGCAGTCTATTTTCGTAAAGATTTACCCACTCGTAAACCCAATGGGGGTCACTATGAGTCAGAATAGGCTTGATGGCAGTGAGTTTGGTTTGGTTTTTGGTAACCCTGTAGAAGAAATCTATTGGTGCCATTTTTCCAACAGCATGTGCTCATGTCATGTCTCTGTGTGATACTGTGCTAATACTCACAATATTTCAAACATTCTCATAATGCTATTGTGTACTTAAAAGACTACAATCCACTGCCACTGAGTTGATTCCAACTCACAGTGACCCCCACTGGGTTTCCAAGGTGGTAAATCTTTACAGAAGTAGATTGCCCCATCTTTCTTCCATGAAGAAGCTGGTGGGTTTGAACCGCCAACCTTCTGGTTAGGAGTAAAATATCTTAGGGACTGTGCCACCAGAGCTCCTTAATAGACTACAGCATACGGTAAGCATAATTTTTATATATACTGGGAAACCAAAACATTTTGTATGACTCACTTTATTGTGGTATTTGCTTTATTGTGGTGGTCTGGAACTGAACCCACAATCTCTCTGCAGTATGTCTGTATATCAAATTAATATACAGCAATAATAAAACAGAATGATTTGATGAGAATTGATTAAAATGGATATAGTAGGCCATAAATGTGGTGTTCATGTATTTTTCTGTGGTTTCCTGTTTTTCTAAAGTGAAGATGTAGTGGTCTGAAATTGAAAAAAAAAAAAAAAATCCCTACAGTGACCCAGTAAAGCAAAATCCAAGTTTATAGTATAACCCAAGCATCTACAGATGGAACATTCTTCTGAGTGACTTTAGGGAAAGCAGGGGCAGTATTCAAGTCCTGATATATATTTCACCTTTAATGTAAACCCATCAAAATGTTTTCTATGTAGAAAGGTTAGCCTGCTTAATTTGGTAAAGAATTTGTTATCCCATTGGCTCCTGATGAACACATAGAAAGTGCTCAATAATGAGCACTGGCTGGCTGACCATTAAATATTTATACTGCGGGAACTCTGGTTGCTAAGAGGAAATCAAGAGTGACAGTTAGGTGGTGATGCCTGTCAATGGGATAAATAGCTGCCAGATGCCTGGTAGAAACTGTCTATGACAACAGTCACAACCCATGTTGTTTCAGCAAATGATGTGCTACCATAAACTTGTAACTAATGGTTGTGTGAAGGAATCAGTCCTGTAAAACCTGAGTTTTAAGTAAACTTAAAGTTGTCATTATGATACCACTTTTGTTTGCACTGTGCTATGCTTCTTGAGGAGAAAAAATATTGTAAGCAGTGTGTCAACAATTTTACTAAGTGTCACTCTCATGAATGTCATTAAATATTCACCTAAGAATTTATTTTCTACAAGATCCAAATAAATGGGAAGACATCCTGTGTTCATGGATTGAAAGACATAATCCTGTTATGATGTCAATGCTACCCAAAGCAATGCAATCCCTCACAAAATTCCAACAACCTTTTTTGCAGAAATGGAAAAGCTAATGTTTAGATTTATATGGAAGTGCAAGGGACTCTGAATAGCTAAAACAATCTTGAAAAAGAAGAACAACAAAAAATCCTTCACACTTCCTGATTTCAAAACATATTATAAAGCTACTCTAATAAAAAAGTGTGGTACTGACAAAAGGATAGACATCTATATATAGACCAATGGAATAGAATTCAGAATTCAGAAAAACACCCATATTGTTGTTGTTATGTGCCGTCGAGTCAGACCTGACTCATGGTGACCTCTCTTTGGGTTTCCGAGGCAGTATCACTACGGAAGTAGATTGCCGAGGCAGTATCACTACGGAAGTAGATTGCCTAACCTTCCTTCCGAGGAGTGGCTGGTGGGTTTGAACTGCCAGCCTTCTGGTTAGCAGTCAAGTGCCTTAGGCACTATGCTACCACAGCTCCATTAGTTATGGCCAACTGATTTTTGACAAGGGTGCCAACTCCATTCAATGGAGGAAGAACAGTCCCTTCAACAAATGGGGCTGGGACAACTGGGATCTCCACATGTATAAGACTGATGTTGGTCTCACACATCATACTATATATGAAAATTAATTCAAAATGGATCAATGACCTAAATATAAGAACTAGAATCATAAAACTCTCAAGAAGAAAAAACATAGGGGTAAAGCTTCAAGATCTTGATTTTTACAATGGATTCCTAGGTATGTTAGCAAAAGGACAAGCAACAAAAGCAAAAACAGATAAATTGGACTTAATTAAATTTTTAAAAATGTACATAATGGAAGAAAGTATGTGGTAGCTATCTATCTGATAGGAATTTAATATTCAGAATAGGTAAGAACTACAACTCCAGAGCAAAAGACACAACCCAATTAAAAAAATGGGCAAATGACTTAAACAGACATTTCTCCAAAGAAATGTCTTATAGCTATATAAATAGCTATAAATAAGCACATGCTAAGATGCTCAATCAAGGAGGGGTCGCTATGAGTCAGGTCCGACTCGACAGCAAACAACAACAAAGATGCTCAGTGTCTTTAGTCATGAGAGAAAGGCAAATGAAAACCACAATGAGTTATCATCACCTCACATCTACTAGAATGGCTACTATCCGAAAAAAGAACATAACAAGTGTTGGCAAGGATGTGGACAAATTAGAATCCTTGTGTATTGCTGGTAGGAATGTAAAATGGTGTAGCCACTGTGGAAAAAGTTTGGCTGTTCCACAAAAAGTTAAATATAGAATTACAATGAAACCTGTGAGAGCTGCAACTCGACAGGACTATCTTGTTTTTCTGGGTCTTTGAATGTAATTAATGACATGCCATGGAATCGTATGCTTAAAAATCATTATAAGTGGAAACTTTTTGGTTTTAAGTCTTTTACCACCACCACCACCACCACAATAATAAAAATAAAATAATTTATGTTCTAATGCAGCAGTTCTTGAAGTGTAATCGAGGATCCTGGGATCCCTAAGATTGTTACAGGGGGTAAGAGGTCTTCTTTCCAACTACGTACTTGCAACATGCACTATGTGAAACCAGATTTTCATCTTATACTTTAACTTAAACAATATATTGTAACAGACTGAACGTGAAAGCAGACAGGAGAAATAAGAGGCTCCAGCTATCTTGTATTAAGCCAGATGTTAAAGAGCTTTGCAAACATGTCAAACAACGCCATTTTTCTCACTATTTCTTCTCGAGAGGATATAGTTTTTTTCCCCCATAAAAAACATTATTTATGTTAATGTGAGTGTAGTACCGTTATTTTAAAATATATTTTATTATTGTTGTTGTTGAGAATACACACAGAACATGCACCAATGCAATAGTCTCTCCACGTGCAATTCAGTGATGCTGTCTACATTCTTTGAGTTGTGCGACCATTCTCACCCTCCTTTTCTGAGTTGTCCCTCCCTCATTAACAAATTCACTGCCCCTTAAGGTTCCTATATAATCTTTTGAGTAGCTGTTGTCAATTTGGTCCCATATAAATAGATCTTTAAAAAGCACAATGCTTGAGACAAACATTTTTTTACTAGGTAAACTATTGTTTGGTTTTAGGAAGACATTAGGAGATATTTTCAATTTAAGTTTTAAGGTTTAAAGATTATCTCGGGACAATAGTTTCAGAGGTTCATCTACCCTCCATGGCTCCAGAAAGCCTGGATTCCATGACAATTTGAAATTCTGTTCTGCATTTTCCTCCTTTGATTAGGATTCTTCTATGGAATTTGATTAAAACATTCAATAGTGGCAGCTAGGCACCATTGAGTTCAGGTCTCATGGCAAAGGAAGCCATTTTTCATGGAGGCAATGAGACACACACTTTATCTTCCTCCTATTCCTGATTCTCCTTTTTCCTCTGTTGCTCCTGGTGAACAGAAATCAATTATTGTGCCTTGTATGGCACAATAAAAGCGTTTAAGCTTGCAAGCTTTTAAGACCTCAGGAACTATGCAAGAAACTAGGAGGCAGAACAGAAGCACTAAACACGATAGGTCAACTAACTAGGATGTTCCATGAAATCATGGTTCTAAGCCTTCAAACCAAAAAAAAACAAATCCCCTAAGGTGTTTGGTTGTACATAAGGTGCCTCAGCAGCTACTTTTCTTTTTTTGGGTGGGTCATTGTTATAAATACATCACACAGCTTTTGCCAATTCAGCTCTTGACAGGTATACAACTTATTGACAGCACTTAATTGGCTGTGCAACCTTAGCTTTAATCAATGTGATTTTTCCATCAGTGTGAACCATGTATCCATTACTGGAATTTTAAAAATAATTGAGTATTTTTAAACTTTTCTGTTTAAATATCAAATATGGTAAATATCAATAGATATAACTCACAAAAGCTCTTTAGCTCTTTTTAAGAGTGTATAAGGGTCCCAAGGAGCTCTGGTAGCATAGTGCCTAAGGCACTTGACTGCTAGCCAGAAGGCTGGCAGTTCAAACCCACCAGCCACTCCTCGGAAGGAAGATGGGACAATCTACTTCCGTAGTGATACTGCCTCGGAAACCCAAGGAGGGGTCGCTATGAGTCGGGTCCAACTTGATGGCACGTAACAACAACAACAACAAAGGGTCCCAAGACCTAAAATGTTTGAGAACTGCTGTCTTGATGGGTTATCTTGAACTCACAGCCAGCATATCCTTCTAGGTTGTATAAGCCTCTGTATATAGGCCCGACAACTTGTAATGCCAGGCCACCAAGTAAAGGTGACAATGCCCCTAAGATTGGGGTGTTTCACTTGGACATCACTCAGCATGAAAGAGGTGGGAGAGAAGTGGCATTCCTCCTGACATAATTGCATCTGTTGTCAAGATCCAGGCTCATTTGGGGGTTACTGGGGTTTTGCGTGCTCCTATCTTGGCATAGTGGATAAGGCATTTACCAGAAGGTCAGTGGTTCAAACCCACCAGCTGCTCCACGGAAGGAAGATAGGGTGATCTACTTCTCTAAAGGTCTACAACTTCAGAAACCCAATACACATCGCTATGAGTCAGAAATGACTTGATGGCAAGTTAGTTTGTTTTTTGGTTTTGGTATCTTTATTCCCAGAAGGGGGTTAATCTGATCTTTTGCAGTGAACCCTCCTGCAAAACTTATTGAAATTCTATTTAATAAATATTCATTTAGGTTCTACATAGGAGCCCTAGTGGTGTAATAATTAAACACTTGGCTGCCAATGGAAAGGTTGGTGGTGCAAAGACAACAGGAGAAAAATGTGGTAGCTGGCTTCTGTAAAGATTATAGCCTTAGAAACCCTATGGGACAGTTTTATTCTGTCCTGTAGGGTCGCTATGAGTCAGAATCGACTTGATGGCAGTGGTTTGGTAAAGTTCTACACGTTCCAAAATGGATACATGAAAAATAACAGCTGCACGGGAACTCAGGCACCAGGAGGCAGGACGATGAACTTGTACTGGTTTGCCCAGGACTGTGTCAGTTTTAAAACTGAAAGTTCCATGTCCTAGGAGTCCCTTCAGACCTGCGCAAATTGGGAAGGTTCATTACTCAACCAGGAGGAGACAGTCACAAAAACTGAAGTATAATGTGATAAATATTTTAAAAAAAGAGATATGTATAAGGGCCTACAGGCACACAGAGGAAACAAAATTTAAAATACGAAAATAATTATTTTTGGCTGGAAATCTAGATAAACTATAGTTAAGAAATGGTAACATTCATATGTATTTGGTGAGGAGGGAAAACAATTCAGTTTTTTTGTTTTTGCTCAGAATCTCAGAAATTAGTGTTTTTTGTTTTTTTAAATTTTTACTGTGATTTGGGTGTGTAGTTTAACTCTTAAGTTCTTACCCTTCCTTCCACACATCATCCCCCAACAATTCAGTCCTAAAGCCATCAGGTGGACATCAACATGTGGAATGACCAGGGCCAGGTATGGGAGCCCATGCAGGGAAGCAGTGTAGCTTAGATGGGGCATGAGAGCTGAGGGGGTGAGGAGGGCATCTGTGTAGGGGGGCAGACTGGTGTGCGCTGTCAGAGCCTGAAAAGACCATGGAGGGTGTCCATCCCAGGAACAGTCTGGTGTGGGGCATCAGAGCCTGACAGGGATAAGGAGGGTTATTTGTATAGGAGGGCACAGGGTGTAATGGGAGATCATCCACACTGGAGCAGGGGGGCCACCTAATAGAGTGTGAGCTCAAGTAGGGCCAGGACGGCATCTCCGGGGGAGGACAGCCTGGTGTGGGGCGTCAGAGCCTGAGTAGAGTAAGAGGGCCACCATGTGGAGAGCTGGCCCATTGAGGGGTGCTAGACCTTGAGCAGGGAGAAGAGTGCCACAATGCAGGGGAAGGCCCAGTGTGTCAGAGCCTGAGCAGGCAGCAATGCAGAGAGTTGGCCCTGTGAGGGGTGTTAGAGCCAAGCAGGTGAGGATTGTATTTAAGCAGGGGAGTGGTCTGATACTGGAAGTTAAGCCATTAAGCCAGATAAAAACTTCCAGATGGAAGAGTGTCCTGGCATTGGGAATGAATGCCTTAGTGGGGTGAAGAGTGTCTCCATATGCAGGCAGATAGCATGGAGTGGAGCCTCAGGGCCTAAGCGGGGTGAGGAGGGGTGGCTTGGTGTGGGAAGAGGAGGGTATGTGTGCGTGTGTGTTTGTGTGTGGTGGCCCAGCATGGGGAGCCAGAGCCTGAACAGGGTGAGGAGGGTATCCACACTGCAGACGAAAGCAGTAGCTACTTGATTAAATAAGTAGATCTATTAGTTACAGTGTAAATCAAGTTTCTCATTGTTGGAGAAGGAGTTTAAAATTTAGAAAGGGAGAAAACTAGAATGAATGCTGTAGAACTGGATTTGACTGGAAGTAACAGCGTGAACTCAAGTTTTCACATATCTGTATCATTATCTCTATCTAGCTCAATGAATACAGCTAGCACTCTAGAGAGAGCCTGGAAACAGTCATACCCCAATAGCAATATGCATACCTAGAGCCCAAATCTTGACTTCTAAATACCATTTTCCACTAAAAGAACCAGCGTTCCTAATTACAGGCTGGGGCAAGAAAAAACCTGGTAGATGCAGTGAGAGAAAAAGACTCACCTGTCTGTCAGAGATGCAAAATCTGAGTTCAATCATGAGGAGAGTTCAGGCAAACCCAAAAGGGGGAAGAGTCTACAAAATAACTTCAAAAGGGCCATGAAAGCTGAGGAAAGACTGGAGAATTCTTCTAGACTCAAGAAGATGAAGGAGGTATGACGACTAAAGGCAATGGGTAATTCTAGAACTGTATTCTTCTGTTCTGCTGTCAGTTTGTGGTACTATGGTGGCTTGCCTATTGCTATGATACTAAACAAGTTTCACTGGAGCTTCCAGATTAACTAGGAAGAAAGGCCTGGTGATCTACTGAAAATTTATGGACCACCACAGAATACTAAATGATATAGTGCTAGAAGATAAGCCTCTTAGGTGGGAAGGCACTCAAAATACACAGACTGGAGCGTTCCAATGTTTGTAAAGATGGTACAGGCCTAGGCAACATTTTGTTGTTGTACACGGGGTTGCCATGAGTTGGAGCTGACTCTGCAGCAGCTAACAACAGTAACAACAATATACTTTTGTTATAAAAGGACATTATTTTATTGGCAAAACTTGAATGGGGCTGTGAATGAGAAGGCCGTTAGGTAGCAAAGTTAATTTCTTGATTTTGATGGTTATGTAGGAGAATGCACTTGTCTGTAAAAAACACACACAATAAAATGTTTGAGGGTCGTGGAGTTATGTTGGCAACTTACTCTAAAAAAAGCTTTTTATACTGTATGTTCTGGTTACCTAGTGCCACTCTGCCAAGAATATACCATCAATGGGATGGCTTGAACAAACAGGCGTTTATTCTCTTACAGTTTGGGAGGCCAGAAGTTCAAGTTCAAAGTGCCAGGCTCTAGGGGCTGGGTGAAAGCCCCTCAGCCTTGGCCTTCAGCTCTGCCTCCTGCTCCTGGCCCACTGGAGCTAGAGGCTTTTCTTCACTCAGACAGCTGCTGGCTGCTGAGGCTGACAAACCCAAGGTTGACAAGTAAAAAGGCATAGTCCCTATGTTATCAAACCACATGGCAAGCCATTAATTTAAGTCCACTGAAAGTCCCAAGGTCAGCAGAGCATGGCAGACTGCTGAATAACGACACAGCTATATGCAGGGTTCGAGCGTACCGTAAGCTAGAGACCATTCCCAAAGCTGCTGTTTATATACAGGAAGCAGACCACATCCCTAAAGCAGCTACTCAGCTGCTTAAGGTAGGTCCCACCATGGAGTGGACTGCCAGTTTCATCATGAGGAATAACTACCACCAGCTGCCCAGCCACTCAACCAGGCCCAGCCAAGCTGACACACAAACTTAACCACCACACTGTACTAGAAACTTTTGTTAGATTGAGATCATTTAAAAAAAAACAAAACACAACACTTCAAGTAAATTCACTGTTGTGTTCAACTGGTTGCAAAAAAGTTGAGAAAGGAATCATTACATTTATCTACTGTTGTTGTTATTTGCCACTGAGTTAGACCCAACTCATAGCGACCTTTCCTTGGGTTTCTGAGGCAGTATCTCTACAGAAGTAGATTGCCCAACCTTCCTTCCAAGGAGTGGCTGGTGGATTTGAACTGCCAGCCTTCTGGTTAGCAGTGAAGTGCCTTAAGCACTATACTACCAGAGCTCCTCAATTATCTACTAGGTAATACAAAAGTTGTGTTAAGTCATGTAGCGTCCTAGGCCTTCAATTTCCAATATAAAGCAATGGGGTTGAATCAAATGAGCTTTAAAATTCCTCCTGTTCCTGATGTTTTTTTTTGTGAGGAGAATGGAAGAGGCGGAGCATCTTCCATATACAGAAGACGGCTGTCATCTTTCCTCAAAAACATCTGCATGCCTTGTTGTTAACTGCCCTCAAGTCACCCCTGAGTCACGAGGACCCTGCGTGTTACAGGGCAGAACTGTTCTACAGAGTTTTCTTGGCTGCAGTCTTCATGGAAGCAGTTCACCAGGCCTTTCTTTCTGGGAGCTACAGGGTGGGTCTGAACTGCCAACCTTGCAGGTTAGTGGCTGCCTCCCTGGCTTCTCTGCATGTTGTAGAGACAAAGTTTAATTCACTGGCCTGGCTGTGGAAAAGCCTCCCAGTCTAACTAAAACAAGGTTGCACTCTTTATTTTGTAAGCTAGTCAATCTCACTTTTCTCCACACCCTCAGTCTCCGGTTCAGCCAAAGGATCTATACAAACCTCCAAACCTGTGAAAATTCTCCTACTGAATTATACTCATAAAGTGCCTACGCTTTGCAAATACTTTTAAATATTCCAAAAATTTTGGTATGAGTTCCCATTTTATCCTTCCAACCACCTATAATGGGGTATTATCTTCATATTACAGACAGAGAGCATTTCTGGGCAGAAATCAATGATGTATTTAAGGTTAAGCTTTATCTAACAGGAACCATAATCCAAATCTGACTTCTAGATCTCCCCCCACCCCAAACCCGGCACTTGTATTGACTGACAATGAAGTATGTCTTTGAGTTTCTGGTATTGTACAGAAAACCCTCATGATGTAAGTTTCCCTGCGGTCCAGCACATATCCAGCTACCTAATATGGCATCTCCACTCAGTGAATAGACATCTCACACTTCATATGTCCAAAACATAACTCTTGATTTTTGTGGTAGTTAAGGTTGTGTGTCAACTTGGCTGGGCCTGGTTGAGTGGCTGGGCAGCTGGTGGTAGTTATTCCCCATGATGAGACTGGCAATCCACTCCATGGTGAGATCTACCACAAGCAGCTGGGTAGCTGCTTTAGGGATGTGGTCTGCTTCCTGTATATAGGCAGCAGCTTGGGAATACTCTATAGCTGATAGGATGCTTGAATCCCGTGTGTAGCCGAGTCGTTGTTTAGCAGCCTGCCGTGCTCTGCTGATCTTGGGACTTTCATTGGACTTGAATCAATGGTCATTTTTAAGAAATGACTTGATTCAGTGGTTTGGGGACTGTGCCTTTTCACTTGTTGACCTTGGGTTTGTCAGCCTCAGCAGCCAGAAGCTGCCTGAGTGAAGAGATGCCTCTAACTTCAGTGGGCCGAGAGCAAGAGGTAGAGCTGAAGCCCAAGGTCAAGGGGCTTTCACCTAGGCCCTAGAGCCTAGCACTTTGAACTCAGATTTCAGCCTCCCAAACTGTAAGAGAATAAACTCCTATTTGTTACAGCCATCCCATTTGTGGTATATCCTTGTCAGAGTGGCACTAGGTAACCAGAACTATTTTAAACTCTAAACCTGCTCCTTCCTCAGCTATCTCCATTTTTCCATTCTAAATCATCAGACATAGATGCCATTCTTGATTTCTTTCCTTTTATCCCCACATTCAATCCACTGGCCAGTCCAAAGTATCCTGAACCATGAACTTGGAAGACATTTTGGTAAGTGAAATAAGTCAATCACAGAAGGACAAATATTGTACGAGCCCATTTTTGTAAAAAGCCAAGGAAAGGTTTATATATGGAAGGAAATTTCCTTTGTTGGTTACCGGGGAGGGGAGAGAAAATTGCTAGATAGGTTTTAAAAAAACAAAACACAAAAATATATATAGAAACCAAATATTATCAGTGGTTACCCAGGGTAGGAGGGAATGGGGAAAGGGGAAGCTTTTGTTTGCGGGGCATTGAGTTTATGCTAAGGGTGGTAGAATATTTTGGAAAAGGATAGCAATAATGGTGGTACAACATGAAAAATGTCATCATTGTCCCTAAGCTGTAAATGCAGAAGTTGTTATGTTGGTGTGAATGTCTTGGTGTGCATGCACTCACCACAATAAAAGTAAAAAAAAAAAAAAATCCTGAACCACTTCCTGCTCTCCACCTTCAATGCTAATTGTACTTTCTCCTTGCAAATGCTTGCCTCCAGAGTGCTTCTTCAGTTTAGAACCTGGTCCTGGGTGGCCAGCCTTATGTTGTTGTTGTTATGTGCCGTCAAGTCGGACCCAGCTCATAGCGACCCCTCCTTGGGTTTCCAAGGCAGTATCACTACGGAAGTAGATTGCCCCTCTTCCTTCTGAGGAGTGGCTGGTGGGTTTGAACCACCAGCCTTCTGGTTAGCGTCAATTGCCTTAGCCACTATGCTACCAGAGCTCCCAGCCAGCCTCATAGAGGCCCTCAATATTAGCTGCCTACCTTCTCTTCTCTCTTTCCTCATTGATGGTTCTGAGCAAAGTCTTCTAATTTTGGTACAACCCTAAATCTAAATCTCTGTAGGTTTTTAAGAAATGAAAAACAGCACTATTTGCTGGCCTGGTTTTAGGACAGTTCTGCTAGTGGTAGATGAAAAGGCCTCTCAAAATCCCTTGGAAATCAAGGACTGATTCTGTGAAAACAGAAATAGAAAGACTGCAAGGAAAACAAAACACTATAGGGAAAACAATAGCAAAAACAACATCAATAAAAACTATCATGCTGTATTTCTCATGACTTAGCCTGTGGCTAATAAAGTTTCTATCTGTATGATACTGTCGACTGGCTCCAAATTCTGTTTGCTGGGCCACACATCCCTCTGTCAGCCCAGGCACAGTGTGCTTGTGCACAGGCACTTTTCAGAGCCCATCAGTAGACTCCATGGCCTACTTGTGGGTATGTCCTGTACAAGTATTCATCCGGCTGCACACAGGGTTCACATGGCAGCAGTGAGCTGGAGTGTGTTGCTAATTCCAGACACAGACTGGGAAGACCACATAATCATCTTGGATGTACACAGGGAACACAAGGCCTAAACAGATGAAGGATCAGAACTAAAAATGATGTGTGGTGTGTGTGCATGACAGAGAGAGAATGAGAGAAATATCCGGCAAAGATCACGCTCAAATTAAGTAGTAATAAAGTAAGGGTGCACACGTCTATGGTGCAACTCCTAAGGGGTAACAGGCCCAGACGACCGAGAGGATTCTTTCCAATTAATTCCTTACTTTCTATAAAATTCAACCAACTCCTGATTTCCATACTAAGGAAGTAAAGCAGATAATCCTGAAATCACAGCTCTCTGACTTCAGCATATACTGTATAATCTTTTTTTTTTTTTAAACTGCACACTTATCTTCTAAATAATATCATAAATTAAATATATGACTTAAGCTAACATTAAATAAATTTAGCACAGATCAACTGATGGCAGAAACTGGATGACAGCCCAGAAGTTGGATTGGAGGGGGAAACAGCTTAGAATTAAAAATTTCCCATAAACAGTCCCCGTGTGGATAATGATCTGACAGTGTAGGCAAATTTATGGGTACATTAGTACACTGCAAGAACTCCCCTATTTTGTGGTGGTGGTTACTGAAGGTGAAAGGGGAAGTGATTTGCTGGAGCAACGCAGGCTTCAATGTGAGAAACAGAACGAGGGGAAAAAAAAAATCCAGAAGTCCTTGGCTCAGGTTGCTGAAACCAACCCACTGTACCATGCCTCCCATTCTGTCACCATGGCTGGTTTTCTGCCAAAAGCTCCTAAATGACGTCTTCAAAGTTCTGCAGAAAGAGGAAACAGCCAAGGGATCACAACAGTGAGCAGAAACGGCTGGTGCTGCAGCATATGTGGATGCATTTGTCTTCTAATTAACTAGTACTTTCTTTTCAACTAAACTCCAGCTCTCAGCACCAGACAAAGATGTCGTACAGGCAATGCAAGTTCAAATCATAAAATCAGGAGACGGAGCTCCATCTTACCAGATTTCCAACAGCCAAGACATGTTCGAATTGTGGCGTCATAGGATGGTGCTCCATTGCCATAAACAGTGTATTCAGGACAATGCAGATGGTGATGGCTAAGTCCACAAAAGGGTCCATAACTATCAAGTTCACAATCTCTTTCAGTTTTATCCAATAGGGATGACATTCCCAGATAAGAAAAGTGTTAGCAAATTTATACCAGCATGGCGGGCACTTTCTCTGAGACTCTTCCAGCTCTGTAGTAAGTAAAGAACAAAGATGGTCCCTCAATCATGCTGAGAAAACAAAGGGGATATGCTAATAATCTTTAGTTGGGTTGCTATCACTGTTAAAATGAGACTAAAGGTTGCTTGAGTGCTGACATTCTTAAGTGCTTCCTTTCTCTGTAAGGCAGAGATGAAGCATGATTAGTAAAAGGTCCCTTCCCTGTTAATAAAGATCTATGAACAACAAAACTCAATCCATCAGCTTTAGAAGTATAGCATAGGGGTTAAGAGCTTGGGCTCTGGAGTCTGACTCCCCGGTCCAACTGGCTTCAACACTTACACACTGTGTGAACTCAAGCAAGGTACTTGACTTCTACATGTAGCTTCATCTGTAAAACGGGGTACCCACATTACAGGTTATAGAATAATAGTAAAGATTACATGAATCGATGCATATAAAGCAGTCAGCACAATGCCTAGCACAATAAACGGTTGTTGTTGTTGTTGTTATGTGCTGTCGAGTTGGCCCCAACTCATAGCGACCCCTCCTTGGGTTTCCGAGGCAGTATCACTACGGAAGTAGGATTGCCCAACCTTTCTTCCGAGGAGTGGCTGGTGGATTTGAACCACCAGTCTTCTGGTTAGCAGTCAAGTGCTTTTAGCCACTATGCTACCAGAGCTCCCACAATAAACGGTAGGCACTATATTATCAGAGAATCAGTCAAAAGTACAGACTCTTGCAGACAGACACAGCGAGGCTCAAATACCAGCTCAGACACTTGCTAACTGTAGGACCTTGAGCAACTTTCTTCAATTTGTTGTGAGGATTAAATGAGGCAAAATACATACAAAGTGTCCCAGAACACTTGTTTGTTGTTGTTGTTTGCCGTCGAGTCGGCCCCGGCTCATAGCGACCCCTCCTTAGGTTTCTGAGGCAGCATCACTAAGGAAGTAGGATTGCCCAACCTTCCTTCCGAGGAGTGGCTGGTAAAGCCGCCAGCCTTCTGGTGAGCAGTCAAGTGCCTTAGGCACTATGCTACTAGCACATTATAAGTGCTGTCAAAGTCCTTGTTATTATTATTGGCAGCAGAATCAGTATTGTCAACTAAGTCTCTAGCTGGAAATCATCTATTAAGTTCTCAAAGAAGTATAAGACACTGCTTCTACCCTCAGTGAGTTTACAATTTAGTTAGGAATGTAAGTCATATTCCTTTCCTCTTTTCTCTCTTGCTTCCATTTTTCTCTCTCTCCTTCCTTCTCTCTCACCCTTTTGCCATTTCATGCTCTCATCCATTCCTTCTATCTCTATCTCCTTTCTTCTTCCTTCCCTCTTTTTTTCTTCTCTCCTTCTCTGTCTTCTCCTGTCTCTTTTAGCAGCAGAACCTTCCCCCACCACCCAAATAAGATCTAATGTGACATCCCTCTCTCCCGATATGTAGAACAGATGAACCAGCAGTTGCTCTAGCTGAAGCAAGAATAAGGGCTTAGGCTCTTGACCAATCAACTTCTTGCCTACCCTGAGGTAGTTTCTTAGAACTTTGGACTTTGAAAAACAAAGACTGAAAACCACTGGACTAGATGATCTTTAAGGCTGTTTACAAAGCACATTAAAAAGCATGATTATATACAAAAGGCAGGAAGTCAGTCAGCTGGCAGTTACAACAATGTAGGCCTGAGGCCCCAGCCAACAAAGCACTCCTTAAATTAAGTATGAAATGGAATAGCTAGGATTACAAAATTCTAAGGACCTTGAACTAAGAGGATGCTCTTTTAGAGATGTAACTTTGAAAACCTGTCAGAATGATAATCCTTAGAATGAAAATATTGGTTTTACAGTGTTAGTTATAACTGTATCCACCTCCCTGCCCAATTCTGCTGACAAAACCAAATCATTTAGGGAACGGAAAAAAGTTTCCCAACATTTCACCAAGAACAAGATGGCTGCCTTAAATTACTCTTTCTCTCATTCCAACCAGCTGGATGGTGCCCATGGTGATGGATTTATTTTAGATGGGGGGGTTTTGGTTATGGTTTTTGATTGGCTCCTTGGTTGCTAAGAAAATGGTTGCCTTGGTTTTTCAGATTTACGGGCCACAGTAAGTGCCACGTGGGAGTCTGCGTGGGAAAGGAAGTCTGTGAAGAAAAATTTGCTTTGGCTTCTTCCTCATAGAACTCCCTCCTTTCCCAAGTAAATTTAGTTTTCTTCCCCAAAAAAGAAAATGAAAAGGTTCTCTTATTTCCATAAATTCTTGTAGTACTTATTTGGAAATTTAGTTCCGTTCCTTTTTATATCTCCTCCCTTCTCCAAATGTCTGCTGCCTATTGGCACGTGGAGTTTAAAGCAGTGACTGTTCACATTTCTGACAGTTGACACAATAGTCATGTTTTATAATGAACTAGGCTCCAAGTCTTTGCTAGACAGGAAAGAGAGCTCCCCTACCCTACAGGGCACTAAGAGGATTCCTACAGGGATAGTGGGGCTCTCCTATCCACATGTACTGAAAACAGAAGAGCCTCAGAATAACCTCTTCTGTTTCCTTAAAAGTAAGATTTGGAGCTTTAGGACCTATAAAAGATCTGTTAGTTGAACATGGAGGTTTATAATGTGACTCACAACCTCGCAAACTTACTGGCCCCACATGCCTGTAATGGCTACTTATTTGGTTGAGGGAAACCAGCTAATGCATAGAAGTGAGACTTCCAAAGGTTTGTAGGCTTCCTTTATTTTGCTCCTGGACATTTTTTTCACAGAGGTTACTGTAGGACTAACCTCAGGGGTACTGAGAATTGTTTTCAGAGCTGGCCTCATAATTCCACCAAGATGGTGGCTTTGGTAGACCATGAGGTTTTTGAAGGCAGGGGTTTCTCGCAACAACCTTTAAGCACCTACAATGTACTAGGCACTGGGGATACACTAATGAGTAAGAGTGCCCTCCTCATTAAACTTACAGTCTTGTGGCAAGGCAGATATTAGACAAGATATTATACAGACACTTGATGTTCACTGGTTGAATAAAAGAAAAGACAAAGAGTGGTAACACCACCTATGGCCAGTTACATCTATAGGGAAGTTCCGTTTTGTTTTGAACTATCATAAAACATACATAACAAAAAATCTGCCATTTCAACCTTTTCCATATATATAATCCAGTGATAATAATTACACTGGCCATGTTGTATAACCATCACCATTATCTGTTTTCAAATTTTTCCATTACCATTAACAGGAACTTAGTGACTTATAGGGGAGTTTTTGAAACTGCTTTACTGCAGAATCAATGCTAAACCATCACTTCTTCCTCATTCTTTACTTTGTCAACTCTCTCCCCTTTTCCCACAGCTTTACTGCTTTGAGAAAGAGACTATACTACTCTTGGCCTACACCCCTCCCTCAGGTCCCTGTTAAACCTCCAAAGCTTATGGCTTGGCTAACTCTGAATTCTGCTGAGTTTATTGGCTCCCAATGAGCATGTCTGCAACAGGGTAAGGGTGATGCAAGAAAGATTTTATAATTATTTGCAAGATTCTAGAATTCTCCAGTGTGGTTTCTAAACCATTAGGTAGGTAGGAACCTGCTTGTTTAGTCTGAAATAATAATTATTTTAATCTTTGGATTAAATAATATGCCTGAATTTCCTAACTGAAAGTCTGGGAAGTAGAAACAATTATTCATTTAATGTTGGCTTTTAATGTGGTAGCAAACATTAAATACAGAGGGACAACAAATCATTAAACAGGAATACATCATTTTACTCTCCTTTAATTCCTTCTCACATTATTCAGCTCCAGCCATTCATCAAGCTTTGCTTACAGTCGTCCTGTCCTATCAGCTTTAACAAAGAGAGCTAAGTACAAGAGGGGAGAGGATGAATATCTGAGCAGGAAAAACAGGAAATGTACAGGCTACATGAAAAGGGGAGGGAAAAACAACTGGAATGGTGGTCCACACAACTACAGCCGTCTCTCCTCTGAGCTGCCTGACTTTTTTTTTTTAAATGTATATGCTGGTGGGTAGAGGAGAGAGAATGAGTACAGCAGGACAGAGAGAGAAAGAAGAGGACATGGAGAAGAGGAAGAAATGGGAATTTTTTTTTTTTTTTTTTAAAAAAGGACAAAACTAATGCTCAGCAGGATGGAAGTGGTAAGGCCTCCAAATGGAAACCTGCAATACCACACTCTCCACACTTGGAGCATGGGACAGTGCAGGTCAACAAATCCTTTTTGAACATCTACTTTTGCCAGACCTTGTGCCAGGCCACTGTAGGTTAATTGATAAATAACCGTTGTATCACATTGATAGATCTCTTATTCTGATATTGCTGCCAATAACAAATGTGCCTGTTGGAGATTATTAGTTTTTTGTTGTTGTTGTTAATTTTTTTATGTGTGCTGTTGAGAACATACAAAGCAAAACATACATAAATTCAGCAGTTTCTACTGTAATCAGTGACACTGATTATATTCTTTGAGTGGTGTAATCATTCTCATCCCCCTTTTCTGAATTGTTCCTCTTCCATTAACATAAACTCACTGTCCCTTAAGGTCCTATCTAATCTTCTGAGTTGCTGTTGTCAATTTGATCCCATACAGATAGAGTTTAAAAGAGCACAATGCTCACGGGAGCTTTTCTTTGCTAGGGAGATTTTCTTTGCTAGTTAAGCTGAACCGTTATTTGGTTTTAAGAAGACTTGAGGGACTATTTTTGGCTTAAGGTTCAAAGATAATCTCAAGGTTGGGAGGATAAGGCTCCTAAAATTCCCACAGGTAGGAAAACTGTGGCTAGAGCACAGGGATAAGAAACAAACCTAATGAAACCAGATGAAGAGATTTTAATCTCACTAAAATAAAACAATAATGTTAGTACAAAAAAAAAAAAAAAATTCTCCCAAGGCAGTAATTTCAGGGTTCATTCGGCCTCATGGAAAGTCTTGATTCCATAAGAATTTTAAATTCTGTTCTTAATTGCCCATCTTTTAATCAGGATTTTTTTTTTTTAAATAGTACTGTGTTTTTGGTGAAAGTTTACATATCAAATTAATTTTCCATTTAACAATTGTTCCATTTAATAAATTGTTCAAGGAGTCCTGGTGTTCGGCTACTAACCAAAAGGTTGCCACTTTGAACCCACAAGGCACTCTATGGGAGAAAGATATGTCAGTCTGCTTTCCATAAAGATTTACAGCCTTGGAAACCCTATGGGGCAGTTACACTCTGTCCTATAAGGTTGCTATGAGTCTCCAGATCAACTTGTTGCAATGGGTTTTGAGTATACAAAGTATTCAGAGACACTGGTTACGTTTTTCACAATGTGTTAACATTCCTATGATTTCCTTTCTGGATGTTTTGTTTCCAGTTATCTGGTTTCCTAGTCCCTTAACCCTTTCATCTCTGCTTTAGAGTAATTGTTGATATCTGGTTGCTCAGGATTCTTGATTGATTATTTTTCTTCCTCAACGGCTGTAGATACTTAGAGATACCCTGTCTGGGTCTTCAAGTGAGAAATTATTAGTCCAGTTTCTTAAGCCAGTATTTCTTAGCTTGGATTCTTACCATCTGCAGTTATTTGCTTGTAATCTCAAAGCAAGTTTAAAGATATTTTATAAGACAGTGACCTCAATAGGAATTAAAACGAGAGTAAACAAAGCTTGTTCAGACAGTGGCATGCAGTTAGTTTAATAATCTTTTTCACTGGATATATTGTCAAGATTAATCCAGTTATGGCCTAACTCCTTGCACATATGTGTGGATGTAATCAGGGCAATCCCTTTCTAGAGATTTTCCCTCCACAGCAATCCCCTCCCTCACAACACACAGACACAGACACAGACACACACACACACACACACAAAACAGGAGTGGTGTTGGGGCTTAAATGACTCAAAAAACAACTTATCGCAAGGAGATCAGGGTACTCTGAAGTCTCTGGGAGAGACTCTAGTTATGGTTGGGTTTGCATGGGCGTCTGGACTCTGAAGAAGAGCAGTCTGAGGCCTCAAGAATAGTCTGGATTTACAGTGGGACAACTTGGCCAAATGAACATGAACTAAAAGGGAAGATTCATGCAGAACCAATCAGAAGCTTGTGAGAGAAAATCTAGTCACTCAATCTACCTAGCAAGAAGAGCCTGGACTATAGACTACAATTGGATATGAAGCTTCTGCTACTACTCGGTAGGGGGACTGTGATACAATGGAAGCCCCTCAGACATTCTCAGCATGCCAGGCTGTGCCACAGAGGAACCACGTAATGCAGAGCAAGCAGGCACTGACAGCAACATTGCTGCAGACATGCTGTAACTCAATAGTTGCTGTTCTTTCCCTGTGGCACAGAGCACCCGCAGTATGAGGGGGGTTCAGCTTACCTATTCACACATCAAATATATTTATGGATATGTGGGGGTGTTTGAAGAGAGGCAGAATTAGGTGCAATCAAAATGCACAGGACATTTTTTCTTAAAGGAAAACCGAAAGGGTTGTAAGTAGTTAAAAAGAAAAAGAAGGGGGTATGTGTTGGGGTAGAGGGCAAGAGGAAGATTCCATGGCTCTCTGTCTTTGTAGCTCTTTGGTCAATATTCATTTATGCCTCACAACACTCCACTGACTCCTCACGATGTTGACTACAGAGACTTCTAGAGATCACCTTCTATCAGATCCCACCTATTTGTATACGATGCTGGCAGCAGCTTTGACATCTTTATCTGATTGTCTATGTATTGATTCTGGAATAGAATTTGGGATGCTGGTTTCTATAACCAGTTGGCTCTATTCCTAAAGCTCAGAGACAATTTTTGCAAAAGTCTAATCAGAGGACATTATATTAACCATGCACACTACAATTTATATCTCATCAGCTTAACTGACATCACAGGACACATACCTTCTACTAGTGTATTTGTAACAACGCTCATTATACTGTTGATTCTGTCTTTTCGTCCATAGGAGGCCAGCTGCTCCATGGAAACTAAGAGAGATCCAGGACCTTTCTTCTTAATTTCTACCTCAGTTGTAGCCTGAAACAAATAGCAAATAGGGTGAGTAAAATTTTATAAACCTGAAACTTGGCCTGATTGGATAGATATTCCAGAATGCCAGCAATATGCTCTTCATTACATTTTTAACTTTGATCCTACATTCCTGTTCACTCCAAGAAATGCCATGGAGCATCCTAGTTTTATAAATGACAAAATTAAGTCATTTAATGTTAATTTGTACAAATCCACAATGAGCCCAAGAGTCTGGTTAGGACCTAAATACCTCAGGTGGTCAATTCCAAACACAGGGTAGAAAGACTAGATTGCCAAGGGACACCCAACAGAAGCAGACCCTGAGTTTACTTGTCTTAGTCTCATATCCACAGCATTTGGCTAGAACTGGACCACATGTATGATTAAGTAAGTCAAATTTATCTCTATTTAAAATTTCATTACAGGTCAAATCTCTGACCCCATTGATTATTACAGATTCTATAAAAGCACAATCATTAGCCTTCCCAAATGCCAAAGCTGGGCCTAACTGAACTTTAACAACTCAAATAAAGTTCTACCCCAAATTCACATTTAACGCCCCATTTTTTTTTTTAAAGATAAACGTATATGATGTAGTGCCTAAGGCATTTGACTGCTAACCCGAAGGCTGGCGGTTCAAACCCATCAACCACTCCTCAGAAGGAAGGTTGGGCAATCTACTTCTGTAGTGATACTGCCTCAGAAACCCAAGGAGGGGTCGCTGTGAGTTGGATCCGACTTGACAGCAGTGAGTTTTTTTTTTTTTTTAAATATTTCAATTAAAATAGCAAAACTTTATCATACTTCCTTATAATGTCATAATGTTCTAAAAGCTGCTATCAAAATAAAACCTTATCACCTGCAATGTTCAAACTCCCAACCAAACAAAAATGCCATAAACACCATCAGACTGTTAAACAAAATATATGGTATAAGATCCATCATTGTTGTTGTTGTTGTTATGTGCCGTCGAGTCGGCCCCGACTCATAGCGACCCCTCCTTGGGTTTCCGAGGCAGTATCACTACGGAAGTAGGATTGCCCAACCTTCCTTCCGAGGAGTGGCTGGTGGGTAGGCAACTAGTAAACTGGCTGACAGGAAAGGATTTCTCAATGTCCCTTGCTTGTGTTCTTTGTGACAATCTGATTTTTAAAAATCCATACAAATTAAAGAAAAACTTAATATTAAAAAAACTATTATTATAGCTTTCAATGTAAAATAAAAGAAAATTATAGCAGGAACAGGTAAAGATAACTTCTACAACATTAAAATTTATTCTGTAACTCTTATGAAATACATCTTCACTTTCAAAAAAGAAATAAGTGAAAGACATTAAGAAATGAAATTTTCAAAGCCTACACTTAAGGAAATTTAGGATGTAAAAAAAGAAATTAATTTTAAAATAGTAATGATGTCCTTGTTTTCATGCAGGCATGGGACATTTAGCATAACTGGCTCCATCATAGTCTTGTGTTTACAATAAGGTATCAAAAAAATCCCCACATATTTGAAAATTAAGCAACGTATGTCTGAAAACCTACAGACTGAAGAGGAAATCAGAAAATTTTTTAACTGAATAATAATGAAAACACAATATATTGAGATTTATAGATACAGCTAAAGTAACAATTAGAGGGAAATTTATAGTTTTATATGCTTATATTAAAAACAAGTAAGATGCAAAACCAATGCTCTAAGCCCCTACTTTATGAAGTTGGGGGAAAAAATAAAGATCAAATAAAACTCTAGATAAGTAGGTAAAGGAGTCTCTAGATGGTACGGTTAATGGCCTTGGCTCTAACTGCACTGAAGTTTGTGTCTACCAGGAGAGGCCTGGAAAGTGCTGGAAATCTACTTCTGAAAAACCAACCACTGAAAACCTGAAGGAGCACAGTTCTACTGACACACATGGGGTTGCCAGGAGTTGGAACTGATTCCATGGCAACTAGCTAAGTAGAAAAATAGTAAAAATAAGAGTGGAAACCAATGAAATAATAAATGGACAAACAATAGAGAAAATTTTAAAAAGTCAAATGTTAGTTCTTTGAAAAGAGTGGTATAATTGATATTTCCTAGCAAGACTAATCAAGAAAAAAAGATGAGAAAACACAAGCTATCATTATCAGGAATGAAAAAAGGAACATCACTACACATCCTTCAGACATTATCAGGATAATATGGATATATTATGAACAACCTCATGCCTTTTCATCTTGAAGAAAATGGAAAAACTTATCAAAACTGACACAAGAAGAAACAGATAATTTAAATACACCATGATGAAAGAAATTATAATAAAAAGGCTTCCACACATACACACACACAAACCCCTGCAGAACCAGACAACTCTACAAGTAAATTCTATAAAATATTTAAGGAAGAAAGATACCAGTGTTAAATAGACTCTTTCAGAAAAGAGAGGAGAAAGGAACAATTTTCAATTTGTTTTATACAACTAAGAAACCTGATACTTGGTACTCTGATAGCAAACATATCAAAAACATTACAAGAAAAGAAAATTACTGATCATTATCCTCATGAACAGAGATACAAAAATCCTTAACAAAATATAAGTGAAACGAATCCAGCAACATACACAAAGGATAATATATCATGAAGCAAGATTCACCCTAGGAAACAAGGTTAGTTTAATATTAGGAAAAAAGTTAATGACATTCATCACAGTGACAAAATAAAAGAGAAAAATCATAAGAGCATGTCATAGATGTAGAAAAAGAACATTTGACAAAATCCAACACCTCTTCATAATAAAAATTCTCAGCAAACAGGGGCAGAATGTAAAATCTTCAATAAAGTACATCTGTGAAAACCTATAGCCAACATCACACTTCTGGGTAAAACATTGAACACTTTTCCCCTAAACCTGGAAATAAGGCAAGGATGTCTGTTCTCATTGCTTCTCTTCAATTTTGCATCTGGAGTCCTAGCTAGTACAATAAATCAAGAAAAGGAAACAAACACTGGCAATATTGTTACACATAGATATATCACTGTGTGTGTAGAAAATCATGTGCAATTTATAAAAACAAAGAAAAACTAATGGAACTATTATGTTAATTCAGTAAAGCTGCAGAATACAAGGTTAACATAAAAAAAATCAACTGTATTTCTATATTCTAGTAACACACTTGGAAAATAAAAAAAATTTAATTATAGCTTTTATAATAGTTATAAAAAACATCAAATACCACAGAGTAAATCTAATGAAAGATGTACAAGAGCCCTACCACAAACTATACAACTTTGATGCAAGAAATTTTAAAAGACCTAAATAAATGAAGAGATATGCCACATTCATATAGATTGTAACTTTCTGTATAACCAAGATGCTCATTCTCTTTAACCTGATCTAGAGATTTCAATGTATTACCTATCAAAATTCTAGGCTTTTTTTTGAAAAATTGACAAGACAATTTTAAAATTTATAAGGACGTGTTAAGAATCTAGACTAGGAAAATGATCTTTAAAGAGATTATTTTTTGTTTACACAGTACTTCATTTCAAGACTTATTACAAGGTGATAATAACTAAGACAAATGTAGTAACTGGCATAAGCACAGGCAAACAGACCAAGTTACAGAGTCCATAAAGTGACCCATTATGTATCAACTGATTTTGACCAAGATGCCAACTTAATTCAATTGTTGTTGTTGTTATCTGCCATCGAGTCGGACCCGATTCACAGTGATCCCTCCTTGGGTTTCCGAGGTGGTATCACTACAGAAATAGATTTTCCAACCTTCCTTCTGAGGAGTGGCTGGTGGGTTTGAATAGCCAGCCTTCTGGATAGCAGTCAATTGCCTTAGGCACTATGCTACCAGAGTTCCTACTCAATTCAATGTTGTTGTTGTTTGCCGTCGAGTCGGCCCCGACTCATAGCGACCCCTCCTTGGGTTTCCAAGGCAGTATCACTACGGAAGTAGATTGCCCCTCTTCCTTCTGAGGAGTGGCTGGTGGGTTTGAACCACCAGCCTTCTGGTTAGCGTCAATTGCCTTAGCCACTATGCTACCAGAGCTCCCAGCCAGCCTCATAGAGGCCCTCAATATTAGCTGCCTACCTTCTCTTCTCTCTTTCCTCATTGATGGTTCTGAGCAAAGTCTTCTAATTTTGGTACAACCCTAAATCTAAATCTCTGTAGGTTTTTAAGAAATGAAAAACAGCACTATTTGCTGGCCTGGTTTTAGGACAGTTCTGCTAGTGGTAGATGAAAAGGCCTCTCAAAATCCCTTGGAAATCAAGGACTGATTCTGTGAAAACAGAAATAGAAAGACTGCAAGGAAAACAAAACACTATAGGGAAAACAATAGCAAAAACAACATCAATAAAAACTATCATGCTGTATTTCTCATGACTTAGCCTGTGGCTAATAAAGTTTCTATCTGTATGATACTGTCGACTGGCTCCAAATTCTGTTTGCTGGGCCACACATCCCTCTGTCAGCCCAGGCACAGTGTGCTTGTGCACAGGCACTTTTCAGAGCCCATCAGTAGACTCCATGGCCTACTTGTGGGTATGTCCTGTACAAGTATTCATCCGGCTGCACACAGGGTTCACATGGCAGCAGTGAGCTGGAGTGTGTTGCTAATTCCAGACACAGACTGGGAAGACCACATAATCATCTTGGATGTACACAGGGAACACAAGGCCTAAACAGATGAAGGATCAGAACTAAAAATGATGTGTGGTGTGTGTGCATGACAGAGAGAGAATGAGAGAAATATCCGGCAAAGATCACGCTCAAATTAAGTAGTAATAAAGTAAGGGTGCACACGTCTATGGTGCAACTCCTAAGGGGTAACAGGCCCAGACGACCGAGAGGATTCTTTCCAATTAATTCCTTACTTTCTATAAAATTCAACCAACTCCTGATTTCCATACTAAGGAAGTAAAGCAGATAATCCTGAAATCACAGCTCTCTGACTTCAGCATATACTGTATAATCTTTTTTTTTTTTTAAACTGCACACTTATCTTCTAAATAATATCATAAATTAAATATATGACTTAAGCTAACATTAAATAAATTTAGCACAGATCAACTGATGGCAGAAACTGGATGACAGCCCAGAAGTTGGATTGGAGGGGGAAACAGCTTAGAATTAAAAATTTCCCATAAACAGTCCCCGTGTGGATAATGATCTGACAGTGTAGGCAAATTTATGGGTACATTAGTACACTGCAAGAACTCCCCTATTTTGTGGTGGTGGTTACTGAAGGTGAAAGGGGAAGTGATTTGCTGGAGCAACGCAGGCTTCAATGTGAGAAACAGAACGAGGGGAAAAAAAAAATCCAGAAGTCCTTGGCTCAGGTTGCTGAAACCAACCCACTGTACCATGCCTCCCATTCTGTCACCATGGCTGGTTTTCTGCCAAAAGCTCCTAAATGACGTCTTCAAAGTTCTGCAGAAAGAGGAAACAGCCAAGGGATCACAACAGTGAGCAGAAACGGCTGGTGCTGCAGCATATGTGGATGCATTTGTCTTCTAATTAACTAGTACTTTCTTTTCAACTAAACTCCAGCTCTCAGCACCAGACAAAGATGTCGTACAGGCAATGCAAGTTCAAATCATAAAATCAGGAGACGGAGCTCCATCTTACCAGATTTCCAACAGCCAAGACATGTTCGAATTGTGGCGTCATAGGATGGTGCTCCATTGCCATAAACAGTGTATTCAGGACAATGCAGATGGTGATGGCTAAGTCCACAAAAGGGTCCATAACTATCAAGTTCACAATCTCTTTCAGTTTTATCCAATAGGGATGACATTCCCAGATAAGAAAAGTGTTAGCAAATTTATACCAGCATGGCGGGCACTTTCTCTGAGACTCTTCCAGCTCTGTAGTAAGTAAAGAACAAAGATGGTCCCTCAATCATGCTGAGAAAACAAAGGGGATATGCTAATAATCTTTAGTTGGGTTGCTATCACTGTTAAAATGAGACTAAAGGTTGCTTGAGTGCTGACATTCTTAAGTGCTTCCTTTCTCTGTAAGGCAGAGATGAAGCATGATTAGTAAAAGGTCCCTTCCCTGTTAATAAAGATCTATGAACAACAAAACTCAATCCATCAGCTTTAGAAGTATAGCATAGGGGTTAAGAGCTTGGGCTCTGGAGTCTGACTCCCCGGTCCAACTGGCTTCAACACTTACACACTGTGTGAACTCAAGCAAGGTACTTGACTTCTACATGTAGCTTCATCTGTAAAACGGGGTACCCACATTACAGGTTATAGAATAATAGTAAAGATTACATGAATCGATGCATATAAAGCAGTCAGCACAATGCCTAGCACAATAAACGGTTGTTGTTGTTGTTGTTATGTGCTGTCGAGTTGGCCCCAACTCATAGCGACCCCTCCTTGGGTTTCCGAGGCAGTATCACTACGGAAGTAGGATTGCCCA
>NW_006921834.1:5130620-5131826 GCF_000298275.1 Orycteropus afer afer
CTTTTCTTTGTTGAAGAGGGTCTGTGCAATCCTTCTGCCTAGTCCGCCATCTTGCCGGAACTCTCAATGCAGTTTTTTTTAAAAAAATATATTCACAATGTTGTACAACCATCACCACTATCTAATTCCAGAACATTCCGATCACCCCAAATGAAACCCTGCACCTGTTAGCAGTCACTCCCAATTTTCCCCTGCCCTCAATCCCTGGCAACTGCTAATCTACTTTCTATCTCCACGGATTTGCCTACGCTGGGTAAATGAATCACATTGTATGGCGTTTTGTGTCTGGCTTCCCTCACTAGCATAATGTTTTCAAGGTTTATCTACACTGCAGCATGTATTAGTACTTCATTTCTTTTTATGGCCAAAGAATCCATTGTATAGATATACTAGAAACCCTGGTGGTACGGTGGTTAAGTGCTTGACTATTAACTCAAAGGACAGCAGTTTGAACCCACCAGCCATTCCACAGGAGAAAAGATGTGGCAGCCTGTTTCAATAAAGATTACAGCCTTAGAAACCGTATGGGGCAGTTCTGTTCTGACCTATAGGGTCACTATGAGTTGGAATTGACTCAGTGGCAATGGGATTATGGATATATCACAGTTTGTTTATCATTAGTTCATGGACATATAGTTTGTTTTCATGTTTTGGCTTGAATAATACTTTTGTGAACAATATGTGTACAAGTTTTATGTACCTAAGTTTTCAGTTCTCTTGAGTATATACCTAGGAGGGCATTGCTCAGTCATATGGTAACTCTATGTTTAATTTTTTTGAGGAACTGCCAAAAAGTTTTCCAACTGTGTGGCAGCACAACTGTACATTAGCACCAGTAATGTTGGCTGTTGTTACTTGTCTTAGATCATATCCAACTGAAGGGATGAAAACCTGGCTCAGTTTCTCTCCCACAAAAAGCAGCAGTCTAATCTAATACCATCTAGAATTCTGCTAGGGATTGTGTAAGGTGTGCCTCTGCTATGGGCTTGGCCATCCAACTCTTATCACCTGGAGGTAGGGAGAGGGCTCCTTCCTTCAATCATGCCAAGATTTAAGGCCAGAGGAAAGAACATAACATCCATTCTCTCTTCCCTTTCCCCACTATTTCAGATCATGTTGGGAGTAGTAAACGGAGGTGTATGATTTTTATTTTGTTTCATTTTGCTGGGCCTGCAGAAAAGACAGTAAACCACCCCAGTGAAGTCA
>NW_006921834.1:5133040-5134483 GCF_000298275.1 Orycteropus afer afer
AAACTATTAAAAAAAAAAAAAAAACAAACAACACACTACTCAATCACAACTGAGTGATTAATGAAGCTGTTAAACAGTTTTTTATAAGACTCTAATGAAGTGCTACTTGGATGTCTTTTTTCTTAGGGAATATTAAATTTCTTAATTTGAGCCTGAAGTAAAAACAGACGTGGCCTATCTTAAGTATTAACATTGTGTGAGATCAGCTTGAGAACCATCAGTAGTTCCAACACCACTCCAGGAAGCATGAGCATTTATAACCAAAAGCATTTTAATGGCCAGGTGAAGGCATTACACCAGTTTACATCCCACTGGCAATGCTGGCTATCGTTTCTGTGTCAGATCACACCCAACCCAAGGGATAAAAACCTGGATCAGATTCTCTCCTATGTGAAGCAGCTTGGCTGCAGACAAAAGTCCTGGCCCAAAGAGGTATTAATTGCTCATCTGGCCTGGGCTGCATATGAAATTATTAATACATTGTATCTTTCTAAGATTAGCCCGCCACCTGTCAAGTTTGTCATACTATGGTGGCTTTTGTGTTGCTATGAAGCTGGAAGCTATGTCACCAGTATTTCAAATACCAACAGAGTTACCCATGGTAAATAGGTTTCAGCAGAGCTTCCAGAGTAAGACAGACTAGGAAGAAAGGCCTGGTGATCTACTTCTAAAAATGAGCCAATGAAAACCCTATGGATCACAACAGAATATTGTCTGATTTACTGTTGGAAGATGAGCCCCTAGGTTGGAAGGCACTCAAAATACACACACAATAATGGACTTGGGCGTAGCGATGATTATGAAGATGGCATAGGACTGGGCAATATTTTGTTATGTTGGACCATGGGCTGGAGGTGACTTGACAGCAACTAACAAAAACAATTGAAGATAAATTACTGTTTTCCCCCTTTCCCAAAGAAGTTAATATTTAAGTTGTCAGCAAGTTCTCTTAGGCATCTGAAAGATCTTGCTTCATGTTTCATCTCCACAAGTCATTAAACCTCTCTCTGAATCTCATCTGTTAATAGGATAAAATTACCTATTCCATATGGTGGTTTTAAGAAGTATATAAATTCTTAGCATAATGTAGTAAGCCTCAATACATGGTAGCTATTATTTTAAGACTCCCTGGTGGTGCAATAGTTAAGTGCTCAGCTGCTAACTGACAAGGTTGTTGGTTTGAACCCACCCAGCAGCTCTGTGGGAGAGAGACCTGGATCTGCTTTCATAAAGATTACAGCCTAGGAAACCATGTGGGCAGTTCTACTCTGTCATGTGGGGTCTCTGTGATGAAGAAGTGACTAGATGGCGCCCAACAATGTTACTATTATATTCATTGCTGTTGTCGTTATGTGCCGTGGAGTCAGCCCTGACTCATAGCAACCCCTCCTTGGGTTGCCAAGGCAGTATCACTACGGAAGTAGATTGCCCAACCTTCCTTCC
>NW_006921834.1:5134583-5144099 GCF_000298275.1 Orycteropus afer afer
CCGAGGAGTGGCTGGTGGGTTTGAACCGCCAGCCTTCTGGTTAGCAGTACAAAAGTTTCTCCTTCCAAAGGCAACTACTGTTAACTTTTAGATAGTCATCTTTTCTCTAGTCTGTCTTTGTAGGTTGAGATCCTATCACACAAACTACACCATCCTGTTTTTCTGTTTTGTCTTGTTCTATTTTGCCTACTAGTATGACAGACATTTCCACACACCATTAACAACCAGGATATGGTTCTTTATAGCTTCTAATAAAACGGTTTTCCCTAGTTATGGAGCCTGTGTCTACTCCATCCCTTGGGGACCTCCTGGCCTTGGAAATCCTCAAGACTTCCACCTTCATCACTTGGGGCCACTACAGAGACTCTCCTGCATGCAGGGGCCCCTTCCCCCCAAAAAACCCAAAGGTAGAGAGCCCCATAAGCTACAGAGTTAAGGTGGTATATAAAGCCTTACATGGTACAGCCCTCTGGTCAACTGCTTCTCAATTTTTTTTCCCACACAGTACAACAGAAACTGCTAAAAACAAAACAAACAAAACCCACAACAACAATAAATAAAAACAAACCCCACAAATCTAGTCATTTGCCTTAAGCTGAAGTTCAAGCTCCTTCCTGGACACCTCCTCTAATACCCTCTCTTTTGAGAAAAAGCAAGATGTATTATTTGGCTAAAATATTTAAAAAAACTGCCAGGAAACCAAAATTCAAGATGGTTCTCAGAATTTCAGCTGCTCCAACTGTGCTCCAACTGCTCCCAGCCCTTCTTGTCCCTTGATGCTGCCTCTTGTTTTTGCTTCTTAGATCAGAGAATACAATCACCAATCTAATTGTAAAGCCTGTACATTTATGCCTAGACACATAATTAGTAAAAATCAAATAAAAATTAAATTGAAAGACAATAACATTTTGACCAACTATCTGGTTTGGGGAGGGACTTGAGAGTCACAGTTTATGAATTGCTGTTGTTGATTTTAAATAAACAGTTCTCCTCCAGAAGATTAATGGCCATGTGACTATGTAGAAAAGACATCAAAATTAGCTCTGAGACAGAAGAAGATTTGGGTTTCTGGCTCTACCAACGATGAGCTGAGTCACTTCAAGAAAAACTAATTCTCTGAGTCTCCTTTCCCATCTAAGAAACAGGAATAATCATCTCTACTTTGTCAATCTCACAGAACTGTTTTTCAGATCAAATAAAATAATGAAGGTACAAGTAATTTTTAACTTGTAAAATTATACACATGTAAAAGAGAAAGTAGTTTGCTTTTAACTAGAAGTTCAGGGAGAGAAACCACCACCTGCGAGTTGACTTTTGGATGTTTATCTGCACAGTCAACAACTGCTCTAAAATGCTAAAAACAGGTCATTCTGAATAATTTCATCCATGATTGTCCAGTTTTCCACCACACATGCATCATGCTAATTAAAAGTATGGCTATCTTCATGCTGTATTAGAGAAAACTGAAGTATTAGAATAAAATAGACTGACATGCTATCTGAAGGAGCTTAGTTCAGCTAAGGAAGGATTGAGGAAAGTCAAGGAATTAGAGGTAGGAAGGATTAGGATCACTGAGGTTATATGAATTTAAAACTTAAAAAAGGTATGAACAGCTTAGAATTTACAGAAATGTTGAGAGATGGCTTTTCCAAAGAGGGAAACCATCATTCAAACCCTTAGACAAGTGATTTTGTGAAGCTATTAAATGCAACTCCTCCAGAGCCTGACATTTGATTACATTTAAAATTCATCTTTTCCTTCCCTTTTCCTTCCTCCCCCATATACCATGTGTTCGTGCCCCAAGCTCCCACTCTCTCCTCCTTTGATTTACTTCCATTTCAATCCTTTATAAAAACCTAGGTCCCGTTTCACACGGGTCTCCTTACCTTCTCCCTTGCCTGGCTCTTCCAGGAGCACACCTCCTACCCTCAACATCACTGACACATCCCTCTTTGGAAAAACTGCATCTCCTTGCAGAAAAGGCTTAGAAAATTATTCAAAATGATATTACTTCATCTTAATAGAAAGATAAAGGCTTTAAATTCCAAGCTGTTTCCCTAGGAAGGGAGAGGAGCTGGGGGTAAGAGAAGCAATGGCAGGTCCAAACCCGCTCAGACTTGGTCACTGGTGGTGGCAGCATACCATTCTCATTCCATCAGGGTGGGATCCGCTGGCCAGAGGCATTCAGTCAGTCAAAGCACGTGGGAGGAAGGAGACAGGAGGGCAGAAGGAGAGAGTTGAAAAGATGAAGAGAAATAAAGAGGTAAAAGGAGGAAAGAGTTTGTGGGGAGGAAGGGGAATAGTAAGGAAGAACGAAGGAATATGGGGAAAATTGAAGCAAGGAATGAAAGATGTGGAAAACAGACTGAGTAAAAGAGGAAGGACAGATGGAGGAAATAGAAATAAACCAGGAGGGAGAAAACACAAATGCTTGGGTGTAAAAACAAGGGCCAGGGACAGAGTGTGGCAAAGAGAGACCAGGTGGAATGGGCAGAGCTTGGAAAGAAGTGAGGACGGGAGCAGGAGAGACTGCATGCCTAGCCTCGATCTTTTAGTTCACTTCCTTACACTGTCATCAGTAGCTGCCTTATCTATTTTCACCTCTGGCAGTAGACGGCCGCCGATGTGGGACCCAGGACCACCGATGAGGGACACCACGCCGTTGCAGTCCACCGCGCTGTTGCGCTTCACACTGCGCCTGAGGCTGGGGAAGATCCGGGAGGAGCGGCTGCCCTGGCTGTAGCCGCTGTAGCCGCTGTAGCTGCTGCGGCGCTCGCGCGCCCGAATGGGGATGAAGAGCGAGTCCCGGCGGCCCTCGCTCTCCTCGACGGTGCTGTGCTCATCATCCGCAAACTCGTTCTCCGAACCCGGGTCTCGGAACCGCCCCGGCCCCCTGAAACTGAAGATGCTGCTTTTGCTGTTGTGGCGGGAGAGGAATGGTGAGCCGGGAATGCTCAGTAGTGACTGTAGGACAGGATGAGAGAAAAAAAGAGAGGTATGAGATGCGTAGTTGTCCCCTTACAGGCTAAGCAAAAGCCCCATCCTTGCATTCTTGTTATCAGAACAGAAAGTACATCTGGATGTTGAATTTCTACACCACCCATTATTACTCACTTCCTCTTGCCCTATTAATCTCGACATACACTTCTTTTGCCCAGTTTGATTTAAAAATGCTACTCACTTAATTCATGCATTGGTGGTGGCCAGTCTATGTGGCTGCTCCACATGGAAATACTTCAGTGTGTCTATTTCTCATTAGTATGGACTCACACAGAATGCAGCTTTAACTTACTCACGTCAGACTATATACCACACTTGGCAAAAAGTGTGAGAGAGAGAGCATGCCATTCTCTCAATGAGTATATGCCCTGGAGGTCAAGTAACTAACGGTGGTCTTCAAACATTTTTGCTCATGTACTCTCAAAATTGTTTTTGGAAAATTATGTCCTTTCTCTCTACTTCATCTTAAAGTCAACATAAAAAATTCTTTTTCACCAAAAGTTCAAATAATTGCAAATTATATAATTCCCAGCATACTGTAAATATTAACATTTAAAGTAAAACTCTTCTTTAGCACTTCGGAGCTCTGGTGGTGGTATGGTTAAAGCACTGGGCTACTAACCAAAAGGCCAGAGGTTCAAACCCACCAGCCACGGGAGAGAGATGAGGCAGTCTGTTTCTGTCAAGACTGGAAACCCTAAGGGGCAGTTTTATGAGTTGGAATCAACGATAGCAGTGGGTTTGGTTGTTTTGTTTTCACCACTTAAAATATTTCCTCATTTCTTTTTCTCCTTCAACTCTTATTTCCATTCTGTAGAGAATTTTATGCTAATGTATATTTTCATGTTTTCATATATTTTATTGATTGCCCTTGAACACTTTTCTGTAACAAAAAGTTATACATAAACTGTATTTAAAATTAAAAAAATTTATTGTGACCATGAGTCTCTAAGAAATTTAAAAAATTCTCCTGGATTGAGTTTTTCTCATAATTCTCGATGCAACTGATCAAAGCTACCCAAACAATATATACTTTTATAAGTAATTAGGAAATTTTATAAAACACATCTCTTAATGAGACGGGTGAGGTTGAAATTTTTTCAAATGGCATTTAAATATAGGTAGATGTTACTTATTAAAGAGATAGGGCTCAATATCAATTCCTTCACACACATACCCCCCTTTTAATAACACGTTTGTTAATGGCTGAGAAATTTTATTCACATAAATAAGTATAATGGAATAGAAGAATTTTGTTATGACAATGTCATGTAATTCTTTGAATATATTCCAAGTTATATCCCAAAACTCAGAATGTAAGCAATCAGCAAGTTTTATTTTTTTAAATAAAATTTATTTTAATTATCAAGTGGCTGACAATTCAATTAGTTCTTCTTTCAATTTTGTTGAACGTTAAGTAACTAAAAACCACCCAACTTTCCAAAAGATTTATTACCTAGTGGTTAGAAGCAATCCTGTCTAGATTTCTGGGAAGGATACTGTTCTGGTTACCCAGTGCCACTCTGACAAGAATATACCACAAATGGGATGGCCTTAACAAACAGGAGTTTATTCTTACAATTTGGAGGCTTTAAGTCCGAGTTCAAAGTGCCAGGTTCTAGGGGCTGGGTGAAAGCCCTTAAACCTTGGGGTCCAGCTCTGCCTCCTGCTCCCGGCCCACTGGAGCTAGAGGCATTTCTTCACTTGGACAGCTGTTGGCGGCTGAGGCTGAGAAGCCCCAAGGTTGACAAGTAAAGAGGCACAGTCCTGATGTTACCAATCCACATGGCAGGCCATTAACTTAAGTCCACTGTAAGTCCCAAGGTCGGCAGAGCATAGCAGGCTGCTGAGCAACGACATGGCTACATGCAGGGTCCAAGCGTGCCACAGGCTAGAGACCATTCTCAAAGCTTCTCCTTATATACAGAAAGCAGACCACACACCCAAAGGCAGCTACCTAGCTGCTTGTGGTAGATCCCACCATGGAGCTGATTGCCAGTCTTCTCATTGGGATTAACTACCACCAGCTGCCCAGCCACTCAACCAGGCCCAGCCAAGCTGACACGCAAACCAAACTACCACAGATACCAAAAAGGCTTAATGTGACTTATCAATGACTATTAATTATATGGGTTACTCTCATACCTTGTTTAACCCAACAGAAAAGGTTGGAGTAATCAAAATATTGCTAATTTCTATATTCTACTGCCAACATTTATTTTTTAATAAGGAAATTTTATCTTATCATATGCTTTAAATTATTTTCACCCAAACTTTAAAGCCACCAATTCAGCTCATTTAAGAAAATGCCTGCCATATCATCCATCAGACTTAGTTAGCTAAATCTGACTTATTTTACTGGAAAAAGTCTGATGTTTCATTTTTAATAAAGGTATTATGCATTATTCAATAAAATTGTTGATTAATGAGTATTAAATTATAATTATTATGTATTTCAGTGACAATTATCCCATTCCTGAATTTAAAATATTCCAATACTCCAAATTATAACTCTGTCTCATTCTTAACAGAAATATATAAGACATGGGTAAATTCAGGAAGCCTTACAATGATTAAAGAAAATTTGATTGAAAAACTTTGTAGCTACTAGTATTTTCAATTGTCTGCTTGTTTGTACCCCCAAGATTTTTATATCTTAAGGCAATGCACCACAGTAAGATCTGGGATAAGTAAGAGGTATGTCTTCCTTCTGTGAAGTGGCTGTGGAAAGGAGAACTGGTGTGATTCTGGACCAGAGGGCTAAACCCAGTCACAAATATATGCTAGTTAAGGATCTGGAAATTGCATCCCTTAAAACTAACTGTGCTTGGAATGTCCTCAAATGCCCCAAATGGATGCAACCTCACTTTGGTGACTACTGCTGTAAGAGAAAGAAACTTGACAAATGACTGATCTTACACAATCCTCCTTGGTATGCTCAGTAATGATATTCAAGACATTTTCAAAATAATTTCCAACTATATGGGATTTTTGCCTTAGGATTTAGGCCTTAACCCTCTTGCAAAATAATTCTACTGTGAAAGTTCTTTGTGGGCTAGGACTATACCAATACAGTGGATACTTTATAAATTTCTAAGTAATTAAGTGCTAAATAAACCTTCTTCTGATAATACTTTTGAAGATAAAGAAGGGTTGTGGGGCTCTTCTTTATTTCCACCTATGTCTGTTGGCCACCTAGAATTCCACTTCTAGTTCTAGACTCAAAATGCTTCCAGTTCTTCTATTTCTTATAATGTATAAAAGCCCCTGCTCCCAGATCAGTACATTTTCCCTAGATATTTCCAGTTTCATCTTTCTATTCTCTCACCTGTTTCTTTCTTACTAAGTAGTCTTTTCATGCCTTGGCTCTATGCAACACACAAGTCTTGGAGACAGTAAATGAATTTGGTCACTAGGGTCCACATAAAGAAAACCATAATCATGTACCATTTTACATAAATGTCACTGTTAAATATGTAACATACCACACACTATAAATAGGCCTCTAGAAAAGAGGATGCAGGTACCAAACATCTCTGATCCCTTTCCTTGTTTTGTTCTTCCACCTTTATCCCTGCATCAAAGAGTAACTACACTGGTGAGATTCCAAAATGATGACTGGGCCTCATTTAAGAGTGGATGATGTCACGGTGTGTTAAAAGAGCACATACATGACCAGGTCTTATACTTCTGTCTTCCATGTTACTGGACTGGTAAAGGGATCAGTGTCTCCTCTAGCTCACTGCTTGTTATTCCTTTTATCTATACATCTGGGCACCCCCGTTGATTCATCCCCCTGACCAGTTCTACTCAAAAAATGGGATTCACAGACCACTGTTAGTACTTCACCTGCTTACTACTGGTTTGTAACAAGTACAATTAATGGAAAGAAGATTTTATAAACTTTTATAGCAATTTGACAACTGACATGACATCCAAGAATGTGATAATTCTAGAACAAGTTCTAAAAATCCATCATTTTTGTATTTTATGATAGTGTTGATTCACAAACAACTGGGAAGAATAAAAATTGGTCTTTCACTACAGACAATTTGAGAAACACTGCTCTAAACAATGTGTCCAGGTAGGAGATGATAATATTCTAAGACTGGGTTTAAGGGGAATGGAGGCCTCCTTAAGTTTCTAGCCATATTACCAGTTTAGTTTAACATAGAACATGGAGGTTCAGGCCTAAACCTGGCTATTAATAAAGTGTGCCTTGGGTATTTATCTCCCTTGAGGGCCTTACTTTTTCTTTTCCACAGAGTAGTAGTTTCTTTTTTCTTTTTTTTTTTAATTGTGACTTGGGTCAAAGTTTACAGACCAAGTTCACTTTCCATACAGCAGTTCACACACACGTTGTCTCATGACATTGACTACAATTTACCCCAATGCAACAATTCCCCTCCCACTTCCTCCCTATAGTTATACCTCTTCCCTGTGTCCATTCCTCCATGCACTTCTGCCCCCTGAACTGTCTCCCTGTGCTTAAACAGACCTTTTTTCTCCCATGATTGTTCTCTCCAAGGAGTGTATCTACCTCAGGTAAATTTTCAACTCATATGCCTGTCTTTTATTTGGCTGGAAGCCACAGGTGTGGGTTCAATTCCAGACTGGAAGGGCAGCCAGGGACCATAGTCTCAGCGGTTCCACCAGGCTCTATCAGACCAGCAAACCTGGTCTCCCCTTCTTTTTATTTTCCCAAATGATTCTGAGTTTTGTTCCACATTGTTCTCCCTCTCAATCCAGGATCTCCAACGTAGATCCCCCTCCGAGTGGTTGACAGTGGTAGCCAGGCACCATCTAGTTCTTCTGGTCTCAGAGTCATATAGGCTGAGGATCGCATGGTCTAAAAGTTGCCAGGACTAATTGTTTCCATGAATCTTTGGTTTTCTTCATTCTTCTATGCTCTGGACGAGGAGAGACCCATCGTTGCATCTAGATGGCTGCTTGCAAGCTTTAAGATTCCAGTTGCTACTTGCCAAAGTAGGAGGTGGAACAATGTTCTGTGTAGTATGTTATGCCAATTGAGCTTGATGTCCCAAGACTATGGTCCCGAGCCCACAGGTTCAACTACTTGCTCCCTCTGGGTAGCTGGCTGTGACCAAAAAGTGACTACAACCTTGTCCCTTGTCAGTTCTACTATATCCCTGGGAATTCTTACAGAACATACAAATACACTTGTAGAACCACTGTCTGCCAGCCCTATACATGGTCTTGGGTACACTCCCTGCTGCATAGACATACCTAATAATTCAGCCTGTCCACCCATCTATCTACCCATATACCCATTTGCCTTCATTGACAACAGTACTGTATGTGCAAAAGGGTTCATCTTTGTTGTCTGTACCTCCCATGTACCTCTCTATGTCTTCCTCTTCCTCAATGCCACTGTGTTGATCACTAACATTTGGTACATTGCCCTTCACCCAAATCAATACTTAATCTCTATCTATCTAACAGTGTTCCCTTACCTTCCCTCCCACCCCTGGTAACCAACAAAGAAAATTTCCTTCCATGTATAAACCATTCCTTGACTTTTACAATGATGGACTAATACAATATTTGTCCTTCTGTGATTGACTTATTTTGTTCAGTATAATGTCCTCCAAGCTCATCCACATTATGTGGTGTTTTGCAGATTCTAGGTTATTCTTTAGGGTTGCACAGTATTCCATTGTGTGTATGTACCATAGTTTGGTTATCCATTCTTCAATTGACAGACACCTAGGTTGTTTCCAACTTTGTGCTACTGTAAACAGTGATGCGATGAACATGGGTGTGCATGTCTGTTCTTGTCACGGCTCTCACTTTAGGATATATACCTAGTAATGGAATGGCTGGGTCCAATGTATTTCTATTTCCAACTTTTTAAGGAATCCCCATACTGCATTCCACAGTGGTTTACCATTTCACAGTCCCACCAGCAGTGTATGAGAGTACCAATCTCTCCACATCCTCCCAAGCATTTGTTATTTTATGCCTTGTTGAACTTTGCTGCAAGTGTTGGGGCAAGATGGTATCTCATTTTGATTTGCATCTCTCTAATGGCTAATGATCATGAGCATTTCTTTGTATGTTTGTTGGCCACCTGAATATCCTCCTTGGTGAAATGTCTATTCATGTCTTCTGCCCATTTTTTAATTGAATTACTTGTCTTTTTGTTATTGAGGTGTTGGAGTTTTCTAAAATTCTAGAGATAAGTCCCTTGTCAGATATGTCATTGCTCAATATTCTTTCCCAATCTAGGTTCTTTTATGACTCTTTTGGAAAATCTTTGGAAGCACATGAAAATTTAATTTTTAGAAGGTCCCATTTATCTAGTTTCTCATCAGCTGTTTGTGCATTTTGGGTAATGCTTGATAGTCTATTTATGCCATATATTAGGGCCCCTATATTTGCCCCTAATTTTTCCTTGAGGAACTCTATGCTTTTAGGTTTCACATTTAAGTCTTTGATCCATCTGGAGTTAGTTTTTGTGTATGGTGTGAGGTACAGATCTTGTTTCATTTTTCT
>NW_006921834.1:5149193-5187877 GCF_000298275.1 Orycteropus afer afer
TTGAAGATACCTAAATATAATTCTTTTGAATTCCTTATCAGAGAGTTCCAATGCTGCTTCTTCCTCAGGGATGTGTTCTGGGTCTGTACCTGGCTCCCTTGTTTCTACCACTTTATCTTGCTTTTTTGTGTGGACTGTGATGGTCTGTTGTCTCTGAAACATTGTAACGTTGTTGTATTTAGATCTCTGTTAACTATTTGTGAAGGGCAGCTAAGGGTGAGTTAGGCTCTTCTTGGTGGTTGTTCATCATAGGTCCGTTGGTGGAGAAGGAGGTGGTGACTCTCCCTCAGTAAGTGAAGCTGCAGGAGGTGTGGGTGGAGTTGTGTCGCATGGGGACTGTTGCTGTCTTCCACTCAGTTAGACAAAAATAACAATTAAATAGCCATCAAAAATGTAAAAGCAAATGGACAAAAAACACACAGGAACAGTAACCAAAAAAGAGAAAAGGGAAAAAAACAAAAACAAAGCAAGACAAAAAACACCACAATATCTGGGGAGAAAGTAATAAGAGAAAAAAGGCAGAGAAGGAGAATAATGAAGAAAAATGGACAAAATGCAAAAAGAAAAACAAGGAACAGGGTTAACCACAAGAAAGAAAAAAAAAAAAACTGGAACCAGGATAAGGGAAAATAAATAAGCTGAAAACTAGAACCTGGGAAGGAAAGACTAAAGAATGATAATAAAAAGCTCAAAAGTAATAATAATAGTTGTTGTTGTTATTGTTATGTGCCGTCGAGTCTTGGGTTTCCGAGGCAGTATCACTACGGAAGTAGACTGCCTCATCTTCCTTCCAGGGAGTAGCTGGTGGGTTTGAACCGCCAGCCTTCTGGTTAGCAGTCAAATGCCCTAGGCACTACGCTACCAGAGCTCCTAATAATAACAGTAGTAATTTTAAAACGGACAAAAACAAACAAACTGGAAAAAAAAAAAAAGTATCTGGACAGGTTGGAGCACACAGACTGGGATGGAATTCCTGCCAGCCTAGAAGGTGGGTAGGAGTGAGGGATGGCTGCACCTCCATTCACCAAGAGGGTGTGAGATATAAGAGTAACAAGGGGAATGTTGCACCTTTCCAGTCATCTACCTCTGGAATGTCCCTGCGGTCCTGGCAAGTGGAGCCTGTTCTTAAGTCCCTGGAATCTGGGAGAACGCTGTCACTTTAAATATCCAAAATGGGCAAGCAGCCTGTAAACATTCAAAATGGCTGCACCCTCTGGACAGACAAAAGTCCATAGCTCAGCCCGCCTTCCTCTTCGCTGCTTCCCTTTTTATTCTTCACCCACCAGAGCAGTCCTCCCGTGCAGTCTTTGGCTAGCAGGGTTGATTTTTAGGTTAATTCTTAGATCCTACCACGACTTAGCAATATCCAAGCTGTCTTGTGCCATCAGGATTGCTGCCAGACTGCAGCTCTGTATGTCTCCTTTTTGGTGTTTTCATGCAAATTCTTCTGCTAGTTGTGTTTAGTCCACTTCTATAACCTTCCCTTCAAAATTCAGGGGTCCAGGATTATCTTCCGTAACTGTGTTAATTGGTTCCCATTTTCTTTGCTGAAGAGGGTTTGTGCAGTCTTTCTGGCTATTCCACCATCTTACTGGAACTCCTCCAGAAGAGTAGTTCTTAAAGTATTGTCTGGGGACCCCTGAAGGCCTTTTAGGGACCCATGAGGTCCACACTATTTTTATTATAACATTAAGGTGTTATCTGCCTTTATCTTTCTCATTTTCTCAAAAGTATACAGTAGACACTGTGAGCTGGACAGCTTCACAATATGCAAAGACTTTTCTGATGAGATCTGAGATTGGTGGTGGTGATAATGAATATGATTTTTATTATTATGTGTCAGTACTTGGAAGATTTATGTAATTTAGTGAATGAATATTTTAAAAATGATCAACGCATCATGGTACAAATCATTCATGGCTAAAAGATCTATGGTGTGAAACAGAACAATAGATTTTAATGTAATAGAGTATGAGGTTATTAACATATTTTCAGATTCCACATTGCAACTAACCTTTAAGAAACTATTAATGTCGAGTTTTGGAACAGTATTAAAGAAGAATATCTCTAATTATTTGAAAAGACTATTAAAGTATTCCTCCCTTGTCCAAATATGTATGTGTATGAAACTGGATTTTTAAAAAATACTTCAACTGGAAAAAAAAAAAAAAAAAACAATACCAACAGACTGAATGCTGCAGTAGATATGATATTCCAGCTGTCTTCTATTAAAGTCATGCGTTAAAAAGATTTGCAAAAATGTGAAAAAATACCACTTTTCTGTTTTAGAAAACAATTTTTATAAAAATATATATAATTCATATTAAACATGTAATAGGTTTATCATTATTTTAAAATAATTAGTAAATATTTTTAAAATTCTCAATTACAATTTCTAATATGATAAATTAAAAGCACATTAAAAAAAAAAAAAAGCTCTTTGGAGTCCTCAATAATTTTGAAGGATATAAAGGAGTCCTGAGACCAAAAAATTTAAGAACTGCTACAACACAATAAAGAAAATACCTCACAAAAGTGGACTCAAACTCATCGTTACAAACTCACCTATGCCCTAAATTTATAGTGGTAATTTTAGGGAGAAATGGGTTGGTGAGGTACAGTGAATTGCTTATGGCTCTTCTAGCCAAGGTCTTTGTGACTCCTACCAGATGACCAAAAGATGTCACTTTGAAGACTTAGGTGCGCCAAACCCAAGCCATAGTATTTTCAATCATCTCATATGCATGTGAAAGCTGGGCAATGAATGGAAGACTGAAGAAGAGTTGATGTCTTTAAATTATGGTGTTGATGAAGAATAATGAAAATACCATGGACTGTCAGAAGAACAAACAAATCTGTCCGGGAAGAAGTGCAGCTGGAATGCTCCTTGGTAGCAAGAATGGCCAGACTTCATCTTACCTACTTTGGTCATGTTGTCAGAAGGGACCATCTCCTGATGAAGGATAAAGTGGAGGGTAGTAAAGAGGGGGAGATCCTCAACAAGATGGATTGACACAGTGGTTGCAACAATGGGCTCAAGTAGAGCAAGGATTGTAAGGATGGTGCGTGACCGTGCACTGTTTCATTCTGTTGTACATAGGGTCACTATGAGTCAGAGCTGACTTGATGGCACCTAACAGCAACCACCAATACGAGATGACTGGGTGGAACTATGCAAATGTGAGGTACTTGTGGCCCACCAAGGGGATTAGAGAGCTTGCTAACAATGGAAATAAAGTACATGGCACACTTGTGTAAGTGGGGCATGCAAGTAAGGTACATGGAACCCTAACATGGGGACTGGTTCATTTGGCCACCTTGCTTTAAATGAGCCATCTCAGAGGTGGAAAGAGGGAATCTCACTGTGATCAAGAAAGAAGAGCCAGGAGTGGAGCGAGGACTCAAGATGCCTGTGCTGAACCTCTTCTATCTAGGAGACAGGAGCTGTGATACTGGACATGGCAAGAAACAGCAGCACAGAAATGGTGGCAGGAAAGGCAGAAGAGACTAACACAAGACAAGAGTGGTGGGCTTCCTGGCCCACAGAGTGAGAAAGCTGACTGCCTTCAGACCGAGGCTTACTGGTAGAGTGGGGTGCCTCTAGGCATTTATTAGTAGAGCTAAAAGAGCTTTGAAACACTTGGATGAGCAGGGCAGAGGGCAGAGAGCCAGAGAGACCTGCCTTTGGACATGGCTGAGGGAAGGCTGTCCTGATCAAGGAACTATATTCTGAGCATTCCTGATCTTGAATTGTAACCTGTTACTTCCCTAACAAACCTCATAATCATGAGTATTGTACCTCATAATCATAAGTATTGTTTGTAAGTTCTGTGTGGCCACTGCAATGAATTTTAGAACCCAGCAGAGAAGTAGAGAGTACTATGAGAGGGATGGCTGGTGTCAGATTGGTAAAAACATTGGAAGGTAGAGGCGTATCTGAGTATCTGACTTCTTCCTCATAGGAATCAGCCTTGGGCTGTTGATTTTGATCCTTCTCCCCACTGGTGAAGTTAGAGGAGGTCAGATACTGCCTCTACACCATTTTTGCAGTTGGGTAGGAGATGTTACGAGGATCTCAGAATATCAGAAAGTAAGGAAACTGACACATGCCTGAAGTATGTGGATCGAAAACTGAAGCCCCATTCTTTATTAAGCCAACAGAAGAGATGGCTATGTATGTGCACAGGTGAGTGAGGAGGAGGGTGGTTAAAGAACGCAGTGTTTAGGAGTACAAACCTTGGAGTCAGATGGACCTGGGTTGAAATCTTAGCTCTAATGCCACCTAGCTATAGAACCTTGGATATATTAGTTAATCTCTCTAGGCCTCAATCTCCCAAATCATGCTTCCAGATAAATTCACAGAAATTGCAGGACATTCTTGGGACAAAGAGTATTATATCATGGGGCTTCCAAGCAAGTCTTGGCAGTCAGCCATGGCCTCTAGGAATGTACAATTTTTTTGGGGAAATGATAAGAAGTGAACATTTTCATTCAAAGCAGGATGTCTCAGAAGCCCATTTTCATTTTCCAGGCTAGAAAACAATCAGTATAACTCTGCTAAAGCCTATAGATTAATCAGAGACCGTTCAATGGCATAGTGTTAACAGCACTATGGTACTTATTAACTAGCACAGTGATAGCTCTCAACACATGGGTAGGAGACCCATTTTAACAGAGCTGCAATGATACTTCTCCCACAAAGAGGCTGAACTAGGTGAAAGTGAGACAGAGATAGCCCCAGACCACAAAGAAGTACCAGAAGAGGTAAATCAGATTTCTGTATCTCCTCTACTCATTTGTCCAACAAATATCTGAATGTCAGTCATGTACAAAGAAGCAGACCCTGATTTATCTAAGAGAGAAGATCATATGAACATAAATAAATATAATACCAGATAGAGGAAAAAGAACAAATAAAACAAACTCAAAAACCCAAAGCCACTGCCCTTGAGTTGAGTGTGACTCATAGTGACCCTGTAGGACAGAGCAGAACTGCCCCATAGGGTTCCCAAGGCTGCACATCTTTACAGAAGCATCTTTTTCCCATGGAGCAGCTGTAGGTTTGAACTACTGACATTTTGGTTAGTAACTGATAAAGAATACATATAAAACATAAGAGAAAGATGAAATGATAATTTCTGATTGGATGGGAAATTAGGGGGAAGGAGTTTGGAAAGATTTATTGAGAGAAGGATGTAAGAAGTATAATGTAGATATTCAGAGGTGGAAAAATAGGGCACTTTGGAAAGGGTGTTTTCAGAGCAAACTATAAAGAGTAGAAAACAAAGACCATGCACGAGAAACAACCAGGAGTTCATTCTGGTTTCAGAATAGAGGGCTTGAGGGGGCCATGGTGACAGAAAATATTGGAAAGGTAGGTTGTGCCCATGTTGGGGGAAGGAAAGAGTGCTCTGAATCCCATGCTAAAGAGCTGGAACTCATTGCTTTGAGCACTGTGGTCTTTTAAAGAACTAGCTACAGGGGATGAAACTGACAAAAGCAACTTGAAAGGTTAGACAGGAAACTTAGGGGGCTTTCAGAACCTTCATCTGCTGATGTGACAGAACTCAAAATGAGAAGAAACAGCTGCAAACACCGATTAATAATGGGAATGTAGAATGTATAAAGTATCTAGGAAATCTAGGAAAATCAGACATTGTCAAAAATAAAACAGAATGCATAAAGATCAGTATCCTACACATTAACGAGCTGAAATAGGCTAGTACCATGTATTTTGAATCGGACAATTATATGGTCTACTACGCCAGGAATGACAAGTTGAAGAGGAATGGCATTGCATTCATCTTCAAAAAAGAATATTTTAAGATCTACCTTGAAGTACAATGCTGTCAGTGATAATATCCATACGCCTACAGGGAAGACTGGGAGCTCTGGTGGCATGGTGCTTAAGGCATTTGACTGCTAACCAGAAGGCTGGTTTCAAACCCACCAGCCACTCCTTGGAAGGAAGACCAGGCAATCTACTTCCATAGAGATACAGCCTCAAAAACCCAAGGAGGGGATGAGTCAGAACTGACTGGATGGCAGTGAGTTTGGTTTTTGGTTTCTGACAGGGAAGACCAGTTAATGCGACTATTATTTAAATTTATGCACCAAAGATCTTATTTATGCATTAATACCAAAGATGAAGAAATTGAAGATTTTTACCAACTTCTACAATTGGAAAATGACCAAACATGCAATCAGGACACACTGATAATTATTGGTGACTGGAATGAGAAAGTTGGAAACAAAGAAGAAACATCAGTAGTTGGAAAATATGGCCTTGGTGACAGACATGATGCCAGAGATTGAATGAAAGAATTCTGCAAAAGCAATGACTTATTCATTGCAAATACCTTTTTCCAACAACATAAATGATGACTATACATGTGGACCATGCCAGACCAAATACACAGAAATCAAATTGACTACATCAATGGAAAGAGATGATGGAAAAGCTCAATATCAACAATCAGAACAAGGCCAGGAGCTGACCTGACTGTGAAACAGACCATCAACTGCTCATATGCAAATTCAATTTGAAGCTGAAGACAATTAAAACAGGTCCATGAAAGCCAAAACATGACCTTGAGTATATCCCATCTGAAGAACAGATTTGAAGCACTGAATACCAATGATCAAAGACTAGATGAATTGTAGAATGACATCAAGGGCATCATACACGAAGAAAGCAAAAGATCATTAAAAAGACAGAAAGGAAGAAAAGACCAAAATGGCTATCAGAAGAGACTCTGAAACTTGCTCTTGAATGGAGCATAGCAAAAGTGAACAGAAGAAACGATGAAGTAATAGAGCTGAACAGAAGATTTCAAAGGGTGGCTTGAGAAGACAAAGTAAAGCAAGATAATGAAATATGCAAAGACCTGGAATTAGAAAATCAAATGGGAAGAACATGCTCTCCATTTCTCAAGCTGAAAGAGCTGAAGGAAAAAATTCAAGCCTCAAATTGTAATACTGAAAGATTCTACAGGTAGAATGAAGTTGTCAGGGATTTCATTTTACTTGGATCCACAATCAACATCCATGGAGGCAGCAGTCAAGAAATCAGATGTCCTACTGTACTAGGCAAATCTACTGCAAAAAACCTTACCAAGTGTTAAGAAGCAAAGATGTCCTACTGAAGACTAAGGTGCGCCAAACCCAAGTCATAATATTTTCTATTGTCTCATATGCATATGAAAGCTGCACAATGAATAAGGAAGACTGAAGAAGAGCTGATGCCTCTGAAATGTAGTGTTAGTGAAGAATACGGAAAATACCATAGACTGCCAGAAAAACAAACAAATCTGTCTTGGAAGAAGTGCAGCTAGTATTCTTCTCAGAAGTGAGAATGGCAGTTAGAAATGAGAATGGCCAGACTTTGTTTCACCTATTTTGGTCATGTGGTCAGAAGGGACCATTCCCTGGAGAGGGAGATCATGCTTGGTGAAGTGGGAAGTCAGTGAAAAAGGGGAAGAAGATCCTCAATGAGATGGACTGATACAATGGCTGCAATGATAGGCTGAAGTTGAGCAAGGATTGTGAGGATGGTGCACAACCAGGCAGTGTTTCGTTCTGTTGTATATGGGGTTGCTGTAAGTCAAAGTCAACTTGACAACACCTAACAACAACAACAACAACATAGGCAATATATGGAATGATGTAGGAAGCATCAAAAGAAGATGGAAGGAATACACAGAATCACTGTACAAAAAAGAATTGGTTGATGTTCAACTATTTCAGGAGGTGGCATATGATCAAAAACCAATGGTACTGAAGGAAGAAGTCTAAGTTGCACTAAAGGAACCGGCTTAAAACAAGGCTCCAGGGCACTGATGCAATATCCACTGAAATATTTCAACAAATGGATGCAATGCTGGAAGTGCTCATTTGTCTATGCCAAGAAATTTGGGAGACCGTTATCTGGCCAACTGATAGGAAGAGATCCATATTTGTGCCCATTCCAAGAAAGGTGATCTAACAGAATGTCGAAATTATCAAACAATATCATTAATATCACATGCAAATAAAATTTTGCTGAAAATATTTCAAAAACGGTTGCAGCAGTGTGTCTACAGGGAATTTTAAGAAATTCAAGCCAGATTCAGTAGAGGACAGGGAACAAGGGATGTCATTGCTGATGTCAGATGGATCTTGGCTGAAAACAGAGAATACCTGAAAGATGTTTACCTGTGTTTTATTGACTATGCAAAGGTATTTGACTGTGTGGATCATAACAAATTATGGATGACATTGAGAAGAATGGGAATTCCAGAACACTTAATTGTGCTCAGGAGGAACATGTACACAGACCAAGAGGAAGTCGAACAGAACTGCATGGTTTCAAATTAGGAAATTTGTGTGTCACAGTTGTATATTTTCACCACACTTACTCAATCTGTATGTGGAGTAAATAATCCAAGAAGCTGGACTATATGAAGAAGAATGCACCATCAGGATTGGAGGAAGACTCATTAACAACCTGTGATATGCACATGACACAACACTGCTTGCTGAAAGTGAAGATGACTTGAAGCACTTACTGATGAAGATCAAAGACTATAGCCTTCAGTATGGATTATACCTCAACATAAAGATAACAAAAATCCTCATAACTGGACCAGTAGCAGCACTGTGATAAATGGAGAAAAGACTCAAGTTGTCAGGGACTTCATTTTAATTGGATCCTCAATCAACACCCATGGAAACAGCTGTCAGTAAATCAAATAATGTATTTGTACTGAGCAAATCTCTGCAAAAGACTCTTTAAAGTGTTAAAGAGCAAAGATATTACTTTGAAGACTAAGGTGCGGCTGACCCAAGCCAAGGTATTTTTAATTGTCTCAAATGCATGTGGAAGGCTGGACAAGAAATAAGGAAAACCAAAGTAGAATTGATGCATTTGGACTATAGTGTTGAAGAATACTGAATATACCATAGACTGCCAGAAGAATGAACAATTCTGTCTTGGAAAAAGTACAGCTAGAACGATCCTTAGAAGCAAGGATGGTGAGACTTCATCTCTTGTACTTTGGCCATGTTATCGGGGGGACCATTCTGTGGAGAAGAATATCATGCTTGGCCAGTGAAGAAGAAGACTCTCAACAAGATAGACTGACACAATGACTACAACAATCGGCTCAAGCATAGCAACAGTTGTGAGGAAGGTGCAAGTCCGGACAGCGTCTCATTCGCTGTACATATAGGGTCACTATGAGTCAGAACTGACCTGATGGCACCTAACAGCAACAACAGAAACCCCATTCTTCTGCTCTTTTCCCCAAAGATTATAAAAATGCGTATTTCTGCCCACACTCTATAAAAAACCTTGAGTGAGAAGTCTACACTCATTATCTCCACATCTCACTTAATATGGCTTCCGCCCTAGTGTGAACTGTCTCTCTTTAAAAATCATCAATGACTTTTATATTGCCAAATCCAATGTATATTTCCAATTCTGATACCACCAAGCACCTCCGTTAAATTTCAATACATTGATCACTCCCCTTCCTTCTCCATCCCTTCTACTCTCTTGCTTTACTCAACTCTCTTGGTTCTCTTAGAATCTTGATGACTGTTAAGTTGTTTTCTTTCATGAGTTGCATCCCCTCTGCCTATGCCCACCAATGGTTATGACCCTGGCCTACTGTTCTTTCACATGACACATTCTTGAGTGATCTCATCAAATCTCATGGTTTCAACTATTCCCTTACAGCTCATGACTACAATACAACAATCTGTGTATCTGAAAGACCTCTCTTCTTGGTTATCCAACAAATAATTCAAACTTAGGACATCCAAACTAGAATACAGAATGGAATGGTCCTTTCTTCTCTCTGCCTTACTGCTTCCACACTAACACACATATACGTTATCTGAGTAATCCCCGTTCATACTATAAGCCTTAATTCAGAAATTTACCTTCTTCAGAAAATGTCTGCTAAATCTCCGGGCTGGGATAGATCTATATTCTCCAAAATACCCCTAGCATATCTCTAGTAAGGAATAATACTGATGATGCTATTGTGTTAATAATTTTATTATATACCTGCCTATACCATTACACTTTAAGTTCTCTAGGGCAGGAACAGAGTTTTAATGACCTTTTAATCTCTAGGACCTTGAACAATCCTTAGCATATTGCAGGCACTCCATAAATGTTTGCTAAATGACTATTGAAAAGTATGTTTTAGGAAGTGATCTTCCAGCAGTACATAAAAATAAAGGAGAGGGAGAAAGATCACAAGAAACTAAACAGCAACAGACAGCTGCAATAGAACAAAATAATACAGAAGGCTGAACTAGGACAGGATCAATAGGAATAGAAAGAAGGGGAGGGACCTTAAAGATTTTGTTGTGGTAAAATTAACAGACTGGACCAGGGTCTTAATAGCTTGTGAACAGCCATCTTAGATGTAACTACTGGTCTCTCATCTGGAGTAAAGAAGAGCGGAGAAAATCAAAGACGCATGGAAACAACTAGGCCAAAGGACCATGAGAACCTCAGCCTATTTGAACTAGATGATGCCCACTACCACTGCCAACCACTCAGAAAGCGATCAGAATTGGAGATCCTAGATAGAATGGGGGAAAAATGTGGAATGAAAACAAACAAACAAATAAAAACTTTAAAAAGCCCAGGACTCAGTACAAACAACAAATATGAACCCCTTTGTAAATACAATACTGAGTTGTTAATGAAAGCAAATATGGGTATAGGGACGGATAGATGGGTGAACAAGCTAAACAATTATGTATGTCTAAATGGAGAGTGTATCCAAGATCATATACAGGGTTGGCAGAAAATGGGCCTCTCGAAGAGTATGAAGGGATGGACACTGGGAGGAGGTAACTATGGGGAGGAAGTGGGAGGGGAGCTGCTGCATTGTAAATTTTGGTCAATGACATGAGACAAAGTATATGTGAACTGCTGTATGAAAAGTGAATTTACTCTGTAAATCTTCACCCAAATCCTAAAAAAAAAAAAAAAAAAAAAAAGCCCAGGACTAGGGGGATCTGTATAGGAGATCCTATATAAAGTGGGAGAACAATGTGGAACAAAACTTAAAATTATTGGGAAAAAAAAAAAGACCAGGTTTGCTGGTCTGATAGAGCCTGGTGAAACCCCTGAGACTATGGCTCCTAGCTGCCCTTCAGGTCTGGAATTGAACTCACTTCTGTGGCTTCCAGCCAAACAACAGACAGGCATATGTGCTGAACATTTCTATCAGGCAGATACACTTCTTGGAGAGATCAATTATGGGAGAAAAGAAGGGCTGTGTATGCACAGGGAGATAGCTCAGTGGGCAGGAATGCATGGTGGGAAGGACACAGGGAAGAGGTAATCAAGGGGAGGAAATGGGAAGCGAGCTGTTACATTGTGGGAAATTGCAGTCAATGTTATGAGACAAAATGGGTATGAACTGCTGAAAGGAAAATGAATTTGCTCTGTAAACATTCATGCAAATCACAATAAAAATTAAAAAACAAACAAAAAAGCGCAGGACTACTGGGCAGATACAGATTGGTGAAACCCGAGACTACGGCCCATAGTTGCCCTTCAGGCCTGAAGTTGGACTCACTCCCATAGGTAACTTACAGCCAAACAACACACAGGCCTATAAACTGAACAACTACACCAGACAGATACACTCCTTCCAACAACCAACCATGGGTGATCAGAAGGGCAGCATTTACATAGTGAGAAAGCTAGGAAGCAGGAATGCATAGGCAGGAAGAAAGAACACAGGGACAGGGTGGGCACAGAGAGGAAGTGGGAGGAGAGCTGTGACACTGTGGGGATTGTAATCAGTGTCACAAACAAAAATGTATATGAACTGCTGAGTGTAAAACGAATTTGCTTTGTAAAATTTCACCCAAATCACAATAAAAAGCCAAAAACAAACAAACAAAAAACAGAAACAAAAAAAATGAACAGACTGGCAGAAGACTGAACTAGCAAGTGAGAGACACAGGGAAGAAGCACCATGAGAAACAGGGAAAGACACTGGATATACGGTCATAAACAGCAGCTGTAATCTATTTCTGCAACTGGATCTAGAAACTCTTTAGTATTTCCTTAAAATGAAGAATTAAATGGTCTAAAAGTTAGATTTTGGTGGCATATTTTGAAATTTAAGAATTCTTCTTATTAGATGACATTTATAGTAATAAAATGTTCACTAAGTTCTCCCCCTTCTCTTTCTCTTAGTTTCCCCATTTATCAAAGCTGGGTATGACTGAGGTTTTCAATCTACTATGGGCTAATTCAATATGAAATTGTATAGCAAGAATAATTCTAGAACTTGCCATGCTCAAATAAGGTAACTTAAAGAGTTTCATGGCTCCCTCCCCCCTCCTCTTTCTCCAATTATATGCAATTCTTAAAGAGAGGTGTTTGAGCTAAATTCTGATTTTCAGATGATAAGAAGTGAAAAGTTCTTCCTAGTGTTTTAGAATATGGTGATCACTGGTGTGATATGGACTTTACTGCTGAATGCTGGTGATGCTACTTCCTAAAAGACAACACTATAGAGTGCAGAGAGGTAGGGCTGAGAATGCAGGGATGGGTGTGGAAAATGTAAGGACAAAGGGGAATTTGAAGATCAAGTGGAGTTAGGAAAACCTGAAATTTTTAAGATAATTTGACCCACAAACAGCTTACCTGATTCATGATGGAAAATTTCCTTCCTATTCTGTTGTCTGGCAGCCGAAAGCCTTTTCTCCTCATACCATCTTCTGACTCTGATTTAAACACCTTTTCAGGATCCCCTTTCTCCTCTCCTTCAGAGAGTTCCTTCTGCTTCCTCTTCTTTCTCCTGTTACGTCTTTCCTTGGCACTCTTTGAACTGAGTTTAGAAATTTCAGATGAGCTCCTAGGAGAGCCTACTCCTTCTTCACCTTCTTCTTCTATGGCATCTTCTGAGACAGTTCCTGCTGATGTGGCCATTGCAGCAGCCTAGAAAAGGAGTCAAAGCAGCAGACTAGATCAAAAGCAATTAACTTCTGATTAACTGATTAGTACAAACCATTACTGCAGGCAACAAATTAGTGCAGACCATTTTCTCTCCCAAAGAAAGGTAGTGTCACTGGGGTGGGGTGGGAAGGACTACAGCCAGACCTGGCTCCTCTCTTTTCTAGCTGTATTATGAGACCGGCTCACAGCTCTAAGAGATCAGAGCAGGACCTAACTGGTAAGAACTTTGGGTTTTACTCTCTTGAGTATTTCAGACAAGATTGGCTACCTTCTTGTTACTAAATGATCCCTTCTGGGCATCTCTGAAAATTAATGATAAGAAACTATGTAATACATTATGGGTCTAACAAGGTAAAAAATGTACATGTATTTGACACTCCTTGGAGAGAACAATCATGGGAGAATAGAAGGGCTGTGTATACACAGGGAGACAGCTCAGGGGGCAGGAGAACATGGAGGGAAGGACACAAGGTAACTATGGGGAGGAAGTGAGAAGGGAGCTGTTGCATTTTGGGAAACTGCAGTCAATGTCATGAGACAAAGTGTATGTGAACTGCTGTACAGAAAGTGAATTTGCTCTGTAAACTTTCACCCAAATCACAATAAAAAAAATAATAATAAATAAAAATATATATATACACACACATGTGTATTTGAATAAAGATTAGAAAGTAAATTGTTACAGTGATGGGATCATAAGTTTGTTTTTCAAATTTTACTTTAATATTTTGCTGTGTCTTTCAATGAGAAATAGTGCTTTTTATAATCACAGAACTGCGAAGAGGAGCCTAATATTTTCCTCACCAAAAGGTTTGTAATAAGTACTATATACATTTCTCTGGCTACTTTTCTGCTCAGCCATTATAACAGCTGAATACTGAATAGTTTGGGAAATCAACAAAAGATTCTATTACCAAACAATTTGGCTGTTAAGACAAATGGAATAATTGGACCTACCATTTAGACTTGCTACTTGGGTTATCTTAATGAGATCAATGATCTCTATATGACAGTGTGTCCAGAAAAGTCACTTGGATTGGCACTCAGATGGAGCCTTATTCATAGCTCTCTGTAGGAAGGCCTGTTTCAAAGAACATGTCACCAACCTGTGCTTCTTCCTGTTGCTTCTTAAGTTGCTCCAACATTGCTTTGAACTCAGCCTCTTTTTGCTCTGCCTCTTCCAGTGTAGCCTGATTCTGTTCTTCATAAGCCATGGCTACCACAGCCAAGATCAAGTTCACCAGATAGAATGAACCCACAAAGATGACCAAAACAAAGAAGATCATGTACGTTTTCCCAGCTGCTCGTAAGGTCTGTGAAGATAAAACCCGTTCTCTGAGTCACCTGTACCGTATCTACCAGGATGAAAACATCTCATGGGCTAGTGTTCTTCTATAGGGGCACTGTTAGCATTCTGTGCAGGACAGTCCTTACTGTGTGGCACTTCTTCAAACTGCCATATGTTGAGCACCCCCAGTGGCCGAATGGTCTCCCCTATCTTTACATCACATCAAAGGTCAGCAGAACCTCCCATTCATTGAGTCTCCTACTATTTCTATATATTCTCTATATACTCCTATCATAGAAAAACTTTTTTTCTTTAAACAAGAAATGCTTGTCCAAGCTAAGAGTTATATTTGACTTCTTCAGTTGATTCTAAAATAAGTATAAAGAACAGAACAGCAAATGGATGAAGGATTTGAATTTCATCAAAGAAGAAATACAAATGGCCAACAAGGACATGAAAAGATGCTTAGTCGTTAGGGAAATGCACATCAAAACCACAATGAGGTATCACTTCATTCCCACTAAAATGTCTATGATTAAAAAAACAGAAAATAATAGGCACTGGTGAGGATGTGCACAAACTGAACTCTCATCCACTGCTGGTGGGAATGTAAAATGGTGTAGCCATTGTGGAAAACAATTTGGTGGTTCCTCAAAAAATTAAACATACCATTACCATGTGATCTAGCAATTCCACTCCTAGGTAGATACCCAAAACAACAGAAACCAAGAATGCAAACAGATACTTGTATGATAATGTTCACTGCAGCACTATTCACAATAGCCATAAACATCCATCAATAAATGAATAGATAAACAAAATGGAGTACATACAACCAACAGAATATTATCAGCCATGAAGAGAAATGAAGTCCTGATGTATAACACCACATGGAGGAACTGTGTAAACATCATGCTGAGTGAGTAAGTCAGCCACAGAAGGACTAATATTGTATAATCCCACTTAGACAAAACATTTACAATAGACAAGTGCATAGAGGCCTAAGTTTATTAGTGGTTACCAGGGGCAGATGGGAGAAGGCAAAGGAGAGTCATTGTTTAGGGGGCACTAAGTGTGGTGGTTATGTTTTTGTGTCAACTTGGCTGGGCCTGGTTGAGTGGCTGGGCAGCTGGATGTAGTATTCCCCATGATGAGATTGGTCATCAACTCCATGGTGGAATCTACTGTGAGCAGCTGAGTAGCTGCCTTTGGGTACGTGGTCTGCTTCCCATATAGAAGCAGCAGCTTTGGGAATGGTCTATAGCTTATGGTACCTAGCTTATGGTACCCTGAATGCAGCCGTGTCATTGCTCAGCAGGCTGCCATGCTCTGCCGACCTTGGGACTTACAATGGACTTGAATTAACGGCCTGCCATGTGATTTGGTAATATCGGGGCTGTGCCTTGTTACTTGTCAACCTCGGGCTTGGCAGCCTCAGCAGCCATCTGCTGTCTGAGTTAAGAAATGCCTTTAGCTTCAGTGGGCCGGGAGCTGGAGGCAGAGCTGAAGCCCAAGGCTGAGGGGCTTTCACCCAGCCCCTAGATCTTGGCACTTTGATCTCGGACTTAAAGCCTCCAAATTGTAAGAATAAACTCCTATTAGTTTAAGCCATCCTATTTGTGGTATATTTCTTGTCAGAGCAGCACTAGGTAACCAGAACACTAAGCTTCTGCTAAGGGTGATGGAAAAAATTGGAAACAGACAATGGTAAAGGTTGAATAATATAATGAACATAATTATTGCCCCTGAATTGTACATGTCAAAATGTTGAAACAGGAAAAGTTTTGTTACATATATATTTACTTCAATAAAAAAAATAAAGAGAAGAATATAAATCATTATGTCATTTATCTACTAGTCTCTAATCAAGAGCATTAACAGACAAATTCCATCTTTAGGATCAGGCCCAAGTCACACTCATCTTGAGTGATATCCTTTCCTATCTTTTTGCAATGAGACTGGTTTAAAAAGAGAGCTATGACATAAAGAATGGTGGGGGAAATGTCATTCTAAGGTCCTGTGTAATAGTCTCTTACATAGAATGTCTCCAGCTCCACATATATTCACACAAACCCTATCACTGAAGAAAGAGAGGTATTACTCACCAGTTGATACAAATTTTCCCAATAGTCCTGGGTCATAAGGCGGAACAGTGCCAAGAAGGCCCAGCTAAATGTATCAAAGCTTGTGTAACCATAGTTGGGGTTCCTTCCTGCTTTCATACACTGGTATCCCTCTGGGCATTGCCTGAAAAGAGAAAGGGCTTTTCAACATAATTCTACCCAGTTATCAGATATAGGTCATCTCCATGACCTTGGAGATACTAAATAATCATCGACAGAGCCAGGCCAACACACTAGTAGAAAGAAAAAGTGGAAAGAAATAAATAGCTAGGCTAATTTTTTTAAAAATGATATCCTGAGAACAGTCTAAGAACTGAATTATCTGAGCTACTCCTTAATGTAGATTCCTGTGCCCTAACCAAGACCTTGGAATTAAAAGCTCTGGGTACAAAATCCATGAATCTGGATTTTTAAGAGGCATGCCAGGTGATTCTTATGTACGCCAAAGTTTGAGAACCACTGTCCTAGATTCATATCAATGTGCAATTCAACCAAATTCAGTTTAGCTATTATCCCAAATGACAAATGGCTAGAAGTTCCTACTAATTTTGTCTGTTCTCTTAACACTCATTGTGACAACTTAAGTCATTACTTTAGTGACTTGGTTATAACATATCTCCTGCCTTTAATGAAATGTGGTAAATATGTGCAATAGAATAATATTACCTGATATTTATTGCAATGTAACTTCTAGTATCTACTACAATAAAAAAATTAAGGGGACTTCTAGTTGTCATGACCACCTCAAAACACCAATTCCTGAAGGTTCTTAGCCCACAGCATGTATTCAGAAGCAATATACTCTGAATAATGACACCAACACCCTACATTAATGTAACATTTTATTTACAAAGTACTCTCACATATGTTTTCTAATTGAATTCTTACAACAACTCTGTGAGGAAGAGAGAGCATTACTTATCAAACTCATATTATGGTTAAAGAAACTGAGGTGCAGATAGGTAAGTTAAATGTCTTGCCAAAGGTCTCAGAGCTAGAAGTAGCAGAATCAGAAATCAAATGTTATGTTGCTACTTTTTCCCCTCCCTTACACTGTCAGATCTGGCATAATTTGGGTCTTTGTTGGGTGTTAAGCTATCACCAAGACAGTGTCCTTGCTTTATTTTACATTAACTGTGTTCAGGTAGAATGAGGGGATTGCATGTTACGCAGGCAAGATAGATGGCGTTATGGATTCTATCTTTAGCCTGTTACATCTTTGATTTTGACCTGAGAATATAGGCATATTCACCTACCAGTGAATGTCAAATCTGAATGGACAAATATGAAAAAAAAAAAAGGAGTATCTGAGTCAACCAAAAGGTAAGAAGACTCAATTAGGGATTCCTACGTGAGCACAAAGGAGCTCTGGTAGCATAGTGCCTAAGGCACTTGACTGCTAACCAGATGGCTGGCGGTTCAAACACACCAGCCACTCCTTGGAAGGAAGGTTGGGCAATCTACTTCCATACTGACACCACCTTGAAACCCAAGGAGGGGTTGCTATGAGTTGGGTCCGACTCGATGGCAAATAACAATAACAACAACAACAACGTGAGCACAAAGAAAAGTGGAAATACTGCTCATTTTCATCCAAATAATAGTGGGCATATTATTTGAAGAGAGGATAACAAAATTAGGTGAGCTACTTACCCAGCATCAGAACTGTTCCCACAGAGCAAAGGTTCCAGCATGCCAGGAACTATGTAAAAATTGGCTAGAAAAGTTTGAATAAAGCAGATTTAAGTGAATGAGAGAATAAGGTTACACTGTTCCTAACTAGTCCCAAGAGAAACAGCTATTGATTTTAGCTCACATAAATCTTTTCTGAGAGCAGTGAAACCTGATAAGAATTCTTTCTCATTAATGATTTTCCTATAGATAATTAAAATTTAAAAGCACTAAATCCCTTGATGCAATGCTCTTTTCATGGACACCTGACTTTCACTCGTACCTCAAACTGACATGCTAAGCTCTGCCACTTGACTCAAAAAGGTCTAAAAGTAAGTTTTCTGAGTTCTTCATTCCTTTATACAACTTCATCCTTTTAACCCTGTAACTTCTCTTTATAGAGCTAGTCTAGAAATCCCTACTGGTCACTAGCTACCGCGTCCTATTTTAAATCAGAAGGCACATTTCCTTTTCCTACATGTGTCCCTGAAATCCCCTCTGTAATAGTTTCTCATGGCTATTTCACTGCCTGTATTTCCTCAGGAGTGACTGATAGTGACATTACTAACTTTTAAAATTATGTTACAGAAGTACTACTCCACCAAATTTTCCTTCATGTAAGACCTAAGTGCTTTGATTTCTCCAACGAAGTTATTAAAACTCCTCAATTATAACAGGGTCAAATGGTGCCTTAGAGATTACTGACCCCTAGGTGAGATCAGTTACTAAGGTCTTGGTAGTATTAACAAAGCTTGGTGTCACCAGGTATATTCTGGACTCAATGTTCAAACATCCTAGTCAACCCAGCTAATGAAGAAAGGATTTTATCAAGCTCCTAAGCCTGAATTTCAAGGCAAAAGCTTAGGGAGTACATGTGAAGAAGCAATAAAGTCTCCTTTCTGGTGTGAAGGGGAAGAAAAGAGAGAGAGCACTGATACTTGAGAGCTTCTGAACACAACCCTACCTCAAAGAAAGAGAATAACTTCACAGGGCTACTTCTAGTAGCACTGCATTCCTCCCTGGTTCCAACTACTTTTTTAAGCCCAGTGGTGGCTTTTGACCATGTAAACCTGAGATAAGACTTCTCTTTTTCCTCTTGTAGAGAAAGGGCTACCTACTTTTATTGTTGATATATTCTTCCCAATCAAAGCCTTTGGTGCCATTTTCAAGATAGCTCTCGTTGAAGTTTATAGGCCACACAACACACTTGTTTCGCAGGTTTCCCATGAATAGCTGCAGCCCAATCAAGGCAAAAACGCTCAGGCAGAACACTGTCAGGATCATCACATCTGACAGCTTCTTCACAGACTGAATTAGAGCACCCACAATTGTCTTCAGGCCTGAGGAGACAGAACCCCCAGCATCAGAGTCACCTCATACTCCTCCCCACCCACCCTCTTAGCTACTGGCTTCTACTTTTCCCCACAGCTCCACCTGAAATACGGCCACTCTATGTTTTATACCATGAGGAGAAAACAATGGGCCAGTAATAGTAGCAATTTTTCAGTAGTATCAATTTTAAGTCAGTAATTTTTATTTTTTTAAGTCAATAATCTTTAAAAAGCAAAAGAAAGCTCCTTATACCAACACATGGCTCCCTTCCTCCTGGATGTACTTGCCTTCTCTAACTGCTATTCAGCTCCTTGAATGAGTCAAGTTCTTACCTCAGGCTCTCGCACATACTGTTCTACCTGCTTAGAATGCTCCCCGGCATTCCTTCCTCCTACCTCACTCCTATTCATTTTTCAGGTTGCAGCCTCAATGTAAATTCCTCCAGAAAGCCTTCCCTGACCTCACAACTGCCCCCTCATTATTATTAATATCTTAATAGCACTCTGTATTTTTCTTGGTAGCATTTATCTTGGTTATAATAAATTCTATACATATGTCTGGTTCACAGCTGTATCTATAGTTCTTAGCCCACAGCAGGTATGTAGTAAATATTTAAATTAAAAAAATAGAAGAAGTCAGGGATGAAGGAGGCTTCTAGGTTGGAAAGGGATCTGCTGGGAAGTTTAAGAGCCAATAATAGGTGAGAAAATTTTCCTGAGAGCTCTGGAAATACCAATATATTGAAAAAAATTAATGACTCTAATCTGGTATTTATGGTTTGTCTTTCTATTTAAAAACACATCTTCTCTGTGTCACATATATATGCCCTGTTCTCTACAAATGGCCTCTTTTCTAGCCTTCTAGATTTAAAAAATACAACCAAAAAACTTATAATTCATTTGAATTTCAAGTTTAAAAACAAAGTACTGGCTCAAATTTGAAGCTGCTGAAAGATTTATTTGCACAGGCAGAGATCAGTGGCAGGAAACATAGCAAAACGTGGCTGTAAATTCATCATGTTTGGGTGAAAACTGACTCCACAGAGGGCCCTAGTCGGCATGCCTAGATATCAGGCTATCCTTGGGGCATGGCCAACCAGCATTGAGTACTCCCAGTGTGTCAATGCACCAGGATTGGCAGGATGCAGACACTGAGGTGTGACACACAGGCTTCACCCCGGTCCACTTTATGAAGGCAAGGATATCAGACAGAAATGCAAAGGAAACCCCAATTATGGCCTTGAAAGTATGATGCTGGGTAAAACACTACTAAACTTAATCCAGGTATACCACTTACTATGGTGACCTGAGCAAGGCAGACACTTAACCTCTTGGAATGTCAGTTTTTGTTATCTTTCTAACTCACTGCCGTTGAGTCGGATGAATATCATGGGGTTGTTGTGATGAGTAAATATGATTGTATAAAACACTTAACATAGTACCTAGCACACAGTGAATGAATTAAATGTTAACCATTATCATATGAATCTCAGTTTACTTAACTGACACCAACTTTATCAGGTTGTTGTGAGGTTTAAATAAGATGATGAATAAAGTACCTACTATAGGACCTGGTTCATAGCCAGCTCAATACTAGTTAGCTATCACTATTACACATTTGATGCTTTCTTCAAAAGGGGTATGATTAGGATAATGACACTACACACGGCTAACTTTGTATGATGGTGATCTAATGGGTGGTATGGACATGACTCTTCTTTTGTCATAATATGCAAGTGACCACCTAGATTTCCAAGTGATGTCAATCTGAATCCAACTGTAGTAATGGATGCTGCGGCTACAATAGGACCTGGCACATAGCAGGTACTTAGTGCACTTTTTATCGAAAGAACTTTTCTCTCCTTCTCACAAAGACATTCTGAAGGAGGGAATTAAGGGAAAAAGAGCCAAGACTGAGATTGCAGAGAAGCAAAATAAAGTATGCAGAGGCCTGTGCTTTCCCACAGAGTGGGCCTTCCATGGAGACTGTGGCCACCAAAGGGATTAAGAAGAGCTAGTCTAGGTCTAGGAAATCAGGCATTTCTAATGCCATTCCCTTTCTCTTCACCAGGCTGTGCTGAAACACCAGACAGGGAATCAATAAGTAGGAATTCTGGTCCTGGCTCAGTCACTAACTATTTATGACCCACCTTGTTTCTGAATGGATTTAAGGTGACCTCAGTAATTTTTTCTTCTATAAAATATGGATAAACACAGCACTACATTGCAGTGGGCAGTAAAGGAAAAGCTAAAGAATCTTCTCCAAAAGTCTTTTAAAATAGGGAAAACCCAAAGCCAAACCCACTGTCATCAAGTTGATTCCGACTTGTAGCGACCCTCATAGGGTTTCCAAGGCTGTAAATCTTTACGGAAATAGATTGCCTCATCTTTCTCCCGCAGAACAGCTGGTGGGTTTGAACCGCTGACCTTCTGGTGAGCAGCCAAATGTCTTACACACTTACACCACAAGAGTTCCTTTTAAAATAAGGAAGAGGTATTTATTTGTTTGATATCAAGAAGTTGAAATTTCAGACTACCTTTCATTTCTAAGGCCCCAGGAAACTATATTGTAATCACACAGTTAGTTAAGAAAGTATTGATGATTAAATAGAAGACAGCCATGAAGAACTAAAAATTGTTCCAACATGTGGAACTTATTTCCATGAATTTCTGAGGAATAGAAAAGTTCTCACTGTGATTGGCCGGGTTGGGGCAGGTTTGTATCAGGTCAATAATTCAACAGTAGGTTCCTGAAATTATACAGTTCTACTGCTTAAAAAATATCTGGATAGGTCACTGAAGAATGGTTGTAAAGTTTCTTTTCCTGGATTTCTTTATGAAGAATTTATACAACTACTCCTCCCTCCTGAATGGTTCAGAAAATCAACTCTTTGAACAAGAGATGATCTTTCAAGGCCCCTACTATTTCTGTTTTAACTGAATTGAGAAATGAGCTGTTAGTTCTCATTTGTATTAGTAAACAAGAGTATAATACCACAAAATAGTCAAACTAATGGGTTTGTCCTAAAAATAAATAAACGAAAAGCATACAATTTTAGCATGAGCCTGTTTTTCCTAGGCTGGGAATTCTAGATAGTTCTAAGCCTGTCTTACAAGAAATTCCAGGCCATGAGTTTAACTATGCCCTACTCCATAAAGGTAGGCTCCCAGCGGTCATGTCTGTATGAGGTGACCCTCTCCAAGTAGGTTACAGATGTCAGGGTAGAAATCTGACCCAAACCCAGATCCTTTCCTGCAGGAATCTGGAATGGAACAAGAGACAGTACAGCAGCCTTTTATGTGGTGGGAACGGTAGTATACACATTTAGAAGCTAACTGGTAGCCATATTCTGTCATTATATTAGGCTGTATCTGAGAAGTTAAGATAGTATGCCGACAGAGAAAAAAAGGAAGTAGAAACACAGGAAAGAGAGAGGGAGACAAAGTCCTTCCCTGGTACCTGGGGTTTTCTGCCTCTGAATTCTGGTTTCTAGTCACTTCTAGAGGCCCAGAGGCATTTCAGTCCTTGGATTCCCTGAATTACCCTTGTAACCTTTTACTTGCAACCAAAGAGGCTTAACTAATACACCAACCATACACAGAACTCATGCTGTGGATGGAGTGAATGCTCACACTCAACTGGTTTAATATTTACATCTCTTTTCTATAAAGCAGATGCCATTGCTGAAGAGGTCTATAAAAATGAGTCCAGAAAACTAAAAAAATATAATCCTCATGTGTTTTGCTTTAATAAGACAGGCGAAATTCACCTCTAAATGAGAGTTCTTTTAAGCTATTAATAAGTTTAAAGCAGAACTTTAAATCTGAACGAGTATTCAGTTGTTTATTCTTCATATGGGCTCGGAGAAACAAATATTAACCAAGCAAGAACCACCATTTAAGTGATATTAACTACGTCATCTAAAAAGTACACTTTCCAAAATTCTCATCTAGATTACTAGTTGAAAATTAGAGGACAGCCTAAGAAGCAGAAAGGTGACGTGGCTTAATGTCTGCAGGTGAAGAAGGGCACACAATTACACAGCAATTCAATGTTATCAGTTGCTGGATTATATACTAGTCTCAGACAAGACTCTTCTTCCTTCTATTAGGGTCAAGACTGCAAAATGATCATATTTTCAGATACCAATGCCAATTTGTAGAGAGGATGCCATCAGTGCATTCTAAAACTCAAGCTCTACCATCTTGCCAGCAGTGGCTGCCCCATGTACTAGGGACTGCAGCCAACCAAAAGTGCTCCCTGCTACCACCAGCACTGGTCAATAAAGCCAAGAAGTTGCTGGTGGAATTCCTGACCTGATGCATGCAAGAATGGAGAATGCCACTGCTCTGGGTATGAGAGAAGCTGTCTTGCTTCTTCTATTGGCTCACAACACCACACACTAGAACAAGCAAGATACTGACTGAAAACTGATTATCCAAAACAGAGCAGAATGCTCCTTCAAATGACTCCTACACAACAGAGTGTGCAACAGAAGCCACGTGGGGGCATATTGGACAGTGAGAACTCTTGGAAAAGGCTAACATTAACTAGCAATGGGATGTGTCTGAGCAGAAGCAGTTAATACATTTACTGTAGATCAAGAAAAGACAGCTGGGCCCAATGTACAGAAAGGTCAGCTGCCAGAGAGGAAGCTGGACATGTAAGGCATTTTGAGAAGCAGATGAAGCCACTGTCACAGAACTCTATTTCACTCTGCTCTATTCAAGGCCACCTCTGATCCACCTATCACTTTTCATGATGCCTACCAATCCCTGGAACAAATGAACAAAGCCTGCTCATATGCTAAGTCCAAAGAAATCAGCCATGCATATTGGGATCAAATTTTTGACCACTGTATGGCCAGATTATAAATAAAACCAATTTATATTCCCTAGTTTCTGGTTCAGGTTTGGAAATCTATGTAGTTTGAATCACATGAGCCAATTCTACAAAATTAATATTGGAACAGGCCTCAGTAAGAATGACAAGCAGATCTCAAACCAGGGGAAAGAATGGTTCCCCGACTCTCAAAGGCTGGCTTGGGCACAGACAAGTCCTAGGGATACAGAAGAGCCAGGTCAACTTTCCTGTTGCAGACTCAGTCCTCATAAGTGACAGTTCTTGGTGACTGTCGGAGTAATCTGGGAGAGATCTGACTGTAGATTTATTCACTTTAGACTAGAGTCATAGCATAAAGTCTGTCCAAAACTTGACTAGCTCTCAAAAGTGGGTCAGTGGGGTCTGTAAGTCTCAGTGTTCTTCCACCTAAGGTCACTGTCTTAAACTTTAGTTATCTTTCCTGAGAAGCAGTGTGGAAAAAAGATGAAAAATAAAGCAACTAGATTAGTAACTAGAATATTAAAAAAAAAAAAAAAAACAGTCTGATTGTAGTCTTTACACTTTCTTCACCATGCTTTCGTCCTGAAACTGGGGTGGGAAGGAGAGGGCCCATCATTTTCCCTGCTTCCTATGTGATCCACAGGTATGGAGTGAAAGAAACAAAAGCAGAGAGAAAATAATCAAGAAGTTATAACTCTAGAGCAAAATGATATTAAGTAAGTGCTGATGGGTAGTGAACAAGTAGAGGTTTTGTGAAGCAGCACAGATGATGATGGAGATGGAAGGGAAATGGAAGTGAGGCCCTCCCAACCTGTTTATTTAAACTATTAAGTGTTACTCTCTAAGCAAAACCCGAGACACCTCCTTTGAAGATTTCTGCCCTTTCTTTAGGCATGTTAGTCTTGTGGCACATGGTCACAGCATGGAGAAGATGAAATTGTGACAGAGTCACTCAGAAGTTCATTTTTGTGTCCAGGCCCCAGTTAAACAGAAAGTAAGAACAAAGTTAAAGGGGCCATATAATCTTGTAAGCAGGATATTTCAATGTCAAGTTGAATCTGGCAAGTTCCAGACCAAAGAAACTTTAGAAAGAGTCTCCTTTCAATACTGATCATTTTAGCACAAAGTTTGGGTGCAATGCTCTCAAGTCAATCCCTGTGAAGCAAAAGATAAACCATGAATGATGTATATCCAAGTCAGAATCAGCAATTAAAATGTGCATTTGCTCTTTCTAAGCTACAAAAAGGCACTAAAATAAAGCATTTCTTACGCAAAAGGCTGGGGGTGACTGATGCACCTTACTCTCCAATCTTCTGAGAGTCCTAGAAGTCCTGACACATTCAGAATATCTAAGATGCTAAGAGGAAGGACAGCTTCAGTTCAGGTTATGTTGAAGGATATGTTCTAGGAAAGCCGAAACCCTCATAAAGGAAGCTGAGCTATGGAGAGCTTTGTGAGAGTTTGCAGGTCCCATGTCAATTTCATGGTTGCTCTCTTTCCACCTGTGTTCTCAGCAGCTTCAGCAAAGGCCGATGATCACACTGGGAACAGGAGAAGGCAAAGAGAGCAACAATTCCACAGACGTGATCCCTGAGAAAGCTTGGCATGCAAAATCAAGAGGGAACTGTGGTCCAGCTCCACACCAGCAGGGTCAAAATTACTTAGATTCCCAAGCAAAAAGAGATGGTCTCAAGCTCACTGACTCACACATTGGTGCTCCTGCCAAGAAAAAGACCTGGGTAACAGCCTAATGGGAACAAGACAGCAACCCTCTGTGAGAGACAGTATGATAGACAAGTACAGATATTACATAGGATGAGAAGAGTCTCTCCACCAGGGAGACATCATTACTAAATAGAGAGTACTCTGGATCCTCTCAGTAATTCTAAAAGGTTGCATAGGGATGAATGGATTTGGGATTAAAAGTCACACTTTAATTCAAATATCAATTATGCCACTTATTAAGTAAGTGCTGATGGGTAGTGAACAAGTAGAGGTTTTGTGGAACAGCACAAATATTTGGCTATTATTTAGCCAAAATAAATAAATAAATAGATAAATAAACCCAAACCCATTGCCAATGAGTTGATTCTGTCTCATGGCAAACCCATGTGTTAAAGAACTACTCCCTAAGGTTTTCTTGATTGTAATCTTTACAGAAGCAGATTGCCAGGCCTTTCTTCTACAGTGCCATCAAGTGGCTTCAAACTGCCAACCTTTAAGTTAGCATTTGAAAGCAAACTGTTTGTGCCACCGAGGGACCATCCTTTAAAATTACTTTCTATCTCAGTTTACCTCCTAAATCCAGCTCAGTTGTGGGTGCTTCTAGAGACAGGAATCCAGGAAATATGCATCTACTTCAAACTCTGAAGCTGATGTCTAAATCTTGATACAGACTCTTTCTTTGGTTTTAAGTTTCCTCTTCATAATAATAACAGCTATTGCTACATTCCTTTATGAAGTAATGGAGTACCACCATGAGCCAGGCACTGTTAGATTATGTAGCACTGAAGTACTAAGATAACTACAGTGACATCAATCAGGAGTTATATCCCAGAAATGCTGTGGTCAAAAGTGAGCCATATAGCAGAGGCAGAAGCAATGACTAGACCAGAGATAGCATCTGCTGCCCTAGTTAGTGAACAGAATGCAGCTTTCCAATTTAACGCTGGAAGAGAAGTTTTGAGATCACAAGAACATGAAGAGACAGATGCCTTATAGGGTACGTTGGGGGAAGTGAGCAGAAAACTTGGGATCATATTTAAAAGGGGATAGAGGAGGAGAAATAAATCAAAGGAAAATGAAGTAAACATCTGGCACTCCAAATGCCCTGAAAAATAAGACAAGACCTGCCTAAGCATTAGGGCCAACAATGAGCTGTGTGAAGGTCCTGGAGAATGAGCTGGGCTTTCTGTCAAATGAATTTAAAATGGCCAGGAACTAACCTTGATACGTCAGGGTTGTCGTTTTTTGCCAAGAAGGATATACTTCATCTGATATCCAGTCTCTAAATGATAAGGAGTGAGCTCTGATGGCATAGTGCTTATGGCATTTGACTGCTAACCAGAAGGCTACAGTTCAAACCCACCAGCCACTCCTTGGAAGGAAGACTGGGCAATCTACTTCCATAGTAATGCAGCTTTAGAAACCCAAGGAGGGGTCACTGTGAGTCGGATACAACTCAACTACAGTGAATTTTTTTTTTACAGCTAATGTTGCTAAAAATAAAGGAACGTTATTTAACTCCATGGCCCAAATTTGTAAATGGTAAAACTGGTGCACCTTCCCCATGGTGCTTGGTAAACCACATTCCAAGTCTGCCTGCTCCAGGATTCTACCTGTGTGCTTCCCTCTGCCCTGTATCTGGTATTTGGATAATGTTTAAAGAGAAAAAGAAGCATTTCTGAGTCAGCAACAAGGGGAAAAGCCACCAGATGCCAGGAATAGGATGTCTCTGTTCTTCATGTTCCTGTTGCTATAAAAGTGCTGTGGGAAGGTTGGTCTCTAGAGAGCCTTCCTTCAAAATTTCTGAACATGACCAAAATCCAACCACCAACAGCACAGTCTTGACCTCTGCCAAATTATTGCCAGGTTATTTTAGGCTTATGAGACCATCTAAAACATCTTTCATTCTAGATTTCAAAATTGGTCTTTAGAAACATGATCTTTCTTACTTGCAAGGGTTTAAATTAAATTAAGGAATCTTAGCCATGGATGGGCTTCGGGGGGTGGGAGGGCTGTGGACTTTCAGCTGATTCCCAAAGGGATCTATAACTTTCAAAAAGTTAAGAATGACTCGACTAGCTCAACCAGGACCAAAAAGAAAAAGGCAGAAATTGTAAAGAGATCATCAACTACTTCTCAGTCCACCCACTGATTCCTTTTCCTTTCTCAAGTTTCAATACTTTTTATTTGCCCATACCTTTAGATGTTTCTATACATTAAATTGTGTCTTATCTTACCTTTGATTTTTTAACAGCACCTGCATAAGTTTTCATTAGGATTTACGTCTTAGAGTGACCCGAGTATATGAACGGCAGGTGACTACTGGTTCTTACTCTAGTGAAACAGCAGCAGAATGTGACAGACAGTTCTTACACGTGGTTATTAAAGTTCACTAACTCCAAGGCTCTTGAATTTATCTGTAATACTGGACTAGTTAACTGGGTCAATCTCTCCTGTGGTTGAATAATTCCACCAACACAGTAACAGTAAAAGTACCATTCTTTAAATGACATCCCATCAGCAAACCATGCGACAGGAAGCCTAGAAATAACAAGCAATGGAGTGATGGCAAGTGTTAAAATTACTGTAATTCCATGAGGCAAGGAAGCAAATGACATAGTCAGAGAGGCAGCTAGCTCTCTGACAATTTTTTCAGATATTGGTAAGATCCAAGTGATTCTTAAGCACGTGCTTTTTTAAAAAGCATGGATGGAATGAGTGCTGCATGCCTGGCAAGCACTGTCAGAGAATACGGCTTAAGGCCCAAAGGGCCATTCCAGAGATCCTCTCCCAGGAAAAACATGCGGAATGCAAGGCCATATCAACCGTGCAGATGCTGGCTTAGAATGTGGTGAATAAAATGAATGGAAGGGAAAGAGGAAATGACGCAAAGTCAGTCTTGTGCTTAAATTTTCTCACCTGGAATTACAGAGATAGTTTTCAAAGCTCGGAGAACCCTGAATGTTCTCAGCGCTGAGACATTGCCCAGGTCCACAAACTCTGTCACATATCTGTAGTAAGGGAGGTCACACACAGACACAAATGACAAACACAGACACAAACACAAACACCAAAGGAAAAAACAAAACCACAACAAAACAAAAAGTACAATACGTCACGTCAGGGCCCTAACCCAACACCTAACACCAACCCCGGGCCATCTTACCTGGAATTACCGAAATAGTTTTCAAAGCCCTCAGTACCCTGAAAGTGCGTAGAGCTGAAACATTGCCTAGGTTTACAAACTCTGTTATATACCTGCAGAATCAAACCAAAGTTAACTTGTAATGGTACCATTGGGCGAGGGTTTGGGAATGGGGGAAAGAAAGGGTCTTACATACAAGCTATGATTTCATTTTTTTTTCTGAGAAAAAGGAAAGTTTCAAAATATAAATACTCAAGAAACACTTTTATTTTTTTTAAATTGAGCAAGGAGAACTCAAAAGTATATTTGAAAGAACTGATACAACCAACAGCTCCCTGGGTTTATACTCTCTTAATCAGCATAGTGATATGCTGATCCTCAACAAAATGACTTTATTCTCCACCCATTTACGTTTTTTTTTTTTTTTTAAGTAAAAAAGAAGACCAGTTGGTATCAAAGGGTTATATCCCCAAGTTTTGTGAATGATTTCTTAGCAAAGAGACACTTCTAAAGCCCTAAAAAATAATTACACAAAAATAACTCCCTAGTTGACAATGACAAAAATGCCTAAATGTCTATATATCCAAATGGCTTGTCTAAGCACTGTATGCCTATCTTTGCAGTCATGCCTATGTAGTCATAGCCTATGACATACAAAAGACAGGCTCAGGAAAATCCAGATCATGGCATTGAGCAAATATTGTGTTAAATGCTCATTTTATCACAGCTCTGTGGCCAGCAAGGACACGTATATTTTAAATGAACACCATTATGTATTCATAATATTTGGAAGCTAGAAAAGTACCTTAAAAGAAAGTCAACATTCCAGTTTCAAATATTCACTGTGTATCATTCATTCACAATTTACCAGCTGGAACACATCTTTTTGCTGGATGCTCAGGCCCACACATATACGAATGCAGTCTCTCTCTTACACATTTGCATGCACACACACATATACACACCAAACCTATACACTCCCCCGAGTCCCTAGCAAAGCACAAAGTTCTTTCCCAATCTGGCAAGAAAAATAATAAGGGCTTCCGTAAGTCTATCATCACCTGTTCCTCAGACAGATACATTTTCATTGCTGAAACAACAAATTACTAAGAGCAGCTAGCACACCAATGTGGAGTTATACTGGTGTTTAGCAATAATTATAAGTTCTGGCCAGTAATTCTTTAGTTTGGATACTCTGGCTAATGTCTTGACTCTAGAATAAGCTTTGAAGTTTGCAACAACTGGCCATTCTCATTAAATTACATGTGATAAAACATATCCAGGAAACTGCTTTTTAGCTTCAGATTTACACCTAAGAAATTCCAAGTCTTCACTGAGGCCCCCTAGTGATGGCCATGCAAACCTCAGTTAATGTTATAAGGGGTGAAGAAAATATGAGGGATTGTAGATGGGAAATCCTACTTTCCTCTCCCAGCTGTAAATCCTCTGTTCACCTTCTCTTACAGAAATATAGTGTCATTGCCTGTACTACAAGGGGCCTTCACCAGCAAGAATCATAGGCATAAGCCTTACATGGTTCTCTATTAATTCCTCATACCAACCCACACTTACAAACACTGTCATACAAACACAGGAACACAACCACACACACGTCACCATACCCGGAACATCAATAAAGCAGAGAACTTACGCCATCATGATGACACTGAAATCTAACCAGTTCCATGGATCCCGTAAAAAGGTAAAGCCATCTATGCAGAAACCTCTTGCAATAATTTTCACTAGTGATTCAAATGTATAAATCCCTGTGAACGTGTACCTGTCAAAGGAATGGAGAGCTTGAGGTAATTTCTCAACAGACAGAAACTTTAAGTGAATCTTTTAAGATAACACGAGCCTGAAGCATGACTTCAATTAACAGAGACAAAATGGAAAGGCCACAGGTGGAGAAAGGAATCCTCTGAATGAAACTTACTGACATGCACAAATCAAGGACTTTGGAATGTTGTATAGAGTCCTGACAGGCACTGCCAAGGATGTAATTCCATACTGCCATGTACCATCATTTTGAACCAGGAGATTAGACCACAAAACTATATTTAACCTTAAAGGGATCAAAAAGGAAGGGAAAACTAATGTCGGAGAAGAATACAGTATCACCAGAACTGAGGATATGAGATAGTGATGGAAGAATACAGTGTCACCAGAACTGAGGATACGAGATATGATGGGCAGCAAATCAAAGGCACCCGTGAGCACAGGAAGGACAGCAATAAATGGTAGTGAGTTCCAGAGCACACCTTAGAGTTCGAGAGTTGACTTCTAAAGCTATTTCATGCATTCCATCTATATTCTTCCTCCTCTCTGTGAAGCAAAGAGTGGGCAATAACGAAATTTCTTCCTTGATGGATAAAGTGTGCCAAGAATCCAGAGACTAAAAATTTTCAAACACACAAATAAACAAGCTACTTACTCCACATTCTTCGACCACTCAGGAGGGTTACTGAAAGTCATGAATACACAGTTGGTCAAAATAGTGCACATAATGATCATGCTAAATACTGTGGAGAAGAGTCAAGGGAAAAATACACAAACTTTGGCTTTGTTTTCTTTTTCCCTCCAAAAGTAGACACATTTCACACTGGATATCATTTTTCATCTGTCATATGTTTTCCTATATTAATAAAACAGAGAAAAGTCAGGCCACATGAATTAATTGGCATTTTCTGTTTCTGGGGAGTAAATATCAAAAAAGATTCTTATCCATCTAAACTTCTGTTCCAAAGCCCCCAACCTCACTGTTGCTGATTCCGACTCATAGGGACCCTACAGGATAGAGAACTGCCCCAAAGGGTTTCCAAGGCTGTAATCTTTACAGAAGCAGACTGCTTCCTCTTTCTCCTGTGGAGCAGCTGATGGGTTTGAATTGTAGACCTTTCAGTTAGCAGCCAAGTGCTTTAACCACTGTGCCACCAGGGCTATCTGTAGCAAGGAAGCCATTTAATCTGAGAAAATAACCCAGTGCTCAAGAAATGGGAAAAAAGAAAAATCAAGGTAAGTCTCTAACTCATGCATTGAACTACTTGCAACTCAAGAAGTGGCTTTCAAAAAAGTCTGATACAGGATCTTAATGCATTAAAAAGCTGAATAATCTGGTACTGGATATTACTAAAATGTGGGCATTTAAAATATGATTTCAATAAATGGTTACCATCTTCATTTGTCTCCTTTATTGAGACCAACAAAACTCCAAGACTCCAGCAATGTCATCAGAAACAGAATTTGCTGAATTCAGCTTGAGATTTGGCAGGAGTTCACACTTAAACCTCTGACTGGTTTAAGTTTGACTGACCTCTGGAACAGACAATCTACAAAATTAAATTGTCAAAATTAAGAAATGTATACAAGCAACCATGCAATTGCTGCACTCATTCAACATTTGTAGAAAAGGATATGAATGTATCAAAATTTTAATAGCTATTCTTCTTATCAGGTTAAAAGGACTTAAAATGTACAAGGCAGGCGTGGCACTAAATCTGAAGAGAGTTTTCCCTCTGTTTAATACTACAAAGGTCTGTGGAGAAAGAAAAAGAGAAATGATTAAAGCATGGATATTCATCACCACATGAAACATTTTTCTAGACAAGCAATACACAAGGCAGTCCCCAGGTTATGAACAAGATCAGTTCCTAAGTGTGTCTTTAAGTCAAATTTGTAGGTAAGTGGGAACAGGTGCATTTGGCTCTTATTTAGCCTTACTTTAGTGCAAGAAAAAGGGGGAAGCCTTTTCTATTATTTAAAAGCGGCACGTGTAGACAGTGAAGATGATTGAGATAAAGAATTTTTTTGCAAGTAGGAGTTGGTTTAATTGTTTCAAAGTGAGGGCAAATTCACGTAACATTAAAGGGCAAATACAAGTTGTCCATAAACCTGATGTCTGTAACCCTTGGACTTACTGTAAACTCAAATGTACTTAAAATATCCACTTCCCAATTTGATTTCTAAGGCAAGAAGCCTTACCAGTACCCATTATCACTGAGTCAATTTTGACTCACAGCGACCCTATAAACCAAACCAAACTCACTGCCATCAAGTCAATTCTGACTCATAGTGATCCCCTTTGGGTTTCTGAGGTGGTAAATTTTTATTTTACCCAAACTTCCTTTGGTGGAGTGGGTTTGAACCACCAACCTTCTGGTTAGCAACCAAACGCCTTAGGCATGACACCACAAGAGCTCCTTCATAGCGACCCTATAGAACAGCAGGACTGCTCCACAGGGTTTCCGAGGCTGCAAGTCTTTACAGAAACGGCCTGTCACATCTTTCTCCCGTGGTATGACTGGTAGGTTCAAACCGCCAACCTTTCCGTTAGCAGCCTAGTGCTTTGACCAGTGCACCACCAGAGCTCCCTCAAGAAACCTTCAGACAATACACTTTCCTCTCCCTCACACCTCTCTCAGCTGCCCCAGATTATATTACAAATAGCTTTATCAGTTTTACAGGAGGACACACTTCTTTCAGAACAAGCCACTGAGTTATACCTAAACCATCTATGCCAGCTCTGGACAAGACACTGAAGTTCCTCAATTTAGGATTCCTTCACTCAACAAATGTTTACATCAGGTAATGTTTTAGGTGCTTATCAGTGAACAAAGAGTCAAAGTTCCTGCTCTAGGGAGCTTTTACTCTAATGGAAGAGACAGATAAACCAGAGCTTTGAACCAGTTCATTCCAGCTTGACACCCTGCTGAGAATTTGCATTTCCACTCCAGATATAATAAATCAGAATCTACATTTTAACAGGATCCCTAGGGGATTCTTACAGGTGATCATTATAGATCCCCTGGGGATCTAGTTAAAATGTCGATTCTGAGTCAGCATATCTGGGGTGGAAATGCAAATTCTTAGCAAGGGGTTGAACCAGAATGAACCAGTTCAATGTCCTGAAATGAATAACAACAAAAAAATAATATATAAAATTGATATACAGAAGGTGTTAAATGCAATGGAAAAGGCCAAAGATCTGGGGATGGAGATCAATAGTGTCAGGCTGGGGGGTGATGTGTGCAGAGGAGCAGCTTCAAGTAAGATGGTCAGGTTAAGCCTCATTGAGAAGAGACCTGAGCAGACTTGAAGGAAGTGAGAATTATTAATTCAACCAACATTTAGTAAGTATCTACCAAGTGTGCTCTATCTTCCTTTTAAAAAGCCATCATTATTAGTCTTGCCAAAAAGCAATTGTATTTTCTAGCAAGAATTTTTCTGTAAAGACACATTAATTCATTTCCCCAAACAGTTCCAGTAATTAATAACTTTAGTCTTTGCTCACATTGCTCATCCGGTCCAGAACGCCTCTTCTTGTGTCATGAATTCAATTTGATTATCTCTGGGGATCTATTTTGTACCAAGTATTGTTTTAAGCTCCAGGGACATCACACTGATTAAAACGGCACTTTTATATACACATGTATGAACTAGTAATTGTGATGCAAGGTGATATATACAAAGTTCAGTAATAAAATATGTGTAACATGAGAAGCAGCAAGAGAGAATTTGTTTTCCCTTAAATGAGAGAATGAAAGGGAAAGAACAAGAGAGTAAGTTGGGAGGTATTCACAAAAGAAAGGGGAAACAGTAGGCTGTGAAGCTGGAGAGAGAAGCAGGAGCCTGCTAGGTTGTGAGTTCCTTGGGAGACTAGGGCAGTGGCAGATACATAGGACTCTCATCTCATTGTATGGGTAACGAGGAAATGGCCTAATAGGCAATCCCCATACGAACTAGATCAGTCCCTAACTGTCTTTAAGAATTTGTAGATAAGTTGGAATGGGTGCATAAGGTTCTTCTTTAGCCTCACATTAGTGCAAGAAAAGACTCAAGCCTTTTCCATGATTTAAGAGCTGCAAGTGAAGGTAATTATGATATTTCTTTCATTTTTATTGTGATTTGGGTGAAAGTTTACAGAGTAAATTCATTTTCCTTACAACAGTTCATATGCATTTTGTTTCAGGACATGGATTGCAATCCCCACAATGTAACAGCTCTCTCTTCCCATTTCCTTCCTGTGTCCTTCTTACCTATGCATTCCTGCCCTCTGAGCTGTCTCCCTGTGCAGATGCTGCCCTTCTGATCTCCTGCGGTTGAGTGTTGTAAGGAGTGTACTTACCTGGTGTAAATGTTCACCCTACATGTCTATTTATTGTCTGGCTGGAAGCCATGGGAGTGAATTCAATTCCAGGCCTGAAGGGTGACTAGGGGACATAGTCTTGGGGGTTTTACCAGTCTCTATCAGACTGGTGAGTCTGGGTTTTTTTTTTTTTATGATTTTGAATTTTGTTCCACATATTTTGATGAATTTTTTTTAGAGTAGGGGTCGGGTCAAACATTTTAAAACTTACATAACATTAAAAGGCAAGTATGAGTTGTCTATAAGTTGGATGTTCATAACGCAGAGAATGCTTCTAGTCCCAACCAGTTTTTTAAAGTAGGGTCTTTTTCTTTTCTTTTTAAAATTAAAAGGAATACATGATCATTAAAAGAAGAAGAAGAACAGAAACTTTAAATTCTATGCCATTAAAACAAAAAGACAAACAATCCAATTAAAGAATGGGCAGAGGACATGAACAGATATTTCATCAAAGAATACATTCAGGCGGCCAACACATGTAGAAATGCTCGCAATCATTAGCCATTAGAGACATGCAAAACAAAATAATGGCAAGCTATCATCTCACCCCAGCATTAATAGCAAAGTTAAAAAAAAACAGAAAAGAATAAATGCTGGTGGGGGGTTGAGAGACTAGAACCTTCATACACTGCTAGTGGCACTGTAAAATGGTGCAACCACTGTGGGAAATGGTATGTTACTTCCTTAAAAAATAGGAAACAAATACCATGTGTGGTAGTTAAGATTGTGTATCAACTTGACTGGGCCTGGTTGAATAGCTAGGCGTTGCTGGTGGTAGTTATTCCCCATGATGAGACTGGCAATCAACTCCATGGTGGGATCTACCACAAGCAGCTGCTTTCGACATAGTCTCTAGTTTTATGACACTCTTGAACCCTGCACGTAGCTGAGTCATTGTTCAGCAGCCTGCCATGCTCTGCTGATCTTGGGACTTACAAAGGACTTGAATTAGTGGCCTGCCGAGTGTTTGATAACACTGGGACTGTGCCTTTTTGCTTGTTAACCTTGGGTTTGTCAGCCTCAGCAGCCAGCAGCTGTCTGAGTGAAGAAACGCCTCCAGCTTCAGTGGCCCGGGAGCAGGAGGCAAAGCTGAAGCCTAAGGTTAAGGGGCTTTCACCCAGCCCCTAGAGCGTGGCACTTTGAACTTGGACTTGAAGCCAAGAACTAAGGAATGCTGAGGCTACAGAAGCTGAGAGAGATAAGGATCTTCCTCCAGAGCTGACACACAGAGCCTTCCCCTAGAGGTAATGTCCTGAACTCTGTGAAAATAAATTTCTGTTTTTTAAAGCCACTCATGTGTGGCATTTCTGTTACAGCAGCACTAAGTAACTAAGAAAATATCCTTCCTTATAGGAAATTACCAGGAATGTATGTGGGCAAAATGCTGCAATCCTCAGGGAGAAAGTTTAGGGGGCAGGAGTGCATGGAGGGAAGTGCATGCACAGGGAAGAGGTAACTATTGGGAGGAAGTGGGAGTGGAGCTGTTGCCTTGGGGTAAACTGCAGTCAATGTCATGAGACAAAGTGTATGTGAACTGCTGTATGGAAAGTGAATTTGATCTGTAAACTTTCACCCAAATCACAATTAGAAAAAAAAGAAAGAAAGAAAGAAAGAAATATGCTTCAGTCAAAAGGTTGTTAAGTAAAGGATGGAAAAAATATCCCATGCAAATAGTAACCAAAGAGAGCTGGATGGCAAATTTAATATCAAACAAAACAGACTAAGTTGAAACCTGTTACAAGACACAAAAAAGAATATTATATAATGATGAAAAAGTTAATTCATCAAGAAGATATAATCATTATAAATAATTTTATAACATTAGAGCTCCAAAATATATAAAGCAAACACTGACAGAACTGAAGGGAGAAACAGCAGTTTTACAATATTAGTTCCAAACTTCAATACACCACTTTCAATAATGGACAAAATATCTAAAAAGACAATCAATAAGGATATACAGCACCTGTATGACACTATAAACTAAATAGATGTAACACTCCTTCCAGTGACGGCACAGTACGTACTTTTCTCCAGTGCACACAGATCATTCTTCAGGACAGACCATAAGATAAGCCACAAAGCCAATCTCAAGAAATCTTAAGGTTGAAATCAAATGAAGTATTATCTCCAAACACAATGGAATGAAATGAGAAATAAATAACAGATGAAAAATTGGCAAATACACAAATATGTGGAAATTAAACAACGCACTATTAACCAGAGGCCCTCAATGGTTTTAACACTTTAAAAAAATCTTTTGCAGATTTGCCCAATGCAATATGTCATTTGATTTCCTGACTGCAGCTTCCATGAGCATTGCTGATCCAAGCAGAACGTAATCCTTGACAACTTCTATTTTCTCGCCATTTATGTTTACTGGTTCAATTGTGAAGTTTTTTTTTTTTTTTTTAAATGTGCAGGTGTAGTCCATATGGTAGTCTTTGACCTTCATTAGTAAGTGTTTCAAGACCTCTTCACTTTCAGCAAGCAAAGTTGAGTCATTTGCCTATCTCAGATTGTTAACGAGTCTTCCTCCAATCCTGATACCATTTTCTTCTTCAGATAGTCCAGCTTCTCAGATTATTTGAACAGTACACAGATTGAATATGTAAGGTGAAAACTAAACTATGCAGTACCTCATTGTTCTGCTTGAATGTTTGCCTTTTGACCTATGTACAGATTCCACATGAGCACAATCAAATGTTCTGGAATTCCCATTCTTCATAATTTTGTTCATAATTTGCTATGATCCACATGGTCAAATACCTTCATGTAGTCTATGAAACCATTTTTCCCGGTATTCTCTGTTTTTGACCAAGATCCATCTAATATCAGCGATGATAACCTGCATTCCAGGTCTTCTTCTGCATCAGGTCTGAACTTGCAATTCCCTGTCGATGTACAACTTCTATCATTTTTTAATTATCTTCAGAAACATTTTGCTAGCATGTGATATTAATGATATTGTTCAAAAATGTCTGTATTCTGTTTGATTGCCTTTCTTTGGAATGAACATAAATATGAATCTCTTCCAGTTGGTTGGCCAAGTAGCTGTCTTACAAATTTCTTGACATTGATGAGTGAGGGTTTTTTTTTAATTTTTAAATTTTTATTGTTGTAAAAATTTAAGAACACAGTATTTGCCAATTCTATAGTTTTCAGGTGTACACTTCAATAAACACCAATTACATCAAAACAAAAACTCACTGCTACCTAAACTATGATTCTAGTGAGAGTTTTGAAGCATCTCAATCTGGTATTCCGTCAATTCCTAGATGCTCATTTTCCCCAATGCCTTCACTGCAACTTCAATGTCTTCCTTCAGTACCAGTCATTCTTGAATATCTGCTACCTCCTGAAATGGTTAAATGTTGACCAGTTCTTTTTGGTACAGTGATTCTGAGTAGTTTTTCCATAATCATCTTTTTTTT
>NW_006921834.1:5210468-5217711 GCF_000298275.1 Orycteropus afer afer
AAAAAAAAAAAAAGAAGAATTTCAAGCACAACTCGCTGCTGTGAAAGCGCAAAGTGTCTCTGTGGCTAGTCCAGCTTCATCCAGCACCACCACATCCACACTGGTGAGAAGCCGAACGAGTATGACCAGTGTGGCAAGGCCTTCAGCCACAGCTCACACTTCACATGCTACCTGTAAATTCACAATAGTGAGAAGCCCTACATGTGCAGCGAGTTTGGCTAGGCCTCAGCCAGAGCTCCAACTTGGTGCAGCACCAGTGGCTGTACACAGGTGAGAAGCTGTACACCTGTAGCCAGTGTGACAAAGCCTTCATCTGGAGCTCCATGCATCACACACCAGCACCAGTGCCTTCACCCAGGTGAGAAGCCCTAGGAGTGCTATGAGTGTGGCAAGGGCTTCTGCGGCTGCTTCTACTTCTTCGGGCACCTGCAGGCCTACAAGGGTGAGAAGACCTTCACCTGTGTCCCCTATGGCAAGGCTTTCCAGCCAGAGCTCGCAGCTCATCTATTACCAGAGAATCTACTACCAGGTGTAGGTGGGGTAACCAAGTGGGGAAGGCAGAGGACACCAGCCTGGTTAAGGCTCCAGAGGGAAAGGTTTCTGACCATCCAACTCTGTGTGCCCAGTATCCCCAATAAATCCTTTCTGGTTACTGCAAAAAAGAAAAACCACCTATGGGACCACAGATGTATATGTAGTGGGATGTTGTCCTAATGGATGTTATGCAGTAAATAAATACCTGTAATTTTCTTATGTCAAAAAAAAAATTATTCTTCTTTAGACATTTTTCCAACCATTTGAGAATGTAAAAGCCATTCTTTGCTTGTGGGCTACTTGCATGGCTGATTAAACCTCTGCAATTACCGCTAAACTGCTGGTGTGAAGCCAGAAAAGGAGATTTGTCCTCTGCTCAGAGCTGTGCTTTACCACCAGACCTTTCAAAGCCCAGATGGAGTAGGAAGAACAGGAAGCTTTGTATTCTTGTGAAAATACTTCTTAAGCAATAATCATTTGGTGCCCATGAAGTCCAATAATATTTTACCTAATCTGTCTTAAATTAGATCTTTGTGAAGTAAATGAGTTAAAAGGGAAATTGAAATTGAATTGTGGTTTGCTGCCCAAGGGGAAATATCAGTTTATAACAACTGCCACTAAATGTGTTTGAGCACAACGCCCATTAAGGCCGGTAGAACAGCTCTTAAGGATTTATGGCATGAAGTATTAATAAATGAGTCATGCCAACATCAAACGGGCCTTCGAAAAAGCATGCTTTTCTTCTCTAATTAGCGGTGTGGAGCTTGGAACACATAATGTAGGAGCACTGCTACTGCTAACTCAGGGTAAGGTGTCTTCTCTTTGGGGCCCACAATTAGGGAAAGGGACATTGCACAGAGCCAGGTACAAGGACATTCATACACATACTGAACAAAATCCTAGCATACTAGAAATGCAATTCAATAAACATACACGTTACAGAACTTCAGTGCAGCCAACTTGGCGTTTCCCCACCCTTACCTCAGGATTGGAATACTTCTTTTTAATTGTACAAAAAGTGTAAGTTGAAACAGTAAGGAGTGCATTAAGTATGAAAGGATGTGATAGAGGAGTACTCAATATGGGCCTAGGGAAGATCACGGAATAGAAAGCTTCTTAGAGAAGCATTTTCTATTCAGCTCCTGTTTTACTGTAGCACACATGGCATGATCTCCACTTGCAAGTTCATCTCCCTCCTAAGTGGTCATCATCTCAATTAGGGAAAAGGTAACCTACAGCTATCTGATGACCTTCTGGCCATAATGAACATCTCAGGGCTCAGAGATTCAGCTAATCAAAAATACAGCAGCTGGGAACAGAGTTCCATTGAGTCTGTCTTGTGTGTCTGTCATTGGTACTGACTTAGGATTATCTCTTAGAGTCTGGATCCTTGATCTTACTTCTTTTGACCTCTGGAACAGCCTGATCCTCTCATTTTTAGTTGACTTCTTGGCCTTAAATTCTTGCCTGCCTACACCTAATATATATACCTTAATCTCCCAGACCTATGTACTTCTTCCAAACTAGGCAGCTGGTTTTACATATGTACCTTTTCTGAAATAGTTGTTAACTCTGTCCTAATTTATTTCTTAATTTTGGTACCTTTTACCAGAAGAAAATCCTCTCTGCCTATTGGTTCCAGCGTATGCAAGCCCACAGAAGTATTCTTACATCCAATAATAAATATAAACATAGCTGATGTAAAGAACATCATAGGAGCAATGACAGCAGTAGCTAGCACTTTAGCAATTCCTTTTGAGAAATTATCTATATAGCCAAGACAGCAGGCAATGAATAAACGTTCTTTCAAAATTTCCCTGTTTTAATAAAACAAAATACAATGCAGAATCTAAATAGATTCAACTTTAGGCTAGGAAAGGGCTCCCCTGTAAGTGTGCTGCTAGACTAGAGATATTTTGAGGCAGAAACAAATGACCTGTACTGTCAGAATGACTATAACACAGTGAAAAGAGTCCTGATACTCTTCTTAATAATCACTTATTTAATGGATCCAAAGTAGGTGAGACAGTCCCAATGTGTCATAGGAAAGACTCCAGCAAAGGCATAACTGGTCTGTAAATCCACAGTACTTGTGGCCTGGTAGCCAGATACTCCAAAAAATACTAAACTAAACCAGGACATGAGGACATGAGCAAAATGTTTTCCTAGGATTGCACTTTTGTTTGACCAGTATGAATAATGAAGAGCGCTCATTTCTAAATCTTTATTCCAATATGTTAAGAACTGAGCAAGACAGACATCTACATTCCTTATTTTTTATTCCTTTTTGTCACTGATAATTCTACCTGAGTCTATGTGAAGAAACACTATTATTTAACTTATTAAGAATTTACTCCACCATTTGTGTATCAGTTTTTCATACGGTGGTGTCTTCCATTTTGCTGTGATGTCAGAAGCTATGCCGCTGATACTTCAAACACCAGCAGGGTCACCCATCATGTACAGCTTTCAGCAGTGCTTCCAGACTAGGAAGAAGGAAGTGGTGGTCACTGAAAATTTGGCCACTGAAAATCTTATGAATAGCAGGAAAACATTGTCTCATATAGTGCCAGAAAGTGAGCCCCTTGAGTTGGAAGGCACTCAAAATACAACCGGGGAAGAGCAGCCTCCTCAAAGCAGAATCAACCTGACTGGCATAGATAGAGTACAGTTTTCTGGCCCTTCATTTGTTGATGGGGCATGTCAAAAAATGAGAAGAAACAGCTGCAAACATCAATTAATAATCAGAAGTGGAACGTATGAAGTATGAATCAAGGAAAATGGGAGTCATCAAAAATGAAAAGGAATGCAAAGATCTATATCCTAGGTATTAGTGAGCTGATGTGGACTAGTATTGGTCATTTTGAATTGGACAATGGTCTACCATGTTGGCATTGACAAATTGAAGAGGAATGGTATTACATTCATCATCAAAAAGAACATGTCAAGATCTATCCTGAAGCACAACATCGTCAGTGATAAGATATTATCTGTAAGCCTAAAAGGAAGACCAATTAATGGTACTATATTCAAATTTATGTATTAACCACTAATGCCAAAGATGAAGAAACTGAAGGTTTTTACCAACTTCTGCAGTCAGAAATTGATCAAATATGCAATCAAGAAGGTTGGGAAATCCTACTTCCATAGTGATACTGCCTCGGAAACCCAAGGAGGGGTCGCTATGAGTTGGGGCCGACTAGACGGCAAATAACAACAACAACAGTGACAGAAATACAAAACCTGGAGATCAATAGTTGAAAAATATGGCTTTAGTGACAGAAATAATGCTGGAGATAGTATGATAAAATTTTGCAAGATTATTTATTTATTCATTGCAAACACTTTTTTTCAGCAACATAAATTGCAGCTATACATGTGGCCCTCACCAGATGGAATATACAGGAATTAAATTGACCATATCTATGTCTTGTCTTTACAAGATAGAGAAGCTCAGTATCATCAATTAGAACAAAGCCAGGGGCCAACTGTGGAACACACCATCAATTGCTCACATGCAAATTCAAGCTGAAGCTGAAGAAAATTAAAACAAGTCCATGAGTGCCAAAATAAGACCCTGATTATATCCCACCTGAATTTAGAGACCATGTCAAGAATAGATTTCATTCATTAGAAAGTAATGACTGAAGACCAGATCTGTTGTGGGAAGACATCAAGGACATCACACCTCAAGAAAGCAAAAGGTCATTAAAAAGACAGGAAAGACAGGAGTTCCAGTAAGATGGTGGAATAGGCAGGAAGACTGCACAGACCCTCTTCAACAAAGAAAAGGGGAACCAATTAACACAGATACATTAGATAATCCTGGATGCCTGAGCTTTGAAAGGAAGGATATAGAAGTGGACTAAATTCCAACTAGTGGAAGAACTTGCATGAAAACACCAAAAAAAGGAGATACACGGAGCTGTGGTCTGTTGGCAATCCTGACGGCACAGACAGCTCGGATACTGTCGAGTGGTGTTAGGACCTACGAATTAACCTAAAAATCAGCCCTGGTAGCCAGGGACTGCACTGGTGGCTGGTGAATGAAAGGGGAAGCAGCAAAGAGGAAGGCAGCTGAGCTGTGGACTTTTGCCTGTCCGGAGGGCACAGCCATTTTGAATGTTTACAGGTGGTTCAATCATTTAGATATCTAAAGTGACAGCGTTCTCTCAGATTCCAGGAACTTAAGAATAGGCTCCACTTGCCGGAAAACACAAGGACATTGAGGACACAAACGACTGGAAAGGTGCGATATTCCCCTTGTTACTCTTATATACCACACCCTCTTGGTGAACAGAGGTGCAGGTATCCCTCACTCTCACCCAACTTCTGGGCTGGCAGGAATTCCATCCCAGTCTGTGTGCTCAGATGGAGCCTGGGTGCTCTGCCCTGCCCTGATTTTTTTTTTCTTTAGTTACTTTGTTTTTGTCTGTCTTAAAATTATTATTATTATTATTATTTATTCTTCCCTTCCCAGGTTCTAGTTTTCTGCTTTTTCTGTCTTCCCTGTTCCTGGTTCCCATTTTGTTCTTTCTCATAGTTAACCCCATTCCTTGTTTTTCTTTTTGCATTTTTTACATTTTTCTTTCATTATTCTCCTACTCTACCTTTTTTCTCTTACTGCCCTCTCCCCAGATATTGCAGAGTTTTTTTTTTTTTTTTTAAATTATTGTTCCTGTGTGTTTACACAGTTACTTTTTTTGATAGTTATTCGATTGTTGTTTTTGTCTGAGTGGGAGACAGCCACAGTGCCCATACGACATAACTACACCCAAACCTCCTGCAGCTTCACTTACTGAGTAAGAGCCACCACTTACCTCTTCAGCAATTGGCCAATGATAAAAGACCACCAAGAAGAGCCTGACTCACACTTAACTGCTCTTCACAAACAGTTAACAAATATATAACTACAACGTCACAATGTCTTGGAGACAACATATCATCAAAGTCTACATAAAGAAGCAAGAAACAATGGCGCACAATACAGATCCAGAACATCCTGGAGGAAGAAGCAGAATTGGAACTCCCTGATAAGAAATTCAAAAGAATTATATTTAGGTATCTTCAAAGGATTGAGAGACAGATCACGGAAAACACTGAAAAAATTAAGGAAAACACAGAAAAAACCCCAGAACAATTTCAGAAGAAAATAACAGAACAAAATGAAAATAAATGAAAAATTAGAAATGATACAAAATCTACAGATAGAAATCCAGAATATTAATATTAAATTTTCAGAAACAGATAACACATTGAAAAGGCAAAGGAGTAGAATTGAATCAATGGAAAACAGAATTAATGAGACCGAAGACAAATACTTGAAAATTCTTTAGAAAGGGATCAATCAGAAAAAAGATCAAAGCAAAACAAAGAAAGCCTAAGGTTCATGTGGGATACCATCAAAAAGAATAACCTACATGTACTTGGTATTCCAGAACAGGAAGAGAAAAATAAAACTACTGGGAAAATTGTCCACGATTTGTTGGAAAAAAACTTCCTCGACATGATGAAAGATGAGAATATAAGCATTCTGGAAATTCAACGAACCCCAAACAGGATAGACCCCAAAAGAAAATCACCAAGAAATTTCATCATCAAACTCATCAAAACCAAAGACAAAGAAAGAATCCTGAAAGCAGTACTGGAAAAAACAAAAAGTTACTTACAAAGGACAACCAATAAGAATAGGCTCTGATTTCTCAGCAGAAACCATGCAGGCAATTAGACAATGGGATGATATTTAAAACCCTGAAAGAGAAAAATTTCCAACCAAGAATTATATACCCAGCAAAACTGTCCCTGAAATTTGATGGTCAAATTAGGATATTTCCAGATAAGCAGAAATTAAGGGAATTTATTAAAACCAGACCAACCTTACATGAGCTATTAAAGCGAGTCCTTTGAATAGGGAACCAATAATAGCAAACAACAACCAACCATTAGTACACAAGATGACATAACCCAGAAACCAACACAGCTATGGAAGTATCCAAAGTAAAATAGGTTTATAAGATTGTAAACAGGGAACGTGAGACATCAAATGGCAAATAAGGACAAATACAAACCTAAAAGAGGGGGAAAACAGTGTAGTTACATAACTTCTAAATGGTGAGGAAAACAAAAGAGTTTTAAGATGGAATGGACTGTTCTAAACTCAGGGAGAATATTATAAATCATAGGGTAACCTCAAAGAAAAATGATAAACCTTCACATCACAATAAAAGAGAGGACAAGGACAAATATTTAGCAAATAACAAAACAACAGCAACAAAGGAAATGATAACACGATTCACAAACATAATGAGCTCAGCACAGAAAATTATATGTAACAAAGAAACCAGGGATACCATGAAAACACATAACAAAGTGACAACAACAAATTCATATTTGTGGATAATTACGCTGAATGTCAATGGATTAATTGCACCACTCAAGAGATGGAGAGCTGCAGATTGGATAAGAAAACAAAACCCATCAATATGCTGTCTACAAGAGACACCCTTAGAGACAAAGACAAAAATAGACTAAATAACAAAGGTTAGAAAAAAATATCAAGCAAATGGCAACCAAAAAAGAGCAGGAATGACAATATTAATTTCTGATCAAATTGACTTTAAGATAAAAACCACCATAAGTGACATAGAAGGACATTATATAATGATTAAAGGGTCAACGGAACAAGAAGCTATAACCATAATAAATATAT
>NW_006921834.1:5218341-5223060 GCF_000298275.1 Orycteropus afer afer
AGAAAAGCCTACCGTCACCAGAAGAAAGGAAATAATCAAGATTCAAGCAGAAATCAATGAAACAGAAAACAGAAAGACAATAGAAAAAATCAGCAAGACTAGAAGTTGGTTTTTTGAAAAGATTAATAAAACTGACAAACCACTGGCAAATTTAACAAAGGAAAAGAGGGAGAGAATACAAATAACATGAATAAGAAATGAAATGGGCGACATTACAACAGAATCAATTGAAATAAAAAGGATAATATCAGGATACTGTGAAGAATTTTACTCCAACAAATTTGAAAATCTGGAAGAAACAGACAGATTTCTAGAAACACACCACTTACCTAAACTAATACAGACTGATGTGGAAAAGTTGAACAGACCCATTAACAAAAGAAGAAACTGAACAAGTCATAAAAAAGTTACCAACAAAAAAAGTCCTGCCCCAGACAGTTTCACCAGAGAATTCTACCAAACATTCAGAGAACTGGCACCAATCCCACTCAAACTATTCTAAAACACACAAAAGGATGGAATCCTCCCTAATTCATTTTATGAAGCAAGCATAACCTCAATGCCAAAACTAGGCAAAGACATCACTCAAAAGGAAAACTATAGACCAATATCCCTCATGAATATAGATGCAAAAATCTTCAACAAAATCATAGCCAATAGACTCTAACAACATATCAAGAAAATAATTCATTTTGATCAAGTGGGGTTCATATCAAGTATGCAAGGATGGTTCAACATTAGTAAAACAATCAACCTCATCCACCACATAAATAAAACAAAGGGAAAGAACTGTATGATTATATCAATTGATGCAGAAAAGGCATTTGATAAAATCCAAACCATTCCTGATAAAAACTCTCAGAAAAATAGGAATAGAAGGGACATAATAAAGGGCATATATGCAAAACTAACAGCCAATGTTATTCTCAATGGAGAGAGACTGAAACCATTCTCCTTGAGAACAGGAACCAGACAGGGATGCCCTCTATCATCACTGCTATTCAATACTCTATTGGAAGTTCTAGCCAGGGAAATAAGGAAAGAAAGGGAAATCAAAGACGTCCAAATTGGTAAGGAAGAAGTCAAACTATACCTATTTGCTGATGATATGATCCTATACCTAGAAAACCCAAGAAACTCAGTCAAAAATCTACTGGAACTAATTGAGAGATTTAGCATCGTGGCAGGATTCAAGATCAACATCCAAAAATCAACTGAATTCCTCTATATCAGGAAAAAGATGGCTGAAAAAGAATTAAAGAAATCAATACCATTTACAATCTACTAATTTCACTGCTGCTGAGTTGGATACTTGGGAATAAATTTTACCAGTGACACAAAAGACCTGCACAAAGAAAACTACAAAAGATGACCATAAGAGATCTAGGTAAATGGAAGAATATACCATGCTCGTGGATAGGAAGATTGAACATTGTGAAAATGTCAGTTCTACTCAAAGCAATCTACACATTCAATCCAGATCCCATCAACATTTTTTAAGGATATGGAAAAACCAATCACTAACTTTACATGGAAAGGAAAGAGACCTCAGATAAGCAAAGCACTATTGAAGAAGAACAAAGTATCACTGCTGGATCACAAAACCTACTATACAGCTACAGTAGTCAAAACTGCCTGATACTGGTACAAAGACAGATACATAGACCAATGGAATAGAATTGAGAACTCAAAAATAGATCCATCGACCTATGGTCAGCTGATATTTGACAAAGGGCTGAAATCCATTAAATGGGGGAAGAGAATGTTTGTTTAATAAATGGTGCTGGCAAAACTGGATAACCATTTGCAGAAAAATGAAACAAGATCTGTACCTCACACCATACACAAAAACTAACTCCAGATGCATCAAAGACTTAAATGTGAAACCTAAAAGTATAAAGTTCCTCAAGGAAAAACTAGGGGCAAATTTGTTGTTGTTGTTGTTAGTTACCGTCGAGTCAGACCCGACTCATAGTGACCCCTCCTTGGGTTTTCAAGGCAGTATCACTACGGAAGTAGATTGCCCCATCTTCCTTCTGAGGAATTGCTGGTGTGTTTGAACTGTCAGTCCTCTGGTTAGCAGACCAGTGCCTTAGGCACTATGCTACCAGAGCTCCCAGGGGAAAATTTAGTGGTCCTAATATATGGCATAAATAGACTATCAAGCATAACTCAAAATGCACAAATGGCAGATGAGAAAATAGATGAATGGGACCTTCTAAAAATTAAATTTTTATGTTTTTATGTGCTTCCAAAGACTTCTCCAAAAGAGTCAAAAGAGAACCTACAGATTGGGAAAAAATATTCGGCAATGACATACCTGACAAGGGACTTATCTGTAGAATTTACAGAAAACTCTAACACCTCAACAACAAAAAGACAAATAATTCAATTAAAAGATTGGTAGAAGACATGAATAGACACTTCACCAAAGAGGATATTCAGGCAGCCAACAAACATGAAGAAATGCTCACGATCATTATCCATTAGAGAGATGCAAATCAAAACCAACAATGAGATACTATCTTGCCTCAGCACTAGTAGCAAAGTTCAACATGACAGAAAATAACGAATGCTGGCAAGGATATGGGGAGACTGGGCTTCTCATACACAGCTGGTGGGACTGTAAAATGATACAACCATTGTGGAAAGCAGTATGGTGATTCCTTAAAAAGCTGGAATTAGAAATACCATTTGACCCAGCCATTCTATTACTAGGTATATATCCTAAAGAAGTGAGAGCTAGGACAAAAACAGATATATGCACATCCATGTTCATCACAGCACTATCTACAATAGCCAAAATATGGAAATAACCTAAGTGTCCATTAACTGAAGAATGGATAACCAAATTAGGGTACATATACACAATGGAATACTATGCAGTCCTAAAGAATAACATAGAATTTGTAAAACACCACATAACATGGATGAACTTGGAGGACATTATGCTCAGTGAAATAAGTAAATCACAGAAAGACAAACACTGTATTAGTCCGTTATTGTAAAAAGTCAAGGAAATGTTTATATATGGAAGGAAGTTTACTTCGTTGGCTACCAGGGGTGGGAGGGTAGGGTATGGAACACTGTTAGATAGATAGAGACAAGTATTGATTTGGGTGAAGAGAAGAGCAATGTACCCAATGTGACTGATAAACATGGTAGCACTGAGGAAGAAGAAGACATAGAGACGTGAATGGTAGGTACAGACAACAAAGATGAACCCTTCCACATATATAGTACTGCGTTGTCAATGAAAGCAAACATGGATATACAGGTGGACAGGCTGAAAGATTAGGTATGTCTATGCAGGGGGGAGTATGCCCAAGACCATGATGTATAGGGTAGGTAGACAATGTTTCTACAAGTGTATTGGTATGTTCTCTAAGATAATTTCCAGGTATATAGTAGACCTGACAAGGGACAAGGTTGTAGTCACTTCTTGCCTACAGCCAGTGACCCAGAGGGAGAAAGTAGTTAGACTTGTGGGCTCAGGACCACAGTCACAAGGGACTTCAAGCTCAATTGGCATAACATCCTACATAAAACATTGTTCCACTTCTTACTTTGGCGAGTAGAGATGGGATCTTAAAAGCTTGCAACAGGCCATCTAGATGCAATGACAGGTCTCTTCTTGTCCAGAGCAAAGAAGAATGAAGAAAACCTAAGATTCATGGAAACAATTAGTCCAAGTGACTGGTACACTATGTGATCCTCAGCCTATACAACTATGAGACCAGAAGAACTAGATGGTGCCCAGCCACCAACATCATGGATGGGGATCTATGTAGGAGATCCTGGATAGAGTGGGTGAACAACGTGGAACAAAATTCAAAATCATTAAAAAAAAAAAAAAAGGGACCAGGTTCACTGGTCTGATAGAGCCTGATGGAACCACTGAGATTATGGTCCCTAGGTGCTCTTCAGGTCTGGAATTGAACCCATACCTGTGGCTTCCAGCCAAACAAAACACAGGCATATGAGATGAACATTTACATTAGGCAGACACACTCCTTGGAGAAAACAATCATGGGAGAAAGAAGAGCTGTTGCATTGTGGTAAATTGTAGTCAATGTCATGAGATAAAGTGTATGTGAGCTGCTGTACAGAAAGTGCATATGCTCTGTAAACTTTCACCAAATCACAATTTGAAAAAAAAAAAAGGAGGGGACTTCTGCAGATAGAGGAATAGGCAGATAAGCGACACAGACCCTCTTCAACAAAGAAAAGAAAAACCAATTGACAGAGATACAGAAGATAATCCTGAGCCCTGAGCTTTGAAAGGAACTATACAGAAGTTGATTAGGCACCAACTAGTGGAAAAACCTGAATGAAAACAGGACCTAAAAACAGGTTCTGCTTGCCAAGGTCAGCAGGGACATATGAGAGGCTGACAACAGGAAAGGAGACAGGTGGTGAGTGTATAAGTGCTGTTAACTAGTGAATAGAGGAGCACAGCACAGTACCCTGTCTGCGTAGATAATATACAAACAAAGCAAAGAAAATGAAAATCATGGGTAAGTCACTCCAACATATAATCACCAAATAAATATAAACATAAAAATGTCACAATGCCTCAGAGACAACAGAGCATCACAGTCCACACAAAGAAGCAAGATAAAGCAGGAGAAACAAGGGACCAGGATACAGACCAAAAACATCGCTGAGGAATAAGCAGCACTGGAACTCCCTGATAAGGAATTCAAAAGAATTATATTT
>NW_006921834.1:5223630-5224222 GCF_000298275.1 Orycteropus afer afer
GATAAGGAATTCAAAAGAATTATATTTAGGTATCTTCAACAAATTGAGAGACAGATCAAGGAAAGCACAGAGAAAACCCTAGAACAATTTCAAAAGACGATACAAGAACAAAATGACAAAATAAATGAAAAATTAGAAATGATGCAAAATCTACACACAGAAATCCAGAAGATTAATAATAATTTTTCATAAATAGATAAAACATTGAATGGGCAAAGGAGCAGAATTGAATCAATGGAAGATAGAATTAGTGATATTGAAGACAAATACCTGAACACTTCTTTGGAAAGGGATAAATCAGAAAAAAGATCAAAACAAAATGAAGAGGGCGTTCCGGCAAGATGGCGGACTAGGAAGAAAGACTGCACAGACCCTCTTCAACAAAAAAAGGGAAACCAATTAACACAGACACAGAAGATAACCGTGGACCCCTGAGCTTTGAAGGGAAGGATATAGAAGTGGATTAAAAACCCCAACTAGCAGAAGAATTTGCATGAAAATACCAAAAAAGGAGACATATGGAGCTGCAGTCTGGCAGCGATCCTGATGGCACAAACAGCTTGGAGACTCCTGAGTGGTGGTAGGACCTAAG
>NW_006921835.1:0-1345 GCF_000298275.1 Orycteropus afer afer
CTTCCCCTTTTATTCACCAGCCACCAGTGCAGTCTTCCATGCAGCCTCTGGCTAGCAGGGCTGATCTTTAGGTTGATTCTCAGGTCCCAACACTACTTATCAATATCCAAGTTTTCCACGTGATCAGGATAGTTGACAGATTGCAGCTTCATGTGTCTCCTTTTCGGTATTTTCATGCAGGTTCTTCCAGTAGTTAGAGTCCAGTCCATTTCTGTATCATTCTCTTCAAAGCTCAGGGCTCTGGGATTATCTTCTGTATCTGTGTTAATTGGTTCCTCTTTTCTTTGTTGAAGAGGGTCTGTGCAGTTTTTCTGCCTATTCCACCATCTTACCAGAACTCCCTAGCCCACATTATTCTATAATGTTTTTATTATTATACTATTAGTCTTTACTCTGTATCTTTTTATGAATAACTAATCTTTCACGTTGTTTGCTTTCCAGATTTGTAGACCCAATGCATGACAAGAATCCCACATCAAGCTTATGTATTTTGATTCACTTCGCTTCAATAATCCTCAAATAGTTTGAATGAAGTACCACTCCTTGTTAAATTCTTTATTTTAGCCCGTTGACTACTATAATGCAATGTTGAACAAATAGAGATTTCCTCCTTGTATTCATTGAGCTTTACCTTTAATAAAGAACAAGAAATAAATATTAAATGAAAACAGCTATACAGTTAAATTTAAATCTATTGTTCTCTGAATGAGAGGTGAATATTGCTAAAGTGTGATACAATAGGCAGGTTCCCCATGGCAAAGCCAAATAAATATAAAAGAAGAATATCAACATCTAGGCAAAACAAGACAGAAAAGATTTTGCAGGGTAGGGAATTGAATCTGCAAAAAGTATGTGGGAGGAGAAATTAAAATAATTAGTGAGAAAGACTGCCATTACAGCTGGGATACTAGAGCATAATGTGAATGAAGATAGAGACTTCAACAGGAGATAGTTAGTGCGGGTCTTCTGGTCATCATGAGGAAGCTAGTGTTTTTTTTTTCCCCATAAATGTTTGAATTTTACTATCTAGGCATACTGAGATACCAAAGGGTTTTAGGAAAGAGAGTGCAATAGTAATATCTGTGGTTTCATAAAACCACTAGCTATATTATGAGAAATAATTTCAAGGAGGGAAGAATGTAAGAGATGCTTTGAGAGACTATCACAGTAGTTCAAGCAAGAAGTAGGCTGTGCAGTCTGGCTTTTCTAAACTCATTCTTCTCTATGTTAAATTCTTTTAGAAAGGGTGCCAGACAATTCACCCTAAATGATATTCTCCTTGTCATAAGAAGGTGATGTGGATAGTTTACCATAAGGACAATTGCTTCTCACCTTATGGTCTATC
>NW_006921835.1:2180-4152 GCF_000298275.1 Orycteropus afer afer
TTTTTTCTTCTTTGCCTTCATTAACCAACATTTTAATTAATGATTACTTTATTCTTCCTTTTGATGACTAAATACTTATTTTTTTCTTCACATTTGCTGAAATCCTATGTGCTGACAAGCAGAATGCTTTGCCAATATTAAGAAATTATTAAAACATAACACAAAGTATGTAAAATACTAATCCACTTTGAAGATGTTCTCTTGGTGATTATAAGTGACTTGAAACAGTGACTGATGATGATCAAAGACCACAACCTTTAGTATTGTTCATAGACATATATAAAGCATATGCATGTCTTTATCTGAACATAAAGAAAACAAGTCTTTAAAATTGAACTAGTAAGCAAAATCATGATAAATGGAGAAAATATTGAAGTTGTAGAGGATTTAATTTTATAAGATCAATAATCAATGACTATAGAAGCAGTAGTCAAGAAATCAAATGGCATATTACATTGAGCAAATCTGTTGCAGACTTCTTTAAAGTTCTAAAATGAAATCACTTTGATGACTAATGTGCTCCTGACCCAAGCTGTGGTATTTTCAGTTGCCTTATGTGCATGTGAAAGCTGGACAATATACAAGGAAGGCTAATGAAGAACTGACACATTTAAATTATGGTATTGGCGAGGAATACTGAATATACCTAGGATTGCCAGAAGAATGAACAAATCTGTTTTGGAAGAACAGCCAGATGGTTCCTTAGAAGAAAAGATGGTGAGAATTTATTTCATTTACTTTGGACATGTTAACAAGAGGGATCAATCCCTGGAAAGGAACATCCTGCTTGGTAAAGTAGAGAGTCAGAGAAAAAAAAGGAAAACCTTCAACGAGATAAATTGCCATAATGAGCTGCAAAAATGGTCTCAAACAAACCTACGATAATGGAAATGGGGCAGGGCTGGACACCGTTTCTTGTGTTACACACTATGAGTTGGTGCTGACTTGATGGTACCTAACAACCAAATATACCATTAGTCCTTAATTTATTATTATGCTTTTCTAAACAGAAGGTTGGCAGTTCAAACCCACCAGCCCCTCCTTGGAAGGAAGACTGGGCAATCTACTTCCATAGAGATACCACCTCGGAAACCCAAGGAGTGGTCCCTGTGAGTCAAATTTGACTCGAGGGCAGTGATTTTTTTTTTTTTTTTCCCACTCAACATGTTAATTAATGGTTATTTTTGCTTTTTTAAAAAACTTTCTTTGCACAAACCTATTTAAAGAAGCTTTCTTCATGTGTAAGTATTAAGTAATTTTATTTATTTACTTTGGAGGGGGACAACGTAGTCTATATCCATCTGTCTTCCACCTAGGGTCTTAATTCATGCATTCATTTTGCTTCTATCTTGAGCTTTCAAGTTTTGACATTTCAAGATCAGAAATTCTAAGTGTTTGTGTGGAAGTATCATATGGTTTCTATGCATTGTGTATTGTTTTGTTAAATATAAAACAATTAGAAGGGAGTTACTTCAACATTTTGAAAACAATTTTATCTTCAATTTTCAAGTATACCTCTTTTCTTTGTAATTGTGATACAAATGGTGAAGTAATGATATACATTTTTCTGGTCATAGATTTAAGTATGCTATTAATATAAAAGGGATTTTTTTACTCTTAAAATATTGAGAAAAGGAGAGAAATTTTAAAAGTCATGTAATTCTATTTTCACAGGAGATGCAATTTAAGAACCAGTTGGACTAATCTTCTTTTTTTAGAGGTAAAATCAATTGAGTAATGTACCTCGATACACAGGACTTTTGTTTTCAATAATCTACTGTTGTTAAAGGAGTTCTGGTAATGTAGTGCCTAAGGTCCTTGACTGTTAACCAGAAAGCTGGTGGTTCAAACCCAGCCACTTCTCAGAAGGAAGGTTGGGCAATCTACTTCCATAGTGAGGGCAATCTACTTCTGTAGTGATACTGCCTGGGAAACCCAAGGAGGGGTTGCTATGAGTCGGGTCCAATTCAAC
>NW_006921835.1:5482-17673 GCF_000298275.1 Orycteropus afer afer
ATAGGAATGAAGCTGGTGATCATATGATAGAATTCTTCACTGAAAATACGTTTTTGAACAACATAAACAATGGCTATACACTTAGACCTCACCAGATTGAATGCACAGGAATCAGACTGACGACAGCTGTGCATAGCAGCAATGGAGAATCTCCATATACTCAGCCAAAACAATGCCAGGAACTGACTGTGAAACGAACCATCAATTGTTCATATGCAAATTCAAGTTGAAGCTAAAGAAAATTAAAACACATCCACATGAGGCAAAATATGACCTTTATTTTATCCCACCTAAGAGACTCTGAAACTTGCCCTTGAGCAGAATGTAGCTAAAACAATTGGAAGAAATAACAAGAAAAAAAGAGCTGAATAGATCTCAAAGAGTAGCTCGAGCAGACAAAACCAATTACTATAATTAAATGTGCAAAGACCTGGGGATAGAAAACAAAAAGGGAAGAACACGCTTGGCATTTCTCAAGCTGAAAGAACTGAAGAAAAAAAAAATTAAGCCTCGAGTTGTAATATTGAAAGATTCTATGGGCAAAATATTGAATGATGCAAGAAGCATCAAAAGAAGAGGGAATGCATACACAGAGTCATTGTACCAAAAAGAATTGGTTGATGTTCATTCATTTCAGGAGGAGGCATATGATCAAGAACCAATTGTTCTGAAGGAAGAAGTTGAAGCTGCACTGAAAGAAGTGTCAAAAAAACAAGGCTCCAGTAATTGACAGAATAACCATTAAGATGTTTCAGCAAATGGATGACACACTGGAGGCATTCACTCGGCTATGCCAGGAGATTTGGAAGACAGCTACCTGGCCAACTGACTGGAAGAGATCCATATCTGTACCCATTCTAAAGAAAGGTGATCCTGCAGAATGTGGAAATTATAGAACACTATCATTAATATCACATGCAAGTAAAATCTTACAGAAGATAATTCAAAAACAGTTGCAGCACTATATTAACATAGAACTTCCAGAAATGCAAGCTGGATTCAGAAGAGGATGTGGAATAAGAGATATCATTGCTGATCTCGGATGGATCTTCGCTCAAAGCAAAGAACCAGAAAGACATTTACTTTTGTTTTATTGAGTATGCAAAAACATTCAACTGTGTGGAACATAACAAATTATGGGTAACATTCAGAAGAATGAGAATTCCAGAATACTTAATTGTACTCAAGAGGAACCTGTACATAGATCAGGAGGCTGTTGTTCTAACAGAACAAATGGACACTGCGGGACACTGCGTCAGAGAGTGTGTCAAGGTTCCTTTCACTGTACTTATTCAATCTCTACACTGAGCAAATACTCCAAGAAGCTGGACTATATGAAGAAGAATATAGCATCAGGATTGGAGGAAGAATTATTAACCACCTGCAATACAAAGATGACACAATTTTGCTTGTTGAAAGTGAGGATGACTTGAAGTACTTATTGATGAAGATTGAAGACTACAGTCTGCAATATGGATTACACCTCAATATAAAGAAAACAAAAATCCTCACAACTGGACCAATAAGCAGCATCACAATAAATGTAGAAAAGATTGAAGTTGTAAAAGATTTCATATTACTTGGTTCTACAATCAACACTAACGGAAGCAGCACTCAGGACATCAGATGATGTATACCACTGGGCAAATTGACCGCAAAAGACCTCTTTCAAGTGTTGAAGAGTGAAGACGTCTCCTTGACGGCTAAGGTGTGTCTAACCCAAGCCATGATATTTTCAATCACCTCATATGCATGGGAGAGCTGGACAATGAATAAGGAAGAGTGAAGAAGAGTTGATACTTTTGAGTTGTGGTGCTAGCAAAGAATGTTGAAAGTATCATAGACTGCCAAAGAAATAACAAATCTGTCATGGAAGAAGTGTAGCAGGAATGCTCCTTGGAAGAGAGAATGGCCAGACTTCATTTCACTTACTTTGGTCATGTTGTCAGACGAACCATTCCCTGGAGAAGGATATCATGCTTAGTAAGGGGTAGGGGGTGAGGAAAGAAGGGAAGGCCCTCAATGAGATGAATTGACACAGTGACTGCAATGATAAGCTCAAGTATAGCAAGGATCGTGGAGCTGGCACAGGACCGGAGGGTGTTACATTCTGCTGTGCCTGGGGTTGCTATGAGTTTGAGGTGACTCTATGCACCTAACAACAACATCAACCTAAATTTAGGGACTGTTTTAAGAATAGATTTGACATATAGACTGAAAACTAGATGAGTTGTAGGATGACATCAAGAACATCATACATGAAGAAAGCAAAAAGCCATTAAAAAGACAGGAAAGGAAGAAAAGACCAAAATGGATGTCAGAAAAGACTCTGAATTGTGCTCTTGAATGGAGAGTAGCTAAAGCAAATGGAAGAAATCACAAGATAAAAGAGTTGAACAGAAGATTTCAAAGACAGCTTGAGAAGACAGTCAATCATTATACTGAATTATGTCAAGACCTGGAGTTAGAAAAACAGAAGAGAGGAACTTGCTCAGAATTTCTCAAGCTGAAAGAACTTAAGAAAAAACTCAACCCTTTAGTTGCAATATTGAAAGATTCTATGGGAAAATTATTGAATGATGCAGGAATCATCAAAAGAAAATAGAAGGAATACATAGAGTCATTGTATCAAAACAAATTGGTCAATGTTCATCTATTTCAGTAGGTGGCATATGATCAAGAAGCAATGGTATTGAAGAAATAAACTGAAGCTGCACTGAAGGAATTGGCAAAAACAAGCGTCCAGGAATTAGCGGAATATCCATTAAGATCTTTCAACAAATGAAGACTGTACCAATGGCACTTACTTATCTATGTCAAGTAATTTAGAAGACAATTACCTGACCAACTGAATGTAAGATATCCATATTTGTATCCATTTCAAAGAAAGGTGATCCAACAGGATGTGGATCACATTCAAAGAAAATTTTTCAGAATATAATTCTAAAACAATTGCAGCAGTATATTAACAGGGAACTTCCAGAAATTTGCAAGCTAGATTCAGATGAGGATGTGGAGTGAGGAATATCATTGTTGATTTTTGCTTGGTTGAAAGCAAATATACTAGAAAGATGTTCACTTGTGTTTTATTGTGTATCCAAAAGCATTGAACTGCATGGATCATAACAGATTATGGATAACATTGTGAAGAATTAGAAATCCCAAAACACTTAATTTTGCTCATGATGGGAGTCTGTCATTAAAATAGAACAATGGGATACTGCATGATTTAAAATTAGGAAGGATGTGGGTCTGGATTGTATACTTTCACCATACTTATTCAGAGATTTGTAAGACAGCTACCCGGCCAACTGACTGGAAGAGATCCATATTTGTACCCATTGCAAAGAAAGGTGGTCCCACAGAATGTGGAAATTATTGAACAATATCATTAAAACCACATACAAGCAAAATCTTACTGAAGATAATTCAAAAACAGTTGCAGCACTATATTGACAGAGAACTTCCAGAGGTGCAAGTTGGATTCAGAAGACAATGTGGAACAAGGGATGTCAGATGGATCTTAGCTAAAAACAAAGAATACCAGAAAGATGTTTACTTGTGTTCTATTGACTATGCAGAAGCATTTGATTGTGTGGATCATAACTAATTATGAATAAAATTGACAAGAATGGGAATTCCAGAACACTTGATTGTACTCATGAGGAACCTTGTGATAGTTGGAGTTGTATGTGAACTTGGCTTGACCACAATTCTGTGTGGTTTAAGCAATTGTGATGTGGATTATTCCCATGATAGGATCTGATGTCTATGGTTTGAGCATCCAATCCATTGAAAAGGAGTTTCTCTAGAGGTGTTGCCTGCTTCCAATATAATTATGGACATCCTGGGAAAAGAGACACTCTTCTGTGGATCAGGATCCTGTTGTGCTGCCTACAATTGTCTGTGAGCAAACAATTCACCATTCAGCCTGGAGATTTTGGATTCATCATTAGTTGGAGTCAATAGCCAGTACACTGCCTGACAACCTTGAGCTCCACAGCCCCTGTAGCTGCATGAGTTGGCAAAAACCTCCAGCTTGATGTTTGACCCAAGAACTTGAAACTTGCCAGCTTCAATAGGTGTGTGAGCCATTTTACAAGATAAATTTCTCTTTTTTTCTCTCTCTCTATATGAGCTTTACTGGTTTTGCTTCTCTAGAGAACCCAACCTAACACAAACCCATGCATAGATCAGGAGGGTAACATTTGAACAGAACAAGGGGATTCTGCATGGTTCAAAATCATGAATAGACTGCATCAAGGTTGTGTCTTTTCACCACACTTATTCAATTTCTATGCTGAGCAAATAATCTAAGAAGTTGGATTATATGAAGGAGAATGTGGCATCAGTACTGGAGGAGGACTCATTAACAACCTGTGATGTGCAGATGAAACTTTACTTGCTGAAAGTGAGGATGACTCGAAGCACTTCCTGATGAAGATTAAAGACTACAGTCACCAGTATGGATTACACCTCAATATAAAGAAAACAAAAACCTTCACAACTAGCCCAATAAACAGCTTCACGATAAATGGAGAAAAGATTGAAATTGCCAAGGACTTCATATTACTTGGTTCTACAATCAACACCAACAGACACAGCAGTCAAGACATCAGACAATGTATTGCATTGGGAAAATCTGCTTCAAAAAGACCTCTTTCAAGTGCTGAAGAGCAAAGATGTCTTCTTGAAGACTAAGGTGTGCTTACCCAAAGCCATGGTATTTTTGATCACCTCATATACATGTGACAGCTGGACAATGAATAAAGAAGACCAAAGAAGAGTTGATGCTTTTGAGTTGTGGTGTTGGAGAAGAATGCTAAGAGTACTATGGTCTGCTAGAGGACTAAAAAATCTGTCCTAGAAGAAGTGACGCTAGAATGCTCCTTGGAAGCAAGAATGTACAAACTTCATCTAACCTTCTTTGGTCATGTTGTCAGAAGGAATCATTCCCTGGAGAAGGATAACATGATTGGTAAAGTGGAGGGTCAATGAAGAAGGAGAAGGCCCTTAAGGAGATGGATAGACTCAGTGGCTGCAATGCAAATAATCTCAGAAGGTGGACTATGTGAAGAGGAATGAGACATTGGTATTGGAGAAAGACTCATTAACAAACCTTGATATGCAGATGACACAATCTTTTTTGCTGAAAATGAAGATGACTTGAAGCACTCACTGAAAAAGAGTAGAGGGTACAGTCTGCACTATGGATTAAATGTCAACATAAAGAAAACAAAAATCCTCACAACTGTACCAATAATTAACATTACGATACATGGAGAAAAGATTGAAGTTGTCAAAGATGTCATATTACTTGGTTCCACAATCAACACCAATGGAAGCAACAGTCAAGAAATGAAACATTGTATTGCACTGGGCAAATCTGCTGCAACAGACATCTTTAAAGTTTCAAAGAGCAAGAATGTCTCTTTAAAGAATACGGTGTGCCTAACCCAAGCCATGGTGTTTCCAATCACCTCATACTCATATGAAAGCTGGACAATGAGTAGGGAAGACTTAAGAAGAACTGATGCTTTTGAATTGTAGTATTGGCAAAGACTACTGAAAATACCATGGACTGCCAGAAGAGTAAAAAATCTGTCCTGGAAGAAACTGCAGGCAGAATGTTCCTACTAAGTGAGAATGGCCAGACTTTGTCTTAGCTATTTTGGTCATGTTGTTGGTTGGATGGGACCAGTCTCTGGAGGAAATATCATGCTTGGTAAAGTGGAGAGTCAACAAAAAAAAGGAAGACCCTCAACAAGATTGATCGACATAGTGGCTGTAATGATGAGTTCTAGCATAGCAAGGATTGTGAAGTTGATACAAGACTGGGCATTGTTTTGTTTTGTTGTACAGAGGGTAGCTATGAACTGGAGCTGACTCAATGGCACCTAACAGACACAACGACCACTCACCACTCAAGATGTTTCCCTCATGTCCTGGGCATTTGGCAATACTTTCTAGATTCTCACTTCTGAGATGCACTTAGCCCTCCATTTGGCTCTCTTGGCAAGATTTAAACCAACACTGAGCAAATTTATCTTCCATATAGGACAGAAAATACGCTCTTTTGATCTACCATCATTGGGTGTGCAGTTATTTTCAATTATAGCATTCTTTTCATTTAGCTGCACAGTAGGCAGCACTAGCTACTCCCTTTTACCCTTTAAATTCTCATTTGTGGAACTGACCCCAGTCCACTGTGTCACCAGACTGCTGGGAACACAATCAAGCTTGCTGAGTTATCTCTTTGAAGTTCTTCCCACTGAGATTGAGGTCAGAAGAACATCATTCCATCTCCATACCCCCTCAAGTGATGGGACACATAACATTGGTGTTGTCAAGAAATATTTGTTTTAATTCTCAACTTATATCTTGGTTTTTTCCAACTTTTTGAAAGACTGGAGATGGTTGTTAAAATAAAAGCAGTAGAACAGGTAAATTCTTGCTCATCTCCTTCATAAGTCCTGCATATGTGGTCTTGCAGCTCATATTAAAATATGGGTTTTATAAAACATTAGACTAACATATTTTGGCATGATTTAATAGGCATGAAAGAACTACTGGAGGTGTTTAATAAAGGAAGAAACAAGATATTAATCTTGTAACAGTATATAAGATTGATTGGAATAGGTGCAGATTGGAGGCAGAAAATCAGTTATGGAATCTTTACAACATTTCACTTTTATAATAACAAATGATATATAAATAGAGGAGGGATTTGAGGGAGAAAAATCCATTCAATTATTGCAGAAACTGATAATGCAATCTAGGGCAGGATTTATAATATTTCTTAAATGAATTGACATTGTTTAAGTGCTCAAAATGAATTCAAAACTTTGTCATGAACTGAAGCAAAGGGAGTGAAATACTGCCCTAAAGATGTGAATTGATACTCACCATTCCCAGATGTGTCTATATGTTTCTGCTGGAAACATTTTTGACTCCATCCCCACAGTCTCCTCCTGGGCACATAAGTGTGTGTGATGTAAGTGATGTACTCAGGGCAGGAGGTAAGTGTGTAGCAGTTAGTGCAGCTTGGAGTAGCCCTCAACCAATGTCATCTAGAGATTTATGGGTACAAATCCTATTCTTCTCACCTTTTTGGTGGAATAACTCTGAAATCTGTTCTGGGGAGTCTTCCACCATTTCCTGTGGGATTGTGCTCAGGTTGCCTACAGAAGTAACCTACTCATTACTGTACACAATATTGGCTTCCTTCTCTTCCTTGTCTCTTATCTTCATTCTCATGCTGGTGTTTTCTAAGACCATTTGTCAAATAAAATTCTTGCATAAATTCATTTGGTCAGGATGTACTTCTAGGTGAACACAACCTCAGAAAAGAGAGAATGAGGGATGGTATAATAGTCTGGGCAATGTTGTGTTCTGTTATACATAAGGTTGCTATGAGTCTGAGCCAACTCAAAGGCACCTAACAACAACATACTAGTATTCCTGAAATTATTATTTTTTCTCTTCTGTGTCTTTATTCATCAACATCTTAATTAATGATTCCTTTACTCTTGCTTTGTTTTAATTTTCTTTGCACAGACCTATTAAAAGAATCCTTTCTTATAAGTGATAAGTGATGAATTTTGTGGGAGGCAATGTAAAACCTAAGTTTGATTTTTCAAATCTGACCATAGGTCATTAACATGGTTCTACCTGAAAGCCCTTAAAGAGGAAAACTGCCTACCTTAACTTACTGGTGCAGAACCAATGTATTGACAGTCTCTAAAAGGAGCCTGCCAAGGCTTCAGCCCCCATCTTTCCCCAGTCATACTCTTTCACATATCTACACTCCTAACCCAGGAATTTCTATAGTGGTTCTACCCCAACAGTGAGATGATCCCCATATTTGCATTGATCCACAAGGCCCTTGCCTGGGGAAAAGTGGAACTGGGAGGAGCCTGTATATCTTCTTCATGTATTTCTTGCTTATGTTATTACAGTAAGTGATGAAAGGCTTGACTGTTCTTTTCATTTTAGTTTGTTGTCTTAGTAGGCTATTCAGACATCTGGTAGCTCAGCTCAGCTCTCAGCTCAGTTCAGATCCTTGGTAGACTGTACTAATCTACTTGAGAGGGTGAGAGTAATTGGCAGTGACTATTATTAGATATAAATTTTTACCCACCCCAATAGATTTTAACCTCTTTGGGGGGCAAATCTATGCCTTATTCAACTGTGGCTTCTTTAACAAGTGGCATATTGTTTTGTTAAGAGAGATGCACAATAAATATTTGGTGAAAGGAATCAATGAAGTACCAGAAATCCTCCTTAATGCTAGCGCTGCTCATGGTTGCTTCAATAAACCAATAACTGTTGCAGTCAAATATTCCTTACATGATTTTCTTGTCAACTATGTGCACTTTATTAAGGAAACAGACTTCTACTTTTTCTTTTTAAACTATGCAGTATCATAGTTACTCATATGCAGCAACTCAACAGAATGAAATGCAGCAACTCAACAGAATGAAACGCACAATTCCCAGAGTTAGGTTGATAGAAGACTCATTATAGCTCTTTTATTTCTGTGGCCTTTAGTATATATTGAAAAATTCATAAGTTAAATGCCAGACTTGACACTAACCAGAAGGCTGCTGGTTCAAACCCACCTGCTACTCCTTGGAAGGAAGATTGGGTAATCTACTTCTGTAGTGATACTGCCTTGGAAACCCAAGAAGGGGTTACTATTAGTTGGATCTGGCTCAATGGCAGTGAGTTTGGTTTGGTTTGGTTTTAATGTATATTGACAAATTAATAAGTGAAATGCCAGACTTTCAAGTGTAAGGTAAAACTGTTTCCTATTACTGACTAAACAATTGTCTTGTTAGACATTCAGACTGATAGTTCATTCCACAAAGATAGGTTCACTATTCTATACATGTTCCAGGAAAACATACCAATTCCAACAGGAAAATAAGGTTTACCCTAGCTTGAATGAGCTGGAATTCTCTTCTCAGTTGAGGACACTAATGTGAACATAAAACAGATTTAGAACCCAAAATTGGCAGAAAGTATTCCCTGCAGAGTTACTCAGTACTGTCTGCCATATGCAGCAATCTCTCGATTCATATGTTCGCCTTGCTTGATTGAGAGCTGGCTAACGAAGTGGCAACAACACAGTTAGTTGATAGAAAGACAAGAAACACTATACACACAGGTATAGAACACCAAGGCATTCTCTACAAAATTGTATTATCTCCAAATAATACAATTATTCTTATATGTTTAGTGGAATATCAATTAAAATTACAGACAAAAAAAGAAGGCTGCATATGACATATAAGTTTTGTTTAATAGGATTTAAAACATAACATATGTGTGAAATAATTATTTCTAATCACTTCACTACAAAGAAATAACTATATATTTTGGGCTGTTTTATGGTTAGATGGATGCCTTTTTAAAAAGCTGGCAAATGTATAAATTGACAATTTCACTTTGCAGTGAGTTGGAAAATATTATTTTTCTGTCAGAACAGATTTACAGGGTTGGATGACCTTCGTAAAGCACCCAAGACCAATCCTCATGATAGGAGAAACTGAGAGAGCTTCCAGAAAAAGCAGGCCACTTTAACTCCCTTCCTGACTTAAGAAGAAGCACAGATTAGTCCCAGGCCAAGTGCTTGATGGCCCACGTGTCTGGTCTAATTTGCTATTTCCATAGCCTCATGGAAGTGCTGTACTCATCTGAAGTCAGTGGCCACACTCACATGTCCCCAGCCTGCAGTCATTAAGGAACAACTCAGGCCTCTCTTCAACCATCCGGAAGCATGCAAGATTTCTCCCAGACTCTTTAGAAGTGAAACTGGCTTAAAAGTGATTTTTCTCTTGCAGGGTGATTCCAAACAGATCAAGTGGAGTGGAAAAGAAGAGAAATCACCCAGTTGTCTGTGAAAACTTGGAGTATATTATCAAAGCTTAAACTCATAATTGATTTCTCTTGTCTACACTTCCTTAAAAGCCTTAACCTATCACAGTTAGGGCAAAAGGCTTTTATGTTGACAGAGGGACACAGAAGAGCACAAACATTACTCACAAAGGATAGAGCAAAAGATAAAATGCTCATTTTTTCTGAGAAAAAAGAAATCCTCAACTAAAGAATAGATGTTTTATTTTGGAAAACAACAAAGTGTCAGTGTTCTAATCTCATTTTAAAGATATGAAAACTGAGGCTAAGAGATTTTTAAATGTTCAGCATTATATCTCTCCAGTGTTATCCAGATGGTAAAATTTGTAGTTGGGATTAATTTAGAACTTCTTGTATATTGAAATCTTTCCTATAGAGTTTTTTCTTTCTTTTTTTTTATGGACAATTAATGAAAAATGGGTTGGAAATTAAATATGAACGGTATATATAGTCATAGAATTGCATAGCCATAGTCGTAGACTCTTCTTTTGAACAAACAGTTGCTTTCAAAATTCTGCAATTTTCTCATAATTTTCTCTAAAAATTAGAAATGTACTGCTCCAAATGAGCAAGTGACTTCCTAGAAACTCTTGCTTTTCAAACAAACTCTGCACTTTTTCTGTCTCACCACATAAAGGTCGTTTGTGCATATAGAATTTAACTGTTCTTATTTTAGTTGTAAGCTTTAGGAAAATTTAGGAATTTTTTGATGTCTTATTGAGAAATGAGAATGCATGTCTACTTAGATCCATGTTGTTTGGACACTGAACCAGAAAATATAAAGGGTGGCGTGTTTAGACTTCCATAGAAACACATGACAGGAAAATACGAGAACCAAGCCTAAGAATTTATAACCATGAATATAAGAGAATATTAGACATGAGGAGAAATAATCATGAGTAATGAGACTCTTAGACTAAAGATGTAATATGTTATCTGCTGTCTTGACATCCCACCTATACAATTATTGGGATATCTAATACAACAAGAGTTTGGTGTTACTTGCTGTCTAGTTGGCTCTAAGGAGCTCTGGTGGCATAGTGCCTAAGGCATTTGACTGCTAACCAGAAGACTGGCAGTTCAAACCACAAGCCACTCCTTGGAAGGAAGATTGGGCGATCTGCTTCTGTAGAGATACCGCCTTGGAAATCCAAAGAGGGGTCGCTATGAGTAAAATTGGCTCGATGGCAATGAGTTTGGTTTTTTTGGTTTCGTTGACTCTAAGCTACAGCAATCCCATTTACAACAGAACAAATATTGCCTGATTCTGCACCATTTTCACAATCATTGGTAGGGATGTAAATTGTATATCCATTGTAAGTGGCCATTGTGTATTTTGAGTGCCTTCCAATTTCATCTTCTAGTACTATATGGGATGGTATAGTTTTTTTTTTTTTTTTTTTTTGTGGTCCACAGAGTTTTAATTGGTTAATTTTAGAAGTAGTCTTAGTCTGTAAACTCAACTGAAACCTATCCACTATGGATGGACTTCTGGTATTTGAAGTACCAGTGACATAGCTTCCACCATTAATGGGGCACTCAAGCCACAACAGTCTGACAAACTGACTGTGGTGGCTCATCCCTCAACGTTCTAAGAAACCCAGATGAATAGAGAAATCTAGAGTCAACTCATTTCAGTTCTGCCTTTAATGCTAAATGTAGAAGGACCACACCATACAACTTATCATCCAAATCAGGGCACACATATGGCAGTCAAAAGGCTTGCTAATGTTATTTTTCTGGGACAGCCTGTGTAAATCAGAACCATCATGGGAAATATGTGAGTTATGGTCATCCTATCTAAATGCTACATTGTGTGGCTATTAAATAGTTGGTAGAAGCATCTATCCCACTACTAACATATTGGTTTCTGTTGTACTTTGTGGTTGTGATGATAAGAGAGAGCAATCCTACTACCTCACTGATACACTTGGCTAAGGCATTCTAGCACAGTGTTCATAAGTTATTTTAGCTCAGCTCTTTCTGTTTCCATATAAAACTACTTTACTGATTTATGGGCATACCTTTGAAATCTGAGTTTGGAGTGGTATCTTTATTTGCAATTTAACAGATGTAGAATCAATGAATTTACTTCTCTTTGGGGGAGGTGTGCACACTAGGCACTGACCTGAAAATCATGTGTCTAATTAATTACTCTTTCTTTTCCTCTGTTTCTGATGATTTACTCAATGAAGCTGAGCACTAAATGCTAGTGTGATTATGAAGTATGCTAAGCTGCATTTTGCACTAAATTGACTCTTCTGAATGATAGT
>NW_006921835.1:18378-26450 GCF_000298275.1 Orycteropus afer afer
TTGATATGTGAATACCTTTTAAATTTTGCTGGTGGTAATTAAAAAATGGTTTTAACAGTATATTGACAAGGAACTGCCAGAAATTCAAGCTGGATTCAGAAGAAGATATAGAATGAGGGATATCATTGCTGATGTCAGATGGATCTAGGCTGAAAGCAAAGAATACCAGAAAGATGTTTTCCTGTGTTTTATTGACTATGCAAGAGCATTTGATCATATGGATCATAAGAAATTATGTGTTGTTGTTCTTTTTATGTGCAACATTTTAAATAGTGAGAATCCCAGAACAATTAATTGTGCTCATGAGAAATCTGTACATAGATCAAGAGCCTGTGGTTCAAACAGAACAAGGGGATGCTGTGTGGTTTTAAAACCAGGAAAGGTGTGCATAGGGTTGGATTCTTTCACCATACGTACTCAGTCTGTATGCTGAGCAAACACATAGTCCAGTTGGAGAAACTAGACTATGAAAAGAATGTGGCATCAGGATTGGAGGAAAACTCATTTACAGCCTGCAAAATGCACATGACACAATTTTGTTTGCTGAAAGTGAAGATTTGAAGCATTTACTGATGAAGTTCAAAGACTGTGGTCTTCAGTAGGGATTGCACCTCAACATAACTAAAAAATAAAATAAACTCACTGCCATCAAGTCGACCCGATTCAGAGTGACCCCTCCTTGGGTTTTCAAGGTGGTATGGAGAAGATTGCTCAACCTTCCTTCCGAGAAGTGGTTGGTGGGTTTGAATCACCAGCCTTCTGGTTAGCAGTCAAATGCCTTAGGCACTATGCCATCAGAACAAAAATCCTCACAACTGGACCATTAACCAATATCATGATAAATGGAGAAAAGATTGAAGTTTTCAGATATTTCATTTTACTTGAATCTGTAATCAACACCCCTGGAAACACCAGTCAAGAAATCAGACATCTTATTGCACTAAGTAAGTCTTCTGAAAAGGACCTCTTTAAAGTGTTAAAGAGCAAAGATGTCACTTTGAAGACTAAGGTGTGTCTGAACCATGCCTTGGTATTTTCAGTGACCTTATATGCATGCAAAAGCCCCATCATGCATAAGGAAGACCAAAGAAGAGTTGAGGTATCTGAACTGTGGTGTTGATGAAAAATATGGAGAATACCATGGACTGCCAGAAGAGCAAAAAAGTTTTCTTGGAAGAAGTAGAGTAAGAATGCTCCTTGGAAGTGAGAATGGCCAGACTTTGTCTCATCTACCTTGGTCATGTTGTCAGAAGGGACCATTCCCTGGAAAAGAATATCCTGCTTGGAAAAGTGGAAGGTCAGAGAAGAAGGGGAAGACCTTCAACGAGATGGATTGACAGAGTGGCTACAACAATGAGCTCAAACATACAAAGTATTGTGAAGATGGCACAGGACTGGGCAGTATTTATTTCTTTTGCATGTGGGGTCACTATGAGTCAGAACAGACTCTAGGGCACCTAACAACAACAATACACATGAATACATAAAAGAGGTATTCTCTTTGATCCTTCCGTCCCTCAGTCTCCGGCCTCTCTTCCCACTCCTTCCTGGCTTTATTCCTCCCTCTTTGGCCTTCCTCCCTCCCCCTCCCTCCTCCTTTCTTTTTTCTCCCTCCCTCCTTTCTTATAGCTGTGGTTTGCTTAACGAAGATGAGTACTAAACTCTAGTTTAACAGTTAAGTATAACAAACTATAATTCTTTGTTGTGATCAGTCTTTTTAGTGATAGCTTTAAAAGTCCAGACTGAGGCAAAGCTCATAATTCATAGCAAAGTAGTAGCACTGACAGTCTCAAATTGGGAGAGTTAGTCTTGTAATTGAAATCACATGCTTCATCTCAGTTTCATTTGCATGGGCTACAGGCTATAATTAACATCAAGTGTCAAGACAAGATCAAATACAATAGAGTCCTAGAGTACAATCAGGCCACCAAAATTGAAACAAGCCTTTCTGCTACTTAGCTTTGCAAGATTGAGTCTCTGCAGCTACAGAGATGACTATGGAATATGTAAAGAACAGCTGTGTGTGGAGGACTGAGTAGTATGAACTAAGTTTGCCGTTAAACATAGTGGTAAATATGATTTCATATTAACACCCTCTCACTTCTTTTTCACAGCTGGTGCCTGAATTCTTCAGTAATGGGAGTGTTGTCAATTTAACTTTCTAAAAACTTCTTCCATATAACCAAAGTGTATAGACATAACAGAATGCCCTCTGCCAGAAAAAGAAAATAAATTAACTTTTCCTCCATGCTATTTCATCTTCTACTTTATAGGCAGAAATGCTTCATCCTCCCTCTTCCTCTTCAAAAACTCTTCAAGTTTTTGAAGTAACTCTTATGCATTTTACAATATTCAACTTCTATACTGTATTTTGGGAGCTCTGGTAGCATAGTGCCTAAGGCACTTGACTGCTAACCAGGAGGCTGGCGGTTCAAACCCACCAGCCACTCCTTGGAAGGAAGGCTGGGCAATCCTACTTCCGTAGTGATAACTGCCTTGGAAACCCAAGGAGGGGTCGCTAGGAGTCGGGGCCGACTCTATGGCAAATAACAACAACATACTGCATTTACCATATTGTACCTTTATTATCTGCCTAAGTCTAGATTACATATAATTGATGTTTTTCTTAATATTTTTTCTATTCCTAATTCACAGCATATTGTATGACACATATAAAAGGATCAATACATGCCTATCTAATAAATAAATAGTTCCTCCCCCTCCCCTCCCTACCACTATTGCATATGACAGCTTTCTTCTGTTCTAAACACCTATTTTGTGTTCAGTACACACAAGATTTTACTCATCCAAACATCAAAACTTATAAAGTTACATATTTCTCAATAGCATTCATGTTTACCATATTTGCGTACTGTTGATGTTTGCAAAGTCTCTACAAAAATAGTATAATGTTGGAAGAGTAGATGAGATGTGGAATTTTTCATTTTTTAAAGCATTTGCAAATTTCCAAGCTCTTAATTTTCTTTATGCATTGAGCAGAGGCTACATTTCTAGTTTTCTAATGAATTGTTATAATTATTGAATTCAGATTGAATGATACTGCATCCTCTCAAAAACAACTTGTCCTCAGAGGATGCCTGGGGTAATCTGTAGATAATTACTTTTAGCTGGGTTGGGCTAATCATACACATTCCTTGGACCTCAGACCTAGCTCTTGAAATGTTAGTGGCTCCTCAAGAGACTTCTTCATTGCTTTAATGGGATGTGAATGGGCTTATATCTCAGAACTGCCCTTCCCTGTAATGTATCTGTATGCTACTCAATTGAATCTGCAAGTGGTTTTGGTAGCTCTAAACAAAAACCATAGAGATTCTGTGAGAGTGTTTCTTATGTGTTGTAATCTATTGCCAGAAATTTCCTCTCAGACAATTTTATGGCTTTTTTGTTTTGTTTTTTAATCATTTGGTTGTTTTTAGAAAACAATAAACTGGTGTTGGAAGTCATGCCTGCTGACTCAATAGTCTGTGCACAAAAAACAACCATAAAAGAGAACACTTTCATAAATCATACATACTCCATCTTTGCTTAATATCCAATATTTTTCTCCTAGAATTTGTGACTCTTGACTCCTTATCTAATGATCATATATTTTGCTTGGGTAGACTGCTCTATTTCCAGAATTTATTAATGGACTCAGTCATCAGGATCATCAGTAAGAACACCAAGCAAGGATTGTTAAAAGTGAGGAAGTATTTATGTTTCCTACGGGCAATCTACTTTTGCAGTGATACCACCTCGGAAACCCAAGGAGTGGTCGCTATGAGTCAGGTATGAGTCGATGGCACAAAACAACAACAACAACATCCTTAGCTGAAAGGAGCACTGGTGATTCTGTGATTAAGGCATTGGGCTGCTAACCAAAAGGTCATTGGTTTGAACCAACTAGCTGTTCTATGGGTAAAAGATGAGGCAGTCTTCTGTAAAGATTTACAGCCTTGGAAGCCATATTAGGGTCACTATGAGTCAAAATAAGGAAGCTCTGGTAGCATAGTGGCTAAGACACTTGCCTGCTAACCAGACGGCTGGTGGTTCAAACCCACCAGCCACTCCTCGGAAGGAAGGTTGGGCAATCCTACTTCCGTAGTGATACTGCCTCGGAAACCCAAGGAGGGGTCGCTATGAGTCAGGGCCGACTCGACCACGCATAACAACAACAACAACGAGTCAAAATTGACTCAGTAGCAGTAGATTTGATTTTTAGTTTATCATTAGCTGACTCTGAAATTAAACTAAACAAAAGAAGCAGACCAGGAGGACACCAGGGCATAAGAAGCTCTGGGGGTGAAGTGCTTAAGTGTTTATTTACTAAATGAAAGATTGACTGTTCAAACCCACCAGCAGTTCTGCAGTGTGGCAGTCTGCTTCCATAAAGATTACAGCCTTAGAAACCTTATGGGGCAGTTCTACTCTGTCCAAATGGTCACAATGTGTCAAAATGATTTGATGGAATAGATTTGGCTTTTTGGTTTGGTAAGAGAAGGTGTAAGTGTCATGACAGAAGAAACTGAAAGAAGACTTTTGCAAGAGGAACAGAAGTAGATGAAAAGCTCAGGGTGGAAGGGGGAATATGATATTTCCAGATATGGCCCCTGTGCCCAGGACATTTTGGGCTTGATAGTTTCTGTTTGCACCTCCCCACACACATAAGATCCAATCTCCACTCTTTTTCTCCGCTCCTTGCTCAGGGTTCCATTGCCCTCCAACTTCCAGTTAGAGTAGGAAAGTGCTGGCCAGCATCTTAGTGACATTTTGAAGCTGCCTGTAAGAGTTTTGTGGCACATTAGGTAGCAGTACCAATGACAAGGTTCTTTTCATTAATCCTTATGAAAATAAATTAATTTAGTCAAGAGACCTTTGGAGTATGATTTCTACCTCCCAGGAAAACTGAAGAATTCTCCAAGATATTATGTTGAAACAGATGGCAAGCTTCTATAATAAAAACATTAATACCCTCATCACGTTGTGAATCTCATTTATAAAATTTAAATCATGATAATGATTGATGCTTCTGGTTGAGTGGTACATTTTTAAAATTCTGAACTCCTAAGTAGTGAAGCATGGTTACCAAACATCTTCTTTGCAGCATATGCTTGACTCTCAGAATCCACCATGAATATAGTGTTTTTATTTCCAGGATTCTCTATTTTACATTTTTCAAGAGAAAACAAAAGCCTCTTCATATAGGAGTTTTTCGGTAGAAACAGTAACAGCCATCTACTTAAACTTACAGAGAAGGTAATTTTTTCTCATTGTTATTGTCTAGAAATGAATTTGTAATGCTGTCCATATTTTTCTATTTTTTTCTTTACTTTTCGTTGTGAAAATATCAATCATATTCAAATGTAGAAAGAGATAGGACAATGAACCCAAGAAGTGTATACATTAAGAAGCTTCAATAGACATCAACTGATGAACAATCTTGTTTGATGCATTATCCTGCTAACCTCCCCAGCTTCCAATTCATAGTTATTTTGAACCACACTCCAGATATAATTAACATATTACTCCTAGATATTATAGTATGCATCTATACAAAATAAGAATTTAAAAATATAACTACAATACTAATAACACACCTCTAAAATTAACAGTAATTCCTTAATATCAACTATCTATCAGGGATCAAGTGACCCCACTTTGTGCAATGTTTTATTTGAGTTTGTTGAAGTCAGAATCCAGAGAAAGACCTTACAATTCATTATTTAAAACTGTGTCTCTCGATCTAAAACAAAAAATTATTTGTCAAAAAAGGTAGCCTTTAGCCAAAGATGGTCACTGAAACATTTGTTGTGGTGGTGGTAAAGTGCCCTTGTACCAGTTCCAAATCATAGTAACACCATGTACAACAGAATGAAACACTGCTCTGTCTTGTGCCATCTTTGCAATCTTTGCTATGCTTAAGGAACATATTGCACCTACTCTCTCAACCCATTTTGTTGAGGGTCTTTCCCTTTTTTGCTGATCCTATACTTTACTAAAGGAGCTCTGGTAGCATAGTCCCTAAGGGACTTGACTGCTAACCAGAAGACTAGCAGTTCAAACCCACCAACCACTCCTTAGAAGGAAGGTTGGGCAATCTACTTCCATAATGATACTGCCTCAGAAACCCAAAGAGGGGTCACTATGAGTCATGTTCAACTTGATGGCACATAACAACAACAACATACCTTAACAAGCATAATATCCTTCTCCAAGAACTGGTTCCTTCTGTCAACATGACCAAAGTATGTGAGAAAAACTCTGGCTGTTCTTGCTTCTAAGGAGCATGCCAGCTATTCTTCCAGCACAGACTTGTTTGTTCTTCTGGCAGTTCATGGCATTTTCAGTATTCTTCCTAAATACTACAGTTTAAATGCATCAATTCTTCTTTGGTCTTCCTGATTCATTGTCCAATTTTCACATGCATATGAGACAATTGAAAAAAAACAAGGCTTTGGTCTAGCTTATTTTTTAATCTTCAAAGCTACATCTTTGGTTTTTAACACTTTAAAGAGATCTTTTGCAGCATATTTTCCCAGTGCAGTTGGTCCTCAGATTTCTTGACTGCTGCTGCCATGGGTGTTGATTGTGTATCGAAGTAACATGAAATTTCTGACAACTTCAATCTTTTTTTCCATTTATCTTGATGTTGCTTATTGGTCCAGTTGTGAAGACTTTTGTTTTCCTTCTGGTAAGGTGTAATCCACAGTGAAGGGTATAGTCTTTGATCTTCATCAGTAAGTGCTTCAAGTCTTCTTCCCTTTCGGCAAGCAAGGTTGTGTCATCTTCATATCCCAGTTTGTTAATGCATCTTCCTCCAATTCCAAAGCCCATTCTCCTTCATATGCTCCAGCTTCTGGGATTATTTGCTCAGCATAAAGATTGAATAAAAATGGTGAAAGGATACAACCTTGACTCACATCTTTCCTTATATTAAGCCCTGCAGTATTTTCTTATTCTGTTCAAACAACTGCCTCTTGGCTTATCTACAGATTCCTTATGAGCACAATTAAGTGTTTTGGAATTCTCATTCTTCCCAATGTTATCCATAATTTGTTATGATTCAAACAGTCAAATGTCTTTGCATAGTTAATGAAATACAGGTGAACATCTTTCCGGTATTCTTTGCTTTCCTCCAAGGTCCATCCGACATCAGCAATGACATCCCTTGTTCCACACCCTCTTCTGAATCTGGCTTGAATTTCTGGTAGTTCCTTGTCACTATCCTGCTGCAACCATTTTTGAATTATCTTCAACAAAATTTTACTCTTGGGTGATATTAATAATATTGTTCATTCATTTTCACCTTCTGTTGGACAACTATTCTTTGGAAAGACACAAATATAGATCTCTTCTAGTTGGTTAGTCAGATAGTTGTCTTCCAAATTCTGTGGCATACTAGTGAGCACCTCTAACACTGTGTCCATTCGTTGAAACATTTCAATTGCTATTCCTTCAATTCCTGTAGGCTTGTTATTCACCAATTCCTTCAGTGCAGCTTGGACTTCTTCCTTCAATATAATGATCTTCATCTTATGCTACTTCCTAAAATGGTTGAACATCCACCAATTCTTTCTGGCTTAGTGACTCTGTGTATTCTTTTCATCTTTTTTTTTTTTTATGCTTCCTGCATCATTCAATATTTTTCCATAGAATCCTTCAATATTGCAATTTGAGGCTTGAAGTTTTCTTTCAGTTCCTTCAGCTTGAGAAATGCTGATCATGTTCTTCCTTTTTTTTTTTTTTTTTAAATTACAAGTGTTTGCACATTTCATTACAATATTTGGCTTTGTCTTCTTGAGCTGTCCTTTGAAATCTTCTGTTCAGCTCTTTTATTTAGTTACTTATTCCATTAACTTAAGCTACTTTCAGTTCAAGAACAAGTATCAGAGTCTCTTCTAACATTCACTTTTGTTTTTTCTTCCTTTCCTGTCTTTTTAAAGATCTTTTGCTTTCTTCATATATGATATCCTTGATGTCATCCCACAACTCATCTAGTCTTTGGTCACTGATGTTCAATGCATCAAATCTATTCTTCATATGATTGCTAAGTTCAGGTGGTATATAATAAA
>NW_006921835.1:27025-28783 GCF_000298275.1 Orycteropus afer afer
ACTTTAGTGTTTGGTGTGTAAATTTTAATAATACTGTATTAATTAATTGATCTTCCTTGTATGTATATGGATAATATCCTATTACTGACAGCATTACACTTTGGGATACATCTGGGAATGTTCTTTTTGATGATGAATTCAATGCCATTCCTCTTGATTTGTCATTCCCACCATAGTACAACATATGATTGTTTAATTTAAAATAGTCAATACCAGTCCACTTCATCTCACTAATGCCTAGAATACTGATGAGTCTCATTTCATTTTTGACAACTTCCATTTTTCTGATTCATACTTCGTATTTTCCATGTTCTAATTATTAATGGATGTTTGCAGCTGTTTCTTCTCATTCTGAGTCATGCCACAACAGCAACTGAAGGTTCCAAAGGCTTTACTCCATCCATGTCATTTAGGTCAACTCTACTTTGCAGAGGCAGCTCTTCTCTGGATGTGTTTTGAGTGCCTTTCAACTTGAGGTGCTCATCTTCTACCTCTATTATCAGACAATGTTTCACTGCTATTCATGAAATTTTCTGGGAATATAACAGGCAATGTTTCACTGCTATTCATAAGGTTTTCATTGGCCAAATTTTTCAGACATGGATGACACTATCTTTCTAGTCTGCCTTAATCTGGAATTGCCTCTGGAACCTGTCCACTATGGGTGCCTCTACTAGTATCTGAAATACTGATGTAAAGCTTCCATTATTACAGCAACCCATAAGCCACCAAACTATGACAAACTGAGAGCAAGACCAAACACTTAAACTGTGCCATAGGTATAAAGCACACTCAGAATTTTGAAGATTTGGCAGGAGAAAATTAATTTTAAATATCTATGTATTTATGATTAATTACATGCTACAGTAATAATATTGGATTAAATAAATATATTATTAAAACTAATTTCACATTTTAAAACTTATTTTAATGTGGCTAATAGAAAAAATGTCACTGATGACTGATGTGCACTTGAACCGAGCTAAGGTATTTTCAGTTGCCTCATACACATGTGAAAGAAAGCTAGACAGTAAGAATTGACATATTTGAATTATGGTGTTGGTAAAGAATAGCATACTGCCTAAGACATTTGACCGCTAACCAGAAGGTGGCAGTTCAAACCCACCAGCCACTGCTCGGAAGAAAGATGGGACAATCTACTTCCGTAGTGATACTGCCTCAGAAACCCAAGGAGGGGTCGCTATGAGTTGGTTCTGACTCAACAGCACATAACAACAACCACAACAACACAATGGACTATCAGAACAAACAAATATATCTTGGAAGAAGTACTACCAGAATGCTCATTATAGGGGAGCATGGTGAGATTTCCTCTGATATACTTTGGACATATTGTCAGGAGAGACAAGTCCCTGGGGAAGGATTTCATGCTTGGTAGGTCGGTGACTAAAGAAGCCACTCAATGAGTGGCTGCAAAAAAGGACTGAAACATATTAATGATTGTGAAGATGTCACAGGACTGGGCAGCATTTCATTTTGTTTGTATAGGGTTATTATGAGTGGAACTATCTCAATGACAGTTAGCCATGAGAGCAATAGAAAACATAAAATTATGTATGTGGCCTTCATTTGTGGCAAAAGTTGTATGGGTAATGATGATCTTCAGACTCCCCTATTGTGGTAGTTCATCTTGTATGTCAACTTGCCTGGGCCTGGTTGAGTGGCTGGGCAGCTGGTGGTAGTTATTCCCCATGATGAGACTGGCAATCAACTCCATGGTGGGATCTACCACAAGCA
>NW_006921835.1:29853-30398 GCF_000298275.1 Orycteropus afer afer
GTCCTGAATCTTTTTTATAGGCTTTCAGTAGTCTTTCATAGATATCTTGTTTTCTGGTATGGAAATATCCAAGACCATCTTATACATTTTATGCTCTAGACCTGGGGTAAGTCATTTTATTAAGGAATTATTTATTGGGTAATAGTATTTAGAGAAAAAACTCTTGGTGCTAGAAGAGGTGCCAATTCTTGTGTTGGTTACAGTTTAAAATCCTTATCAGGGTGCAGTGTTAGGGGAAAATACAACCATATTCAAATTCAGGGCTGTGATATTTTTACCAAATCTTATCAATTTTATTATATTTTGTAAGTTCTCTCTTATATACTGATGCTACCAATTATCAGCAACATTAATAGATTATTCATTTCCTTTACCCCAATATATACTTTTAACAGCCTTCATATCACAGTACTAACCCTACCACCAAAAAATGTTATCACTGAATCTATTTTAAGATATTTATTGCAGTTATTTTTGCCCTTAAAATATATCTCTTTAGCATGTACAGTTAAATCGCTTTGTTTTAATGTCATTTGAAAAAATTG
>NW_006921835.1:33208-35344 GCF_000298275.1 Orycteropus afer afer
GTTCAGCAATTTTATTGTGTCATTTTTTTCCATTTGCTTTAGCTACTCTCCACTCAAGGGCAATTTTCAGATTCTCTTCTGACATCCATTTCAATCTTTTCTTCCTTTCCTGTCTTTTTCATGACCTCTTGCTTTTTTCATGGATGATGTTTTTGATGTCATCCCATAATTCTTCTGGTTTTTGGTCATTGGTGTTCAATGGGGAATGCTGGTAGCATAATGCTTACGGCATTTGACTGCTAACCAGAAGGCTGGTGGTTCAAACCCACCAGCCGCTTCTTAGAAGGAAGACTGGGCAATATACTTTTATAATAATCAAATCTATTCTTTATATGGTCTCTAAATTCAGAAGGGATTTAACTAAGGTTGTATTTTATCTCTCAGGACTTGTTTTAATTGTCTTCAACTTCAAATTGAACTTGCATATGAGCAGTTGATGGTCTGTTCCACAATCAGTTCCTGGCCTCATTTTTGCCGAAAATATTGAGCTTTTCCATTGCCTCTTGTCACAAATGTAGTCACTCTAATTCCTGTGTACCCCATCTGGGGTTTGTGTTGTTGAAAAAAAGATATTTACAATGAATATGTCATTGGTCTTGCAAAATTCTATCATGGTCTCCAGTGTTATTTCTGTCACCAAGACCAAATTTTCTGACTACCTGGGATTCTTCTTTGTTTCCAATTTTTGCATTCCAGTCATCAGTGATAATTAATACATCTTGATTGCATGTTCAGTCAATTTCAGACTGCAGTAGTTGAAAAAACTCTTCAATTTCTTCATCTTTGGCTTTGGTGGTTGGTGAGTAAATTTGAATAATTGTAGTATTAACTCATCTTCCTTGTAGGCATATGGATATTATCCTATCACTGACAGCATTGTACTTCAGGGTAGATCTTGAAACATTCTTTGTGATGATGAATGCCATGCCATTCCTCTTCAAACTTTCATTCCTGACATAGTAGATCATATGGTCATCTGATTCAAAATATTCAAAATGGCCAAAACCATTTCAAGTCACTAATGCCTAGGATATCAATCTTTATGAATTCCATTTCATTTTTGACAACTTCCAATTTTTCTAGATTCAAACTTTGTACATTCCATGTTCTGATGGTTAATGGATGTTTGCAGCTATTTCTCCTCAAATTGAGTCATGCCAAGTCAGCAAATGGAGGTCCCAAAGCTTTACTCTATCCATATCATTAAGATTGGTTCTACACTGATGATGCAGCTCTTTCAACTTGTATTTTGAGTGCCTTCCAAACTAAGGGACTGGTCTTCCTGTACTGTATCAGACAATGTTTCAGAGCTATTCATAAAGGTGCCCAGTAATGGATCAGACAGTGCTTCTCCGTATTCATGAGGTTTTTCCCTGGCCAACTCTTTGAGAAGTGGATGGTGTCTTCTTTCTTCCTAGTGTGTCTCAGTCTGTAAGCTGTGTTGAAACATGTGCACTATGTGCAGCCCTGCTGGCATTACAGACACCATGGCACAATCTCAAGCCTCACAGCAAAAAGCAGGCCACACAGTAGAACAAACTGACAGACAAATTTGTCTCCCTTAGCTGCTCAAAACCTCTCTGCCCTCCTCTTATCTGGATCTTGTGGCTCTTTTGTCCCTGCCTATTCCCCCACTTCCTGCCTCTTGGGTGTGGGGCCTGTCTCCCTTCCCTTCCCTGGACCCCTTGGCTCTGTCTCATCCCCAGCTCTTGCCCTGCTCCTCATATGTGAGTGTAGGACCTTTCTGCATCTCCCACCTGGATCCTTTGTCTCTGTCTCATCCTCAGCTCTTGCCCCACTTCCCATATCTGGGAAGTATTTGCAAATTTTCCTTGGCAAAGCACACTGAGCAAAGTTTTCTATGATCAAACTCCATCTTGATTTACCGTAGTTTGCAATTATAAAAAACAAAACTCAGTACATCAACAATAAAAAACTATACATTTCTTATTTATAAAAGATCTATATGAAAGGCTTTTTACATAAGCAGCAAAACATTCTTTATAAGAGAGAAAAAAAAAAAAGTTAAAAAAAATTATAAGAGATTAAGAAAAAATTTTCTCACAACAATACACCAAATCAGGAAAATAATTTTGGGAACTAAAATTCTATTATAGAAAAAGTACTAGAATGATT
>NW_006921835.1:36449-37597 GCF_000298275.1 Orycteropus afer afer
ATTGCCAGTCTCACTGTTGGGAATAACTACATCCATATGTCCAGCCACTCAACCAGGCCCAGCCTAGTTGACACACAACTTTAACTACCACAAAAGACATCATGCTTGGTAGACTAGAGGGTCAGTGAAAAACAGGAAGGTGTACTGAGACAGTGGCTGCAGTGACGGGCTCAAGCATAGCAAAGGATTGTGAGGATGACTCAGTACTGGTCAGTGTTTCATTCTTTTGTATAGAGGGTCATTATGAGTCAGAGCCAACTCCATGGCACCTAACAACAACGATAACATAGAAGTCTTGCCAATGTAGATAGATTTCTAAACCTAATCACCTCTGAATTATGTAAAAGAGCAAAATAGACATAAAAAAACAGTGGGAAGAAGAAAACAGATGACCAAGGCAGATGCACCTTTAAGTCCAGGTTCTATAATGTCAAGGATTGCTGTCAACTACCAAAAGCTTCCCACCACACAGCTGTCACTTTGCATACTCTAGTGGCTTATGTGTTGCTGTGAGTCTAGATGATATGCCACTGGTATTTCAAATACCAGCAGGGTCACCCCTGGTGGACAAGATTCAATGGAACTTCCAGACCAAGACACACCAACAAGAAGGAAGGGACCAACCACTTCTCAAAGAATTAGTTAAAACCTTATAAATAGTAGTGGAACACTGTCTGACATATTAATGGAAAACTTTATGAATAGCCTTGAAACATTGTCCAATATAGTTCTGAAGATGAGCCCCACAGGTCAGAAGGCACTCAAAATATGGTGGGGGAAGAACTGCCTCCTTAGGGTAGTGCTGATCATAATGATGTTCTGTTAGGCTGGGTTCTCTAGAGAAGCAAAACCAGTAAAGCTTATATATATATATAGAGAGAGAGAGAAATTTATCTTAGGAAAATGTCTCATAAAATAGAAGTTGGCAAGTCCTAAGTTCCTGGATCAAACATCCAACTGGAGGCTTTTCCCAACTCAGGAAAGTGCAGGGGCTGATGATTTCAAGGTTGGCAGGCACTACAACAGCTGTTGACTGCGGCAGATGGTGGATCCAAGATCACCAGGCAGAATGGTGGATTTTTCACTCATGGACAGTTGTAGGGAGCACAACAGGATCCAGAACCACAGAAGATTCTCTAATTTTATAT
>NW_006921835.1:39347-40355 GCF_000298275.1 Orycteropus afer afer
ATAACCTCCATCCTTTCCACCATGGTCACTTTGTTCATGAGCCCATTGGGCAATGACAGGAGTATCTGGGGAAATGGGATACCTTGTTTCCATAGAAAGTGTCATCCTATCCACTTGATTGTTCAAATCCTCCTCTGCTGAGGGAACCTTCTGGTGGACATTCACATGAGATAAAAATATCTTTACTGCTTTGGCCCATTCAGAAAAATCTATCCATATACCTCTTCCTCATACGTCCGTGTCACCAATTTTCCAATCACGCTCCTTCCACGTCCCAGACTGTCCAGCCAAGCCATTGGCCACAGCCCATGAATCCATATGCAGTAGTACATCTGGTCATTTCTTGTTCCATGCAAAGTGAACAGGCAGATTCATAGCTTGAAAAATCTGCCGATTGGGAGGATTTCCTTTCACCACTGTCCAGGAAAGTCCCAGAAAGTGGCTCCAGTGCCACTGTAATCCACTTTGAGAGGTGCCTGCATATCATGCAGAACCATCTTAAACCAGGCATGAGTATTCTTTTCCTCAGTCATCTGATCATAAGGAACTCCCCATGAATCCATAGGTGCTGACTTGGACAGAGAAGGTAATGTGACTGAAGTGGAGACCATAGGCATTTGGGCCATTTCCTCATGCAACTTACTTGTGTCTTCGGGTCCTGCTTGAGACCTCTCTCTTATATAGTACTTCCATTTATTGATGGAGTGCCGCTGTGCACATGCAAATTTATGACTCTGTGGGTCACACAATACCCAGTTCATGATGGAAAGCTCAGACCTCATGGTGACTTGGTGGCCCATGGTTAGGAGTTCAGTCTCTACTAAAGCCCAGTAATAAGTCAAAAGCTGTTTCTTAACAGGATAGTGGTTATCTGCAGAGGATGCAGGGCTTTGCTCCAAAATCCAAAGGATCTGCCTAATGATTCACCAATAGGGGTCTACCAAAGACTTCAAACAGCACATCTTTCCATGAAAGACACTTCAAGCATCACTGGATAAGCTGGATCAT
>NW_006921835.1:41155-42412 GCF_000298275.1 Orycteropus afer afer
TCATTCTCCAAGATCCATCTGTTTTTTGCACTGGCCAAATAGGTGAGTTAAATGGAGATGTGTTGGGAATCACCACTCCTGCATCCTTCATGTTTTTAATGGTGGCAGTAATCTCTGCAATCCCTCCAAGGAATTGATATTGCTTTTGGTTTACTACTTTTGTAGGTAGAGGCAGTTCTAGTGGCTTCCACTTGGCTTTCTTTCAGGGTGCAACTGGAAACACTGAGGTCTTTTATGTGGCACTTGAGCTGTGACTCAGCAGTCCTGAACTCATCTTGCTTTTTCACCACACTCTCTAGCATAAGTATGACCAACCAACCAACTTCCTTATACTCCTAATGCTGACAAAATTTCAGAAAAGTATAAAACATGTGATCACCCAGAGCTTCACTTCTCAAAAATACTTGATCTATTGGTGGTGCCACGTTGCATATTAATGTTGCCACCTCACACCATGGATTAGCAGGGTCCCCTTTACTAACGGAGGTAGAGTCACCAGTACCTTTATGATTAATCAAATTGGAGAACCAAAACAGAATTGATGAGAATCAATTTAGGAAACCCTTCCTTATAATTTTGTCTCTCTAGAACCATTCCCAATACCAAATGTGTTAGGCTGGATTTTCTAGAGAAGAAAAACCAGCAAAGCTTATATATATAGAGAAAGAAATGTATCTTAAGAAAATGACTCACATACTTAGAGAAGCTGTCCTAAGTTCCTGGATCAAAAGTCCAACTGGAGGATTTTCCCAACTCATGCAGCTGCAGGAGCTAACAAGCTCAAGGTTGGAAGGCAGCACACCAGCTGTTGACTCTGGTTGATGATAGATTCAAGATCACCAGGCAGAATAGAGGATTGTTCACTCATGGACAGTTGTAGGCAGCACAACAGGATTCATATCCATAGAAGATTCTCTCATTCCCCCAGGATGTCCATATATATATTGGAAGCAAGCCACACCTCTAGGGAAACTCCCTTTCAATGGATTGGCTACTCAAAGCCTATACAACCAATATCATCTTGAGAATAATCATATCACAGCTGCTTAGAACACTCAGAATTGTGGTCCAACCAAGTTGACACACAACCCCAACTATCACAGATGTGGATGGAGCAAAGCTTTCAGAATGTCCCTTTGCTGATGTGGCATGACTCAGAAGAAACATTTGAGAATATCCATCAATAATCAGAACATGGAATGTAGGATGTATGAATCTAGGAATATTGGAAGTTGTCAAAAATGAAAAGGAACACAA
>NW_006921835.1:43727-44329 GCF_000298275.1 Orycteropus afer afer
AGACTACAGTATGCAGTAGGGATTGCATCTCAGAAATTGAACCTTGTTTCAGTTATTTAGTGTCACTCTAACAGAAATACCACAAATGGAATGCCTTTAACAAACAAGAGTTTAGTTTCCTATAATTTTGGAAGCCATAAACACAAAAAACAGAAATACCACAAATGGGATACCTTTAACTAACAGTTTAGTTTCCTGTAATTTTGGAAGCTGAAAAACACAAAATCCTCACAACTGGCCCAATTAGCAGCATCAGGATAAATGGAGGGAAGATGGAAGTTGCTGAAGATTTCATATTACTTGGTTCAATAATCAACACCAATGGAAGCTGCAGTCAAGACATCAGATGATGTATGACACAGAGAAAATCTGATGAAAAGACCTCTTTCAAATGCTGAAGAGCAAAGATATCTCTTTGAAGACTAAAGTATGCCTAACCCAAGGAATGGTGTTTTCAATTACTTCATATGCATGTGAAAGCTGGACAATGAATAAGGAAGACCAAAGAAGAGTTCATGCTTTGAGTTGTGATGTTGGCTAAGAGTACTCAGAGTGCCAAGGAGTGCCAAAAGAATGAACAAATCTGTCCTGGAAGAAGTGCA
>NW_006921835.1:45514-46525 GCF_000298275.1 Orycteropus afer afer
AAAGAGATAGCATATGTTATCATTGGTTAATGTACAAATGTTCACTGCCAGGGTGAAGCAACTAGGAATGAACCATGTAATGATTGTATTCACCCTGAAATGTTCACAAAGAAAGGAAGTGATGAGTAAGTAGTAAGCAACTTTTTCTGAGCATGAACAAAGTATTTACTAGAGCAGCAAAAATAAGTTATTTAATATTTATATGTCATTAAAATAAAGAGTCATGCCTTTTAATAATATGACTTCAGGAGGCAGAGGCTGGGCTTAATATGCAAATGCATATTTTGAAGTACCACCGTATGTAGCCCTTTTTCTTTACAGCTGGCTGGCCCTACTGCCTGTCTCCTTTACTTTATTTCCAGCCCAAACCTCACCAGGAAACCCTTCCTAATTAACTTTATTCATTTTCTTGTTTCACAGATTCATGGACTTTTAGATTATCAGCATTGGAACAAACTTTATAAATAATACAGCGTAGCCTCATTTGGCCCACCCTCTTATTGAAGTGGTCACATGTGTTTATTTGTGTACACATGTGTGTTTTTGTTTATGATTATTGTGTTAGTATACCCTTTTCATCAACAATTAATACTTTAAGTTTCTTGGAAAATCTTTGTTTATCTTGAAAATTTGCATTTCATCCATGAATATTTTAGGAAGCCCCATTGACAAACTAATTCAGAAGATGGATGATCAATTTTGCGTTTTCTTTTTAGATATTCAACTGATTTGGATCTACCCCATTGTGGATTTATTAAGGTGAGTGCTGAAAAATTCCAGTAGTCTAATCTACTACCATCACTTTCTTATGCTAACTAATGTGGTAACCTCAAAAGAATTAGAGGTATAGATAGAGCCTTAGGAAGAAAACTAAATTACCTTACATTGCCTTCAGTATTCTAACAACTGCAAGCACACCCTCTAATTAAATACCAGCTAATTTATAATTAGGAGCTCTGGTAGCATAGTGACTAAGGCATTTGACTGCTAACCAGAAGGCTGGAGGTTCAA
>NW_006921835.1:47725-48684 GCF_000298275.1 Orycteropus afer afer
TGCATGTTTGAGTTGCTCAAACCCTGTACAATTTAAAGAATGGCCTGTTTTTAGCCCTGGCCTTTGGCAAGATCCTGAGAGATAATGTCTGAGCCCTTGGATTAATCTACTTGATAAGAGTGTTTTGAATGCCTGAGGCCTTGGGTTGTGTTGTGCCAGTTTGATAAATCCCTCCTAACAAGGTAATTTATAATGAAGGCCTGCTTTTGCAAGGGTGAGGTGAGGTGGCTGAAGTTAGAGTAACTGATGTCAGTCATATGAATACTTTATGCCCACATGACTGACCCCAATAAAAAAACCTGAACTCCAAAGCTCAAACGAGCTTCACTGGCTGGAAATTTTCTCAGGTATTGTCATCATAAATCACTGCTAGAGAACTAAGCCACTCCCATATGACTTCACTAAGAGTGGACATAGGGACGTTGCTCTTGAACTTTGCCCTGTGCACCAATTTTTCCTTGCCAATTATCATCTACTCTTTTGATATAATAAGCTGTAATCATGCATATAACATTTTCTGAGTCCTGTCCTTCTGGTGAATCCTTGAGCCTGAAGGTGTTCCTGAGGACCCCAGACAGACTAAGAAATGCTGAATATCAAACAAATTTCCAGGATAAACTGCAACATTTTTGACTGGGAAAAAACAAAAAGTTGTATGTTTTCTTAGAGCACATGACTTTAGTATGTAGGACAATAGTCTAATTTTGTAGAGCTGCAGCTCAGGTCATGCAGTCATTAAAGTGTTATCACAGAGCAAAACAGTAGAGTCTTGTTGAAATTAAAAGCACAAAGCTTTTATTGAGAGCCAGGGCAATTTACAAATTTGGAATTACAGGGTCCTGAAGATTCTCAAATAAGTGATCCAAGGAAGAGCAAAAAGTGTTGACACAAAAATGCAAGGAAATTTAGTCAGAATTCAGTGGTTGGTTGAGATTTATGTAATGGTTATAAAGAACTTC
>NW_006921835.1:48894-52695 GCF_000298275.1 Orycteropus afer afer
TTTTTTTTTTTTTTTTTAGTTACAAAGTAATCATGATATTGGCTACATCAAGCTTCATAACTGTGGAGAGAACACATATATTTTTAAAGTTTATTTTGAGTAAGCTTCTGCTCTGAGAATTGTTTAGGACCTGTTTTTCAAGAGGAAGCAAAACTCTTAAGCAAGCAAAATTACATTGTTCTCTGAAACTGTTTACTAAGGAATTTTTTCAGGGTAGAGTAGAGAGTTATAGAAATGGCAGGCCACATTCCTGATGCAGAGGTTACTTTTGATTCAGAATGGAGTTTTAGCCTCAGACCTTAGCATATCCACCATCTCATGCTTCAAAATCTAAGTTAATTTGAGGTACGATTAATCATGCTTTTGGTCATAAATCTCATTAGAAAGAGATTCATTGATCATATCTTAATCTTCTGCCTTGCTGGGATATGATTCTCATCTTCAGAATGAGTTGGCTTTTAGATTTTTCTGATCAGCCACAAGGGAGTAATTTATCTTCAACAAGGTCTTTTCTTGTTGGATGGCAGTCTTTCTCCACAGACTTTAATAGTCCAGACACTGTGATTAGACAGGTGGGAACCACTGGATGTGAAATGGTGAGTTGTGGGAGTAAGGATCTGAATTGAAATAAGAAACTTCACCTGACATAATGTGGAGGCTGAAACTTTGGTGAAATGTTAAGATCATGTCAGTACCACTTATTTCTAAGTACATGATTTTTTTCCATATGAATGGAATTAATACCTCGTTAGAATATATTATAATACATTTCATGTAGATCTTGATGATACTAATGATTATAACAACAACAAAAGGTATAATTAATTAGTCTGTAAAATAGAATAAAGCTAAGATCCTGTGCCTTTGAATAACTGACAAAAAGTGTCTCAAAAAGGGGAGTCAAGCATAGGAGAGAAAGAATAAAATCATGTAGCTTTCTGGTATATTTATTTAATATCTTATTCTATTTAATATCTTATCCTGGAGAGTTTATCTAAGTACAGCAAGAGATGCTGGAAATGGCACAGACTCTTCTCTGTTGAGCTAGATGAATATCAAACTCCATTTTATTATCTAGCACAACTTTGGCAATGGAGTCTAAAGATTTTTGTTGGGCTGCCATTTCATCTGCAATTTCACTGACTATTTGTTCCACCAAACAAACAAACAAAAACCACTCCCATGGGGTTGATTCCGATTCATAGCAACCCTATAGGACAGAGTAGAACTGCCTCATAGGGTTTCCAAGGCTATAAGTCTTTACATAAGTAGACTGCCTCATGTTTGTCTCTTGGAGTGGCTGGTGGTTTTGAACCACTCATCTTTTAGTTAGCAGATGAGTGCTTCAACAACTACACCACCCAAGATCCTTTGTTCCATAGTGTCAGATAAATTATGAATGGATTTCTCAATAGATTCACAGGTTGCCATAAATTGGTAAAAGAGCTTGGAGGAATACCTATCCATTTCCAGGTCTTTCTGAATAAGGTTTTTGCTAGATTTTAAAATTCTCCTTTTATATTGGGCTAGGATCTTTAAAGGAGCCCTGGTAGCCTAGTGCCTAAGGCACTTGACTGTTAACCAGAAGGCTGGTGGTTCAAATCCACCAGCCACTCCTCAGAAGGCAGGTTGGGCAATCTACTTCTGTAGTGATACTGCCTCGGAAACCCAAGGCGAGGTCGCTATGAGTCAGATCCGACTGGATGGCAAATAACAACAACAACAACAACAACAGTATCTTTAAATCACTAGTCTAATGTGTGCTTTCTTTATAGGAATGGATATTCAAAGGAACTCCTAAGAAGCCTAAGGCACCTTGGTTTCTCATTCTTCAACTGTACAAATAGGCCCAAGTAATTTTACTATTAAAAGAGACTAGGTTTGTGATGTTAAGGCAGTTAGATCCTGCATATAAGCACACATATCTATGAGGTATACAAATCATACCTTTTAAAGGGCCTTGGTTGGAAATGTGTTTGATTGATTAACTTTTAAAAGCAAATTTTCAATGAGATAGTTATACATATAGACAAATATGTGAGCTTAGTAATATTCTACAGCATAGCACAAAAGGCAAATAATTTATTTAGGTATGGATTGGTTGATTGATGACATGCCAAATCTGTTAATCAGGATATTATAAAATTGGGTAAAGGAGAAAAATCCTAAAAAAATTGTTAGACAATTTTCTGGGCCTCCACAAAAAGGATCAATATATTTCTGAAAGTGAGAACCTTTAGATACAGCAGAACAATCTAACAGTTGCTCATGATTAGGGTTAGGTTAAAACAATGAACTTGAGGTTGGAATATTAACTCAGTGCCAGAGCCTAAAGTGTATGGCACATCTGAAGATGAGAGTGAATTTAACTGTGGCCTCTGGTATTAGAGGACCTCTGGTGGTGTAGTGCCTAAGGCATTTGACTGCTAACCAGAAGTCTGGCAATTCAAACCCATCAGCCACTCCTTGGAAGGAAGATTGGACAAACAATTTCTGTAGTGATACCACCTCGTAAACCCAAAGAGGGGGTTTGACGACAATGAGTTTGTTTTTGGTTTTGGTTTGGTATTAGGTCATAACTGAAGGCAGGAAAAGCTAAAGGGTGTGATTTTGGATGCCCAGACCTAGCATAAGAGTTACAAATCCAACATTCAATTATATTACCGAAACTAGATACTGAATGAGCTAGCCTGGCATATGTATTTTCTTTCCAAGTGTTAGTAGAGATTATTGAGAATAAAAAGAGAAAACTTAAGTAGAGCTTCATAACAAAATAAGATAAAAATGAAGCAAAGGTTAAAAAAAAAAAAAATGACTGCAACCACAAAGTAGACCCCTTGGCTTATTTGCATAAAAAATCACTAGGCAATAAATCTTAATTCGTCAAACAAGGCTACATCAAGAGTAATAAGTATTAGAAAACGAGTTAAAATTTCAAAGACCTCTATTACTAAATTCACCAGACAATAAGACTTACTTTGCATTGCAAGGCAACTATCATTAGAAATCCAATGAGACTTACTTTGCATTGTAAGGCAACTATCATTAGAAATCCAATGAGAACACAAAGTCCAAAGACTTCAGCAGGCTGGAGTGGCATGAAGTCTTGTTCCATGTTCTTGAGTTAGCTGTCTGTTTCTGCAGTCATTTCCTTTTGGTTGCCTGGACTTTGGAAGTTCAGTTTTGGTCTTTCCATATGCTAGTAAATCTTAAAAGATTTGTCCTTTTTTCAGTTGAAACAAGTGAACCCAAGATGGATACCTGCTAGTTTGGCTGTTCAAGAGTTAGTGAGCAGTACCAAATAATATTCTTTCCAGTAAGACTCTTAACAAGTTATCTTGTTGGTGCTTCTTCCAATATATATTCTGCCTAAGAATAATATGAGCAGAATTTGGAGTAGTAAATCTTGATTGTTAAAGCCTCTATAATGTGGGCTTGGTATTTGTGGGTACATTCAATCAATGCCTAGAAATACATTAGAAATTCAGCTTAAGCTATATCACGGTCAGTTTATGCAATGTGAGGAAGGACCATAAGTATTCCAATAAAAATTTCGTAAAGTATAAAGCTGTGGGAACCAAATGGAGTAGATCTTAAGTTTAAAATAATCCAAAGTTTAAAATAGATCTGAAATTTAAAAGTTTAAGGAGAAAATTTTAATCAAAGGCATACTTAAAGATTCATACTTTTTTTTTTTTTATTTTAATGTGATTTGGGTGAGCAATTTCACTTTCCATACAGCAGTTCACATACACTTTGTCTCATGATATTGACTACAGTTTACCACAATGCAACACCTCC
>NW_006921835.1:57944-59607 GCF_000298275.1 Orycteropus afer afer
TCCTGCTCCCATTTTTCCTTTCCCTTGGGTGAAACCATTTGTTGGTGCTTTGCAAGACATTCTGAGATTAGACCAGAAAGGTTATAATTGTTTGTAAGCAAATCAGAGCAGTCTACATCAATCCTCATAATAGCAGAGGCAAGTACAATGACTATCTACTGAGGAGTTTCATTATATAATTTGGGATGCTATTCCATAAATTTATAAACTGTCATTTCTTAGTCATGATTAAATTGAGTATACAGAGAAAGTACTTGTGTGAATTCAAAGAAGTCTTCATCCCACCAATGTTTGTCTAAGGAATTCACTATTTCCATTTCTCTACTAAATAACATTTTGAGTTTAAAGACTCATGAAATTTTTGGATTACAGGAAAGTGCAAAGATTTAAGTAAAACCTCTTTTCCAATTGGTCTGATCCATAGCATAGTAATAGGATGTTGATTACACCCTACCTTTTTCCAACTTATTAATTCTGTTCTGGTAACTGCTTGCTGCTGTTCCTTAAGGGATTTAAGTGTTAATTCAACAGTTCATTCTCTTATTAATTTACTTTTGTCAGAATTTTCAATATGGCAATTATTCTACAAAAGTTTGTTATATATGCTACAGTAGTGAGGGCAATTAACCATCAATATATTTTTTTTTAAGATTATAAATAGTTTTTGGGCAATCTGCTTCTGTAGTCATACTGCCTCAGAAACCCAAGGAGAGGTTGCTATGAATTGGATCCAACTCAGTGGTAGTTTGTGTGTGTGTTATACAATGAATTTTTAAAATAAGTTTCAATTAGAGAGAAATATAAATATATGGGTGGGACAATTTTATTATTTGTTCCAATCTGTAATGTTGAGGCTTGGTCTTTATGACATCCAGGATTTTGCATTCTGTGGTTTCATTTTATGAAAAAATTTGTTGATGAATGAAAAGCAACTGTAAGATCTCACACAATTTAATGTCTATAAAAAGGTTAAAAGCATATGCCTACAATGAGGCAAGTTTGGTAAAGCTTGGGAGATAGCCTGCTTGTTACCTTAGATTTCTGCAGTCTGAGGCATTCTTTTTGTTTGTCAGACTTGGGATTTAATAACTGGAATTTCAGGTGGGAGTAATAAATCATTTTAACACTCTATTAAGAGTTCCATTCTTAATAATGGTCCCAGAGGAGGTTAAAAACTCTATTTCAATTGTATGCCAAAATCATGGACTACTCCCAATCTATATCTAGTATCTATGTAAATATTCATAGATTTTCCTGACATAAGCTTGTAGGCTCTAATTAAGGGTATTAATTAGACTTGTTGATCTGAGGTTGCTTTAGGGAGTGGTTCACTTTAGTATTTCAGTGAAGATGGTAACTGTATACCCTGTTTGGTAGTGGTCATCAGAATGGGGTTTCAAATAATCTACAAAGAGGACTAAATCAGGATTGTCAAGGGAAAAAATTCTTTTAAGTCTTTCCTTGGTATCATGAACTCTTCTATCAGGCTCAAACAATCATGACAGGATATCCATCACCTTTAATAATAGAAAGGAGTATGGCTGGATTTAAATGGATTACAGTATAAACCTTATTTTAGCTGCTGCCAAAAGAATAATCTCCTAAGAAGTAAATCTACTCATAGACAAGTATTATGTAAAGGTAGAATTAAGTAAAATGGACA
>NW_006921835.1:60330-63322 GCF_000298275.1 Orycteropus afer afer
TGTAAAATCTGAGAAAGCTAAGTATGTGACTCAGTTAAGTTGTGAGGTATCATGATCCAAGTCAACTGTTAATTCTCACATGTGAAAGTGTGCCAGAGGGTACAGGGATGCTAAAAAATTGCATTGAAAAGATCTATAACTATAAAATAAGTTGATTATACTGGGACATTAAAATTATTACATGAGGATTAAGAACCATTTAGAATCTAGGAGTAGCTATTTTGCTTCCTAACTAGAAGGACAGGCTAGAACAAGCTATGACAAGACCTTTGGAAAGAAAGTTATGAATTATTTGTGTTAATCCTTCCTTAACTTCTCATTTCAAAGGGTATTGGGGGATCTTTGGCAATTGTTTAGATGAAAAAACTTGAATTTTAATAATCTCAACATACAAAACTCACGCAACATTTGTGTATATGGTAGCCTATATAGTTTTGGGGATAGAAGAGAGAATTTCCACAAGATACTGATCAAATTCAGTCTGAGTTTGAAGTACAGAATGAGAGCATGCATGTAATAAACAGCACCCTCTCTACTTCTGTTCCTAACTTCATGAGGGATTCAAGAGAATCTAATATAATTTATCCCTTTTCTTTAAATTTAATCTAACATTTCCACTTAAATAGTAAAATTTACTACCACAAATTTATAGGGGTGTCTGGACTAAGGAGAAAAAGGTACAGCACTTAATAAATCCAAGAGAAATAAATACTGATTGAGAGCAATACAAAGTCTCTATTTAATTAGTAACCCCTACTACATTAGAGTGTTCCACAATCATGGGGTAAATAAGTGGGGCTAATATCAGATAAGTGGCAATTAGAAATTTACAAGATAACCAGTTAACAATCAACAGTCTATCTTGGAAGATTTAAAGCCACCATAGGAAAAGCCTTTGTATATTATCCAAAGCCCCTTTATTCAGGTTTAAGTTGACATTTCCCATGTAGGGAAGGCCCTTGTTCATTTTTTAATTTGAAAAGACCTTTACCCCATTGTGATAGTTGGAGCTGTGTGTCAACTGGGTTAGACCCCAATTCTGTGTGGTTTAAGCAGTTGTGATGTGGTTATTCCCATGATGGAACCAGATATATATGTTTTGAGCAGCCAGTCCATTGAAAGGGAATTTCCCTAGGGGCATGGCCTGCTTCCAGTATATTTATGATATCCTGAGAAAAGAGACATTGTTGTGTGGATTGAGATTCTGTTGTGGTGTCTACAGCTGTATGTGAGTGAACAATCCACCATTCGACCTGGAGATCTTGGATTTGTCATTTGTTGGCTTCAACAGCCAGAATATTGCCTGCTAACCTTGAGCTCCTCAGCCCCTGCAACTGCATGAGTCAGGAAAAGGCTCCAGCTTGACATTTGACCCAAGAACTTTGGACTTGCCAGCTTCTATAAGTATGTGAGTCATTTTCCTAAGATAAATTTATCTCTATATACAAGATTTACTGGTTTTGTTTCTCTAGAGAACCCAGTCTAACACACTTGATACCGAGAGTGATTCTAGAGAAACAAAATCATAAGGAAGGACTTGGCTTCTTAAATTCGTTCTCCAATTTGATTAATCGTAAAGACACTAGTGACCCTGCCTCTGTTAGTAAAGAGGGCCCTCCTAATCCGTGGCATGAGGTGGCAACATTAATATGCAAAATAGCACTACCAATAGACCAAGTACTTGTGAGAAGTGAGACTCTGGGTGATTGCATATTTGACAATTTTCTGCAATTTTGTCAGCATGTAGAGTATAGGGAAGCTGGTTGCTTGGTCCTACTTAAACTAGACAAAATGGTGAAAGAGCAAGATGAGCTCAGGGCTGCTGAGTCATAGCTTAAGCACTGCATAAAGACCTCAATGTTTCCAGTTGTGTTCTGAAAGAAAGCTTTATAAATACTTCTAGTAACTGAGCTGATATTACTGAAACCAAACCCAGAGTCTTATTGTAAGGGTAGTTGAATTACAATGCCAATTAAATTACCAACCCAGAATGGTGTCTCAAGTTAAAGTGAGGGCACTGATTGGGAAAAAATGAGATCCTGAAATCTGGAATGGGGACATAGGGACAAATAGTGAGGAAGATCATGATATGGAGCCTGTAAATTTTGTTGAATCCCTCCCATCTGAAGGGACTACTATAATACCATTATCCCCTCCACCTCAGTTTAATGGGATTAACCCATCTGTTCCTGCTGGGTCATTGCCTGGGAAGAACCATGGAAAACATTGCTGAATATTCTCAGGAACTTCCCCAACCACCCTTTGTTGCTCCTAGACCTGTAACTAAAGTTAAGTCTAAGCGAGCCCCAAAAGGTGAAATGCAAAGTGTGACTGAGGAGGTGTTACTCTACACCCAAAAAGACCTACTTGATTTTGCTAATGTGTACAGACAGAAACCTGGAGAATATGTATTGGAAGGGCTACTGAGGGTATGGGATAATGGTGCAAAGAATGTAACATTGGATCAGTCTGAGTTTATTGATTTAGGCCTAGTAAGTACGGATTCTTCATTCAATGTTCAGCTCAAGAGGTTAGGAAAGGATCTAATACTTTATTTGGTTGGCTTACTGAATCATGGATTTTGTGGTGGGCTACCTTAAATCAAGTTGAAGTACCAGACATGCCTTGGTATAATGTAGAAGATAGTATCCAGATGCTTAGAGAAACTGGTTTGTTAGAATGGATTTATCAGATTAGACCCCTAGAGCCAGAAATGTAGAGTCCAGAAGACATGCCTTTCACCAGTATGGTGAGGAATAAGTTTGTGAAGGGAGTTCCAGCATCCTTGAAGACTGCTGTGGTTGCTATTTTATGTAAACCAGATTTGACAGTGGGAACTGTCCTAGTTGAACTAAGACACTTAACTACAATGGGGCCGATTGAACCCTGTGGTAGTAGAAGCCAAGTGGCAGCAGTTAATCAACAAGGACAAGGTGGGCATGGTTACCATAATGGACAGCAGAGCCAGAGCAGTAATCAGAATAGTCTGACT
>NW_006921835.1:65047-65609 GCF_000298275.1 Orycteropus afer afer
CCTGGAGATTTGGAATCCTCATTTGTTGGAGTCAACAGCCAGTATACTGCCTGCCAACCTTGAGATCCTCAGCCCGTGCAGCTGTGTGAGTCGGGAAAAGCCTTCAGCTTGATGTTTGATCTAAGAACTTAAGACTTGACAGCTTCTATAAGTATGTGAGCCATTTCCTAAGATAAATTTCTCTTTCTCTATATACATAAGCTTTACTGGTTTTGTTTCTTTAGAGAACTCAGTCTAATATACCCATGATCATGTTTTTGCAGTAGTTGCAAATTTTGGAGATGTTAGTCATGACCCAAGAAAATCCTAGCTAAAAAATTTTTCTCTGATCAGTGTGTTGAAGTTACAAACATCTTTTTTTTTTTTTTTTTTTTTCTGTCCTGTTTTTTTTTGCTCTCAAATTTGGTCTAATGTATGGGCTATATCTATCAATTCAAGGAGTGTAATTTCCCAATCCAATATTTGTTGCTTAATTATTCAGAAAAGTACAGGCATAAACTACTTTAAAATATAGAATTTAAAGCTATTCCAACACCTTATTATATGGCATTTAATCATGAAT
>NW_006921835.1:65804-68968 GCF_000298275.1 Orycteropus afer afer
ACTATGCCACAAGAGCTCCCATAATTATATACAGTTATATTTTTTCTTGTTTGCAACTTTGCACTTTTACTCACTTAATTCTTTGAGAGAAAGTTTTTGATATAACATATAAAAGTAATCTGGAAAAGGCTCTAGTTTATTCTTGTAGTGTTGCTCCAGTTATTGTAGGATAAACTAGTTTAGGATTTTTCCAATTTTCCAGCTTCATCAATATTGAGATTCCCTTCACCCATCGTGCATGTCTATCAGTTATAAATCTGGCAATCCAGGCTCATAAGTCTCAATTAATAGTCTACGTTCCCTAGTAAATTTTTGTGAATTTTGAAAATAATTAGGGAATTCTTGTATGATTGTGTGGAACTCTGCTTTAGACCAAGGAGCAAAGGTCATTAATGGAGGTACACTGGATTCTTTTAGATGCCTTACTTAACTAATCCGCATGAAGAGTTTTTTGTTTTTGTTTTGTTTCTCTCTTATTATTAGGAAGGAGGAAAATTCAGATAACTTGTTAGTAGAGGAGGAAAGAAGGAATAAGAGATAGGGAGAAATTGGAGAGTCTTTGATAGAGCAGATGGAATAGTAAATGGTACCAAATAATTAGAAATTACTATGGAATTCTGACACAATAACTCTTTGTTCTGTTAAGTTACTTTTGACCCTGTCCCTTGTAGAGAGACAATCTTGTTCTCTTGATTTTTTTTTTTTTTTTTGGAAGCTTCAAAATACCTAAAATATGCATCTCATTGAGTTTGTTCAATTTGACGAAATTTGTTTTAATTTGCTCCACAAAAAAGATAATTTTGGATAAGAGAAACCCAAAGTCCTCAAGGTGACTACATGTGTTCTAAGCTGTCTTCAGTAAGATTATGCCAGGTGTTCAAAAAAAGAGCACGTACCAGGGCCATAGTTACTCACATATTGGGTGGGGTTTCCCAAGAGGAGTTCTCCAATTTTAGATTTAAAGTTTCCCATTGAATAAAGAAAAGTCAAGCATTCACTGAAAAGAAAAGTGGATAATTATTCTCAATTGTCTCAGAGGCAAAAAATTTGTGCAGAAGACTATTTCTTGTTTTATCTGAGATACAAAATCCTAGAGAGGAATGCCATGGGATTTGGGTAATGTTTTGCTTGGACCTTCAGTGTGTGGGTTTCCTTGTGGGTGACAGGCTACTTAGTCATGTGGCATGTCTCAAAATCATCTTATTCTGTCACAGGAGTCTTTATCACTTATGATGAATGCCAGTGACTGACCTAACACCTTTTATTGGTCAACCTCTGCCTGGATTTTTTGGCTTAGAATGATTCAGAGTTCTTCAAAAGAAGAATTTTCTCTGTAGCTGCTGAGGCTATGAGGGATAGAAGAACTTCCTTCAAGAAAAAAAAAAAAAAATGTGCATCAATCTTTTGAAAATTTAAAAGAAAACAAATTTGGACCAAAATGAAAGAGAAAGTAATCCTCAGTAATGCTGACAGAACTCTGCAAAAAGGGCAGAGTTTGGATCTGACACAAGGCTTACCAGAGGTAATGCCTGGCCTGTGGCAGTCTGGGGAAGTGGTGAGCCAAGAGGATTCTACTGGTACCAGGGCCAGAGTTCCCGAGCCTCCCCGGAGTTGCACCAGAGCCCTCCTTCAGATCCCATTTCTGACATGAAGAAAAATCATAGAGTAAAATGGCAGAGTCTAGTTGAAATTAAGAGTAAAGAGTTTTTATTGAGAAGCAAAGCAATTTGCAAATTGGGAATCAGAGTCAGAAGATTCTGAACTAAGAAATCCAAGGAAGAGTAAGTTCAGAGATTTTACATAAGAAAAATACAAGGTACTTCAGTCAAAGTTGAGTGATTGGTTAACATTTAAGTAAAGATTACAAACATCTTCAGAAAAAAATTAGTGATTGGTTGATATTTAGGTAATAATTACAAAATTGAGAAGTGGAACACCTGATTAGTAGGAGAATACATATGTTTCTAAAGTTTTTTTTTTTTTTTTTTTCTTTGACTTTACAAAGTAATTATTCAATTGGTACAACAGTCTTCAAAACACTTATGGGACCCTCCGTGCATGACTGTAGCGAGCATATGCACAGTTCTAAAGTTTATTTTGAGTAAGCATCTGTTCTGAGAATTGGTTTGGGCCTGATTTTCTAAACAGCAAGGAAAATTACATTGTTCTCTGAAATTGTTTACTAATAAATTTTCTCAGGGTAGAGTGGAGAGTTATAAGAATTTTAGGCTATATTCTTGATGCAGAGGTTAGTTTTAATTCAAAATGGAATTTTAGCCTTTGACCTTAGCAAAACCACTATCTCATGTCAGAAGTCATTAGTTAATTTGAGATGCTCTTACTCAACATTCAGCTGCTAACTGAAAGGTCAGCAGTTCAAATCCACCAGCCACTCCAAAGGAGAAAGGTGTGGCAGTCTGCTTCTGTAAAGATTTACAGCCTTGGAAACCATATGGGGGCAATTCTATTCTGTCCTATAGAGTTGATATGAGTTGGAATTGCTTCATAGCTGTAAGTTTGCATTAGCGTGGGAAGGCATATTTACATTTTCCTTGGTTAAGTGTATGTCGAGAGAAGGAGCAATTTGCCTTACAAAGACCATCAGTATTAGTTTAAAGAATTGATGTAGTCATTCTCAAGAAAAGTAAAGCACAGCTGTGCTCTATAAGATATGGACAAAGTGGGTTTGTTAATGGGCTTTTAACTTTCTTTTTAGAAATGAAGAAGTGTATTATTTGAATCTTTCTTTTGTTATTTGAAAATATCCAATATAGAAAATATTGATCCTTCATTTTAGTACTCTCAGTGGGCAACCCAAATAATGTCCTAGTTTGCAATAATGCTCAAGTCTCCTTCTGACAAGAAAATGTCATTGATTTGGCATCCTACAGACATAGGGATTCTATTGGGACCATCTCTTTACTCTTCTATCTTTCTGGTTAAATTATTTTCTCTTATACTGTAATTCAGAAATTAATTGCTATTGTGATGATTTGCTTTTATTTGACTTAACTTTTTTCAGTTATGAAGAAGTCTTTATGATGATCTAGCATACAATTTCTAGGATTTAGAGGTTCCTGTTACCTATGAAGGGTCCTAGTGGCACACTGCTTAAGCACTTGACTGCTTACCAAAAGGATGGGACAATTCAAATCCACTAGCTG
>NW_006921835.1:75328-79247 GCF_000298275.1 Orycteropus afer afer
ATATTTTCTTAAGTCACTTACCTTCTTCCATAAAACTTCAAATTTCTTGACGATAAGGACCTTGATTGGAGACCACAGGATCTATCGTTAATAAATGAGTTTTGTTGACTGGTACTAGTGATTGTCCTTATTTATTTATTTATTTATTTATTTATTTTTTATCTGCTCGGACATGCCTGGTGACTTCTTAAGGTCATGTTACTCAAACATATACAGGAGATATAAGAAGCCAGAGCAGCATGTACATTTTGGAAAATTGCCTCATATATTTTTTATGTACTTTAAGTATCAAGTGACCAAAAAGTTGGTAAGCAACAGTGACTGTTGCAAATATAAAGTTGACTTGACCCACTTCCATGGATTCAGCCATTAAGAAAATAACCCAAATGATTGTTTTAGACTCATATCATACAAACCAACATGGACTTCATGCTTCCACCATTTTCCTTTGGTCCACAAGTCCCATGCTTATGATGAACTGGTTGATACAAATAGATACTGTGGATTTGTCAAAGATGAGGAACTCCAAATTTAAGAGAACCTGATCCTTATATAGGGACTTTTAGAAACTCCTTCCCTCCCCTCCTGAGAAAGAAATATTAACCGTACTCTGGAATGTCTCTGGAGAAGGGAAAGAAATGTCTCTAGCATTATTAACCTAGGATACGTTCAGAGAATTGTTGTTGTCGTTAGGTGCCACCGAGTTGTCTCTGATTTGCAGCAATCCTGTACACAGTGGAACAAAACACTGCCCAGTCCTGTGCCAGCTCCACAATCACTGCTATGCCTGAGCCCATCATTGTAGCCACTTTATCAATCCATCTTGTTGAGGGCCTTCCCCTCTTTCACTGACCCTCCACTTTACCAAGCATGACATCCTTCTCATGTTCAGAGAGATACATCTAAATATCTCCAGAAATTGTAACTATCTGTATATCTCCAAGGCCATTTTGGAAGCATCTTTGAACAAACCAGTCAATTATCTCTGCTCAGAAGACACATAGAAGGACCATAACCAAGGAGAACTATCTCTCAGTATAGAAGAGGATATAAGCACTATGCATTCTGAGAATCACATAAATAATTCAAAGCAGTTGTTCTATGCATTAGAGTCAAAATTAATTACAAGAAAGGCTAAAGGCAAAACATAATATCTTCACTCTTGAATCAGGGAGGGATATTCAATAATTCAATCATTTATTTTTCCTTGATTATTGTTTTTGTTCTTTGATTTAGACATTTTTCAACATCACAAAACAGTGTTTTAAAATTATTTTTGTGGGAGTAGGCCATGAGTATTCAGTTATAGAATCATCCAGAAACTTAATTTTTATCTTCCTCCAAAAATTTTTGCATGCACCATTCATCACTTGCTACCACAGAGGAAGGTGATATTGGTGAAGAGTATTACTCTCATATGATCCATCCTCAAAGAGAATTAGTGACATATTTTGGTATCAAAATTCAAAAATGTAGAAAAGAAGTTTGCTCATAATTTTCCAATAATATATTTTCAAAAGAGGTCATTGGATAGGAGTACATCATGCTGTGTTTTAAAGTAGTTATTTAAATTTTCAGTAGTTTTTACAAATATCCATATTTGTGAGACCTATTACCATTGAGTCGATTCTGACTCATAGCAACCTTATAGAACTGAGTAGAAATTCCCAATAGGGTGTCTAAGGCTGTAATCTTTACAGAAACAGACTACCACATCTTTTTTTCCACAGAGTGGCTGGTGGGTTTGAACCACTGACCATTTTGTTAGCAGCCTAGTGATTAGCCACTCTACCACCAGGGCTCCTTATATTTCTGTATGTGTAAAAATATAGCATGATGTATTTCTCTTAATAGCTTAGAAATACTCTTCATAGAGGTATAGTGTATAAAGGGTCAATAAACAAAGGTGACATGAAACCTGAGGAAATGCATATTTTTATGTTTTTGCAACAATGCTCTCTTGATTTAGCATGTAATTCTCTACATTTAAAAACAAACAAACAAAAGACTGTTTCTCTCATAGCTTATAAGAGAGAAAATAAAAGTCAGATGTACCAAAAAAGATGCCTGGTAGTCACAATAGATTGCAGTCTTTGGTTGAATTTACAATTCTGGTTTTAATTCATGGAAGATAATATGCAGTAGATCACTACCCCCAAAATGCCGGAGAAATCAAACCTGCATTGGAGTAGTGGTGCTGTTAGGGAACAAATATAAAGTGCATACATTACATAGTGGTTCCTGATGCAGTGGATTTTGAATCAATATTCCACTTACTTCTTTAGCAATATGACAAAAAATAACTTCTTATATTATTCTAGACAATCAATTAACAGCTTTATATAAATTATCTCATTTAATTTTAAAAACAACTATGGATGGATACTATTGTATTAATTATAGCAGACTAGATTGTAACCTTCATGATGGTAGAAGCAATAACCATTTTGATCACCAATCGCATAGTGCTTAAGGCACTTGACTGCTAACCAGAAGGCTGGTGGTTCAAACTCACCAGCCACTCCTCGGAAGGAAGATGGGGCAATCTACTTCTGTAGTGATACTGCCTTGAAAACCCAAGGAGGGGTTGCTATGAGTTGGGTCTGACTCGATGGCACATAACAACTACAACAACAACATATATTGAGTGCTGTAGTTATTGTTATATAGTAGACATACTTATTAATAAATGAATAAATAAATCCTTATTTTAAGGTGAATTTTCTGAGCATTTAAGTGACTTCAAGTAACTTTATTATAGTTACATAAAAATAAAATAAAATGTAGTAAATTAGTATTTACGTCCACCCTGTTTGGCAGCTCCAAAGTTCATCTTTCTAGCTATAATTCTAAAAAATTATCATAGCAAACATTGAGAACAGATGTACTGTGCAATCCTTACTTTCTACATCAAAACTGGTAAAAGTGTGAGTACCCTCTTTTTGTTTATAGAATCTTTTCATGTTCCATTTATCTTGCTGAAGTCAGAAGATTGAATTAAATGCAACATGTCCACTTGTTTGAAGATGTTATACTTGATTAATAGATTTGTGTCTGCATTAAATCTTCATTATTTTGGGAGAATAAAAACTGTAAGTTCATTGTCTGTGATCATGTATAAAGTGGAGTAGATAATTTTGCCCCCAATAGCCCTACCAGAAAAAATAGAGAGACAAAAAAAAATGACTTGTTCTAGAAATTGTACACAGAACTTACCTGCAGCCTAAATGTACATTTTCATTTTACAGCTGAATCTTTCCTTTATTAACCTTCTCAGTACATTGCTGTCTTGTTGAATTTATGACCACTGTCCTGAATAGAGTTTTATTCTTTTAAAAGTGGTTTAAAAGCCTTCTGGACCCTCCAAACAATAAAAATCTAACAGTAGTAATGTTTTTTAAACAATAACTCATTTTTAAAATGGTCAATAAATACAAACAAGGCAAGGTCCTAAAGTTCTCTTTGAAATTTACTAGTGAGAAGAAGGATTAGGAAGAAAAACTCATGTAGACGTGTCATACTGTAACAGCTATATGGATTCCTTCCAGGCCTTCTCTGAACCCCAGGTCAACTCACTGTGGGTCATTTAACACAAAATGGCTAGAAAACAACACCAGGAAGCAATGACTCATGCCTTTTAGACCAGTTTATCTTCGGCAGTTCTACTAGGTAGAATTGGGATAGAATTGGTAATTCCACAGATTTTGAAGATAATTTAGCTTCTCCTGAAATCCAGGTGCCAGGTCCCATATGACTAATGGTGATCATATAATTAGTTAACTGAATCAGAGTAATTTGAGAGTAAAAGATAGTGCAATTAATAATTACATTGGGACAACTGACTAAAAGGAGGACTCTCCCAGGCAAAATGGGCTATGGTCATTGTGGTATAGTAAATTACTTTGTGTGGCTTTTCTAC
>NW_006921835.1:79347-80357 GCF_000298275.1 Orycteropus afer afer
GAGGCTTAGATTTTTTCTTCAATTCTTTCAGCTTGAGAAATGCCGAGCATGTTCTTCCCCTTTGGTTTTCAGACTCCAGGTCTTTGCACATTTCATTATAGTCATTGGTTTTGTCTGCTTGAGCTGCTCTTTGAAACCTTCTGTTCAGCTCTTTAATCTTGTCATTTCTTCCATTTACTTTAGCTACTCTATGCTCAAGGGCAAGTTTCAGAAGAGTCTCTTCTGTCATCCATTTTGGTCTTTTCTTCTTTTGTTGTCTTTTTAGTGACCTCTTGCTTTCCTCATGAATGATGCTCTTGATGTCATTCCACAATTCTTCTGGTTTTCGGTCATTGGTGTTTAATGCATGAAATCTATTCTTTAGATGATGGTCTCTAAATTCAGGAGAGATATATTCAAGATCATATTTTGGCTCTCCTGGACCTGTTTTAATTGACTTCAACTTCAAGTTAAACTTTCATATGAGCAATTGATAGTCTGTTCCACAATCAGCTCCTCGCCTGGTTTTGCTGAAGATATTGAGCTTCTCCATTGCCTCTTGGAACAGATGTAGTCAATCTGATTCCTGTGTGTTCCATCTGGTGAAGTCCATGCGTAGAGTGGCCATTTGTGTTGTTCAAAAAGGGTGTTTGCAACGAACAAGTCATTGGTCTTGCAAAATTCGACCATATGAGTTCCAACACTATTTCTGTCACCAAGGCCAAATTTTCCAACTACTGGTGATTCTTCTTTGTTTCCAACTTTTGCATTCTAGCCACCAGTGATAATTAATACATCCTGATTGCACATTGGTCAATTTCAGACTGCAAAAGTTGATAAAATTCTTCAATTTCCTCATCTTTGGCTTTGGTGGTTGATGCATAAATTTGAATAATAGTCATATTAACGGGTCTTCCTTATAGGTGTATGGATATTATCCTGTCACTGACAGCATTATATTTCAGGACAGATCTTGAAACATCCTTTGTGACGATGAATGCCATGCCATTCCTCTTCAAAATATCATTCCT